>NC_140172.1:154773416-154873354 GCF_963971535.1 Notolepis coatsorum | reverse complement strand
TCTCTCCTCCCTAGTGTCTCTCTCTCTCCTCCCTAGTGTCTCTCTCTCCTCCCTATGTCTCTCTCTCCTCCCTAGTGTCTCTCTCTCCTCCCTAGTGTCTCTCTCTCTCCTCCCTAGTGTCTCTCTCTCTCTCCTCCTAGTGTCTCTCTCTCCTCCCTAGTGTCTCTCTCTCTCTCTCTCCCTCCCTACTGTCTCTCTCTCCTCCCTAGTGTCTCTCTCTCCTCCCTACTGTCTCTCTCTCCTCCCTAGTGTCTCTCTCTCTCTCTCTCCTCCCTAGTGTCTCTCTCTCCTCCCTAGTGTCTCTCTCTCTCCTCCCTAGTCTCTCTCTCTCCTCCCTACTGTCTCTCTCTCTCCTCCCTACTGTCTCTCTCTCTCCTCCCTACTGTCTCTCTCTCCTCCCTAGTCTCTCTCTCTCTCCTCCCTAGTGTCTCTCTCTCCTCCCTAGTGTCTCTCTCTCCTCCCTAGTGTCTCTCTCTCTCCTCCCTAGTGTCTCTCTCTCCTCCCTAGCGTGTCTCTCTCTCCTCCCTAGTGTCTCTCTCTCTCCTCCCTAGTGTCTCTCTCTCCTCCCTAGTGTCTCTCTCTCTCCTCCCTAGTGTCTCTCTCTCTCCTCCCTAGTGTCTCTCTCTCTCCTCCCTACTGTCTCTCTCTCCTCCCTAGTGTCTCTCTCTCTCCTCCCTAGTGTCTCTCTCTCCTCCCTAGTGTCTCTCTCTCCTCCCTAGTGTCTCTCTCTCTCCTCCCTAGTCTCTCTCTCTCCTCCCTAGTGTCTCTCTCTCTCCTCCCTAGTGTCTCTCTCTCCCCTCCCTAGTGTCTCTCTCTCTCCTCCCTAGTGTCTCTCTCTCCTCCCTAGTGTCTCTCTCTCTCCTCCCTAGTGTCTCTCTCTCTCCTCCCTAGTCTCTCTCTCTCCTCCCTAGTGTCTCTCTCTCTCCTCCCTAGTGTCTCTCTCTCTCCTCCCTAGTGTCTCTCTCTCTCCTCCCTAGTGTCTCTCTCTCTCCTCCCTAGTGTCTCTCTCTCTCCTCCCTAGTGTCTCTCTCTCCTCCCTAGTGTCTCTCTCTCCTCCCTAGTGTCTCTCTCTCTCCTCCCTAGTGTCTCTCTCTCCTCCCTAGTGTCTCTCTCTCTCCTCCCTAGTGTCTCTCTCTCCTCCCTAGTGTCTCTCTCTCTCCCTACTGTCTCTCTCTCCTCCCTACGGTCTCTCTCTCTCCTCCCTAGTGTCTCTCTCTCTCCTCCCTAGTGTCTCTCTCTCTCCTCCCTAGTGTCTCTCTCTCCTCCCTAGTCTCTCTCTCTCCTCCCTAGTGTCTCTCTCTCCTCCCTAGTGTCTCTCTCTCCTCCCTAGTGTCTCTCTCTCCTCCCTAGTGTCTCTCTCTCCTCCCTAGTGTCTCTCTCTCTCCTCCCTAGTGTCTCTCTCTCCTCCCTAGTGTCTCTCTCTCTCCTCCCTAGTGTCTCTCTCTCCTCCCTAGTGTCTCTCTCTCTCCTCCCTAGTGTGTCTCTCTCTCCTCCCTAGTGTCTCTCTCTCCTCCCTAGTGTCTCTCTCTCTCCTCCCTAGTGTCTCTCTCTCCTCCCTAGTGTCTCTCTCTCTCCTCCCTAGTGTCTCTCTCTCCTCCCTAGTGTCTCTCTCTCCTCCCTAGTGTCTCTCTCTCTCCTCCCTAGTGTCTCTCTCTCTCCTCCCTAGTGTCTCTCTCTCTCCTCCCTAGTCTCTCTCTCTCCTCCCTAGTGTCTCTCTCTCTCTTCCCTAGTGTCTCTCTCTCTCCTCCCTACTGTCTCTCTCTCCTCCCTAGTGTCTCTCTCTCCTCCCTACTGTCTCTCTCTCTCCTCCCTAGTGTCTCTCTCTCTCCCCCCTACTGTCTCTCTCTCCTCCCTAGTGTCTCTCTCTCCTCCCTAGTGTCTCTCTCTCTCCTCCTAGTGTCTCTCTCTCCTCCCTATTGTCTCTCTCTCCTCTCTAGTGTCTCTCTCTCCTCCCTAGTGTCTCTCTCTCCTCCCTACTGTCTCTCTCTCCTCCCTAGTGTCTCTCTCTCCTCCCTACTGTCTCTCTCTCTCCTCCCTAGTGTCTCTCTCTCTCCCCCTAGTGTCTCTCTCTCCTCCCTAGTGTCTCTCTCTCCTCCCTAGTGTCTCTCTCTCTCCTCTCTAGTGTCTCTCTCTCCTCCCTATTGTCTCTCTCTCCTCTCTAGTGTCTCTCTCTCCTCTCCTAGTGTCTCTCTCTCCTCCCTACTGTCTCTCTCTCTCCTCCCTAGAGTGTCTCTCTCTCTCCCCCTAGTGTCTCTCTCTCCTCCCTAGTGTCTCTCTCTCCTCCCTAGTGTCTCTCTCTCTCCTCTCTAGTGTCTCTCTCTCCTCTCCTAGTGTCTCTCTCTCCTCCCTAGTGTCTCTCTCTCTCCTCTCTAGTGTCTCTCTCTCCTCCCTAGTGTCTCTCTCTCCTCCCTAGTGTCTCTCTCTCCTCTCTAGTGTCTCTCTCTCCTCCTAGTGTCTCTCTCTCCTCCCTAGTGTCTCTCTCTCCTCTCTAGTGTCTCTCTCTCCTCCCTACTGTCTCTCTCTCTCCTCCCTAGTGTCTCTCTCTCTCCCTACTGTCTCTCTCTCCTCCCTAGTGTCTCTCTCTCTCCTCCCTAGTGTCTCTCTCTCTCCTCCCTAGTGTCTCTCTCTCTCCTCCCTAGTGTCTCTCTCTCCTCCCTAGTCTCTCTCTCTCTCCCTAGTGTCTCTCTCTCCTCTCTAGTCTCTCTCTCTCCTCCCTAGTGTCTCTCTCTCTCCTCCCTAGTGTCTCTCTCTCTCCTCCCTACTGTCTCTCTCTCCTCCCTAGTCTCTCTCTCTCCTCCTAGTGTCTCTCTCTCCTCCCTAGTGTCTCTCTCTCCTCCCTAGTGTCTCTCTCTCTCCTCCCTAGTGTCTCTCTCTCTCCTCCCTACTGTCTCTCTCTCCTCCCTACTGTCTCTCTCTCCTCCCTAGTGTCTCTCTCTCTCCTCCCTAGTGTCTCTCTCTCCTCCCTAGTGTCTCTCTCTCCTCCCTAGTGTCTCTCTCTCCTCCTAGTGTCTCTCTCTCCTCCCTAGTGTCTCTCTCTCTCTCCTCCCTAGTCTCTCTCTCTCCTCCCTACTGTCTCTCTCTCCTCCCTAGTGTCTCTCTCTCCTCCCTAGTGTCTCTCTCTCCTCCCTAGTGTCTCTCTCTCTCCTCCCTAGTGTCTCTCTCTCTCCTCCCTAGTGTCTCTCTCTCTCCTCCCTACTGTCTCTCTCTCCTCCCTACTGTCTCTCTCTCCTCCCTAGTGTCTCTCTCTCTCCTCCCTAGTGTCTCTCTCTCCTCCCTAGTGTCTCTCTCTCCTCCCTAGTGTCTCTCTCTCTCCTCCCTAGTGTCTCTCTCTCCTCCCTAGTGTCTCTCTCTCTCTCCTCCCTAGTCTCTCTCTCTCCTCCCTACTGTCTCTCTCTCCTCCCTAGTGTCTCTCTCTCCTCCCTAGTCTCTCTCTCTCATCCCTAGTGTCTCTCTCTCCTCCCTAGTGTCTCTCTCTCCTCCCTAGTGTCTCTCTCTCTCCTCCCTAGTGTCTCTCTCTCCTCCCTACTGTCTCTCTCTCTCCTCCCTAGTGTCTCTCTCTCCTCCCTACTGTCTCTCTCTCCTCCCTAGTGTCTCTCTCTCTCCTCCCTAGTGTCTCTCTCTCCTCCCTAGTGTCTCTCTCTCCTCCCTAGTGTCTCTCTCTCCTCCCTAGTGTCTCTCTCTCTCCTCCCTAGTGTCTCTCTCTCCTCCCTACTGTCTCTCTCTCTCCTCCCTAGTGTCTCTCTCTCCTCCCTACTGTCTCTCTCTCCTCCCTAGTGTCTCTATCTCTCCTCCCTAGTGTCTCTCTCTCCTCCCTAGTGTCTCTCTCTCTCCTCCCTAGTGTCTCTCTCTCCTCCCTAGTGTCTCTCTCTCTCTTCCCTAGTCTCTCTCTCTCTCTCCTCCCTAGTGTCTCTCTCTCTCCTCCCTAGTGTCTCTCTCTCCTCCCTAGTGTCTCTCTCTCTCCTCCCTAGTGTCTCTCTCTCCTCCCTAGTGTCTCTCTCTCCTCCCTAGTGTCTCTCTCTCTCCTCCCTAGTGTCTCTCTCTCTCTCCTCCCTAGTGTCTCTCTCTCTCCTCCCTAGTCTCTCTCTCTCCTCCCTAGTGTCTCTCTCTCTCCTCCCTAGTGTCTCTCTCTCCTCCACAGTGTCTCTCTCTCCTCCCTAGTGTCTCTCTCTCTCCTCCCTACTGTCTCTCTCTCCTCCCTAGTGTCTCTCTCTCCTCCCTACTGTCTCTCTCTCTCCTCCCTAGTGTCTCTCTCTCTCCTCCCCTACTGTCTCTCTCTCCTCCCTAGTGTCTCTCTCTCCCCCTAGTGTCTCTCTCTCTCCTCCCTACTGTCTCTCTCTCTCCTCCCTACTGTCTCTCTCTCCTCCCTAGTGTCTCTCTCTCCTCCCTACTGTCTCTCTCTCTCCTCCCTAGTGTCTCTCTCTCTCCCCCCTACTGTCTCTCTCTCCTCCCTAGTGTCTCTCTCTCCTCCCTAGTGTCTCTCTCTCTCCTCTCTAGTGTCTCTCTCTCCTCCCTACTGTCTCTCTCTCTCCTCCCTAGTGTCTCTCTCTCTCCTCCCTAGTGTCTCTCTCTCCTCCCTTCTCTCTCTCTCTCCTCCCTAGTGTCTCTCTCTCCTCCCTTCTCTCTCTCTCTCCTCCCTAGTGTCTCTCTCTCCTCCCTTCTCTCTCTCTCTCCTCCCTAGTGTCTCTCTCTCTCCTCCCTAGTGTCTCTCTCTCCTCCCTAGTGTCTCTCTCTCTCCTCTCTAGTGTCTCTCTCTCCTCCCTATTGTCTCTCTCTCCTCTCTAGTGTCTCTCTCTCCTCTCTAGTGTCTCTCTCTCCTCCCTACTGTCTCTCTCTCTCCTCCCTAGTGTCTCTCTCTCTCCCCCTACTGTCTCTCTCTCCTCCCTAGTGTCTCTCTCTCCTCCCTAGTGTCTCTCTCTCTCCTCTCTAGTGTCTCTCTCTCCTCCCTATTGTCTCTCTCTCCTCTCTAGTGTCTCTCTCTCCTCCCTAGTGTCTCTCTCTCCTCTCTACTGTCTCTCTCTCTCCTCCCTAGTGTCTCTCTCTCTCCTCCCTAGTGTCTCTCTCTCTCCTCCCTACTGTCTCTCTCTCTCCTCCCTAGTGTCTCTCTCTCTCCTCCCTAGTGTCTCTCTCTCCTCCCTAGTGTCTCTCTCTCTCCTCCCTAGTCTCTCTCTCTCCTCCCTAGTGTCTCTCTCTCCTCCCTAGTGTCTCTCTCTCCTCCCTAGTGTCTCTCTCTCTCCTCCCTAGTGTCTCTCTCTCTCCTCCCTAGTGTCTCTCTCTCCTCCCTAGTGTCTCTCTCTCTCCTCCCTAGTGTCTCTCTCTCTCCTCCCTAGTGTCTCTCTCTCCTCCCTAGTCTCTCTCTCTCTCCTCCCTAGTGTCTCTCTCTCTCCTCCCTAGTGTCTCTCTCTCCTCCCTAGTGTCTCTCTCTCCTCCCTAGTGTCTCTCTCTCCTCCCTAGTCTCTCTCTCTCTCCTCCCTAGTCTCTCTCTCTCCTCCCTAGTGTCTCTCTCTCCTCCCTAGTGTCTCTCTCTCCTCCCTAGTCTCTCTCTCTCCTCCCTAGTGTCTCTCTCTCTCCTCCCTAGTGTCTCTCTCTCCTCCCTAGTCTCTCTCTCTCCTCCCTAGTGTCTCTCTCTCCTCCCTAGTGTCTCTCTCTCCTCCCTAGTGTCTCTCTCTCCTCCCTAGTGTCTCTCTCCTCCCTAGTGTCTCTCTCTCCTCCCTAGTGTCTCTCTCTCTCCTCCCTACTGTCTCTCTCTCTCCTCCCTAGTGTCTCTCTCTCTCCTCCCTAGTGTCTCTCTCTCCTCCCTACTGTCTCTCTCTCCTCCCTAGTGTCTCTCTCTCTCCTCCCTAGTGTCTCTCTCTCTCCTCCCTAGTGTCTCTCTCTCTCCTCCCTAGTGTCTCTCTCTCTCCTCCCTAGTGTCTCTCTCTCTCCTCCCTAGTGTCTCTCTCTCTCCTCCCTAGTGTCTCTCTCTCCTCCCTAGTGTCTCTCTCTCTCCTCCCTAGTGTCTCTCTCTCCTCCCTAGTGTCTCTCTCTCCTCCCTAGTCTCTCTCTCTCCTCCATAGTGTCTCTCTCTCTCCCTAGTGTCTCTCTCTCCTCCCTAGTGTCTCTCTCTCTCCTCCCTAGTGTCTCTCTCTCTCCTCCCTAGTGTCTCTCTCTCCTCCCTAGTGTCTCTCTCTCTCCTCCCTAGTGTCTGTCTCTCCTCCCTACTGTCTCTCTCTCCTCCCTAGTGTCTCTCTCTCTCCCTACTGTCTCTCTCTCCTCCCTACGGTCTCTCTCTCTCCTCCCTAGTGTCTCTCTCTCTCCTCCCTAGTGTCTCTCTCTCTCCTCCCTAGTGTCTCTCTCTCCTCCCTACTGTCTCTCTCTCCTCCCTAGTGTCTCTCTCTCCTCCCTAGTGTCTCTCTCTCTCCTCCCTAGTGTCTCTCTCTCCTCCCTAGTGTCTCTCTCTCTCCTCCCTAGTGTCTCTCTCTCCTCCCTAGTGTCTCTCTCTCCTCCCTAGTGTCTCTCTCTCATCCCTAGTGTCTCTCTCTCTCCTCCCTAGTGTCTCTCTCTCTCCTCCCTAGTCTCTCTCTCTCCTCCCTAGTGTCTCTCTCTCTCTTCCCTAGTGTCTCTCTCTCTCTCCTCCCTACTGTCTCTCTCTCCTCCCTAGTGTCTCTCTCTCCTCCCTACTGTCTCTCTCTCTCCTCCCTAGTGTCTCTCTCTCTCCCCCCTACTGTCTCTCTCTCCTCCCTAGTGTCTCTCTCTCCTCCCTAGTGTCTCTCTCTCTCCTCTCTAGTGTCTCTCTCTCCTCCCTATTGTCTCTCTCTCCTCTCTAGTGTCTCTCTCTCCTCTCTAGTGTCTCTCTCTCCTCTCTACTGTCTCTCTCTCTCCTCCCTAGTGTCTCTCTCTCTCCCCCTACTGTCTCTCTCTCCTCCCTAGTGTCTCTCTCCTCCCTAGTGTCTCTCTCTCCTCTCTAGTGTCTCTCTCTCCTCTCTAGTGTCTCTCTCTCCTCCCTAGTGTCTCTCTCTCTCCTCCCTAGTGTCTCTCTCTCCTCTCTAGTGTCTCTCTCTCCTCTCTAGTGTCTCTCTCTCCTCCCTAGTGTCTCTCTCTCCTCTCTAGTGTCTCTCTCTCCTCCCTACTGTCTCTCTCTCTCCTCCCTAGTGTCTCTCTCTCTCCCTACTGTCTCTCTCTCCTCCCTACTGTCTCTCTCTCTCCTCCCTAGTGTCTCTCTCTCTCCTCCCTAGTGTCTCTCTCTCTCCTCCCTAGTGTCTCTCTCTCTCCTCCCTACTGTCTCTCTCTCCTCCCTAGTCTCTCTCTCTCATCCCTAGTGTCTCTTTCTCATCTCTAGTCTCTCTCTCTCCTCCCTAGTGTCTCTCTCTCTCCTCCCTAGTGTCTCTCTCTCTCCTCCCTACTGTCTCTCTCTCCTCCCTAGTCTCTCTCTCTCATCCCTAGTGTCTCTCTCTCATCCCTAGTGTCTCTCTCTCCTCCCTAGTGTCTCTCTCTCTCCTCCCTAGTGTCTCTCTCTCCTCCCTACTGTCTCTCTCTCCTCCCTACTGTCTCTCTCTCCTCCCTAGTGTCTCTCTCTCTCCTCCCTAGTGTCTCTTTCTCCTCCCTAGTGTCTCTCTCTCCTCCCTAGTGTCTCTCTCTCTCCTCCCTAGTGTCTCTCTCTCCTCCCTAGTGTCTCTCTCTCTCTCCTCCCTAGTCTCTCTCTCTCCTCCCTACTGTCTCTCTCTCCTCCCTAGTGTCTCTCTCTCCTCCCTAGTCTCTCTCTCTCATCCCTAGTGTCTCTCTCTCCTCCCTAGTGTCTCTCTCTCCTCCCTAGTGTCTCTCTCTCTCCTCCCCTAGTGTCTCTCTCTCCTCCCTACTGTCTCTCTCTCTCCTCCCTAGTGTCTCTCTCTCCTCCCTACTGTCTCTCTCTCCTCCCTAGTGTCTCTATCTCTCCTCCCTAGTGTCTCTCTCTCCTCCCTAGTGTCTCTCTCTCTCCTCCCTAGTGTCTCTCTCTCCTCCCTAGTGTCTCTCTCTCTCCTCCCTAGTGTCTCTCTCTCCTCCCTAGTGTCTCTCTCTCTCCTCCCTAGTGTCTCTCTCTCCTCCCTAGTGTCTCTCTCTCCTCCCTAGTGTCTCTCTCTCTCCTCCCTAGTGTCTCTCTCTCTCTCTCCTCCCTAGTGTCTCTCTCTCTCCTCCCTAGTCTCTCTCTCTCCTCCCTAGTGTCTCTCTCTCTCCTCCCTAGTGTCTCTCTCTCCTCCACAGTGTCTCTCTCTCCTCCCTACTGTCTCTCTCTCTCCTCCCTAGTGTCTCTCTCTCTCCTCCCTACTGTCTCTCTCTCCTCCCTAGTGTCTCTCTCTCCTCCCTACTGTCTCTCTCTCTCCTCCCTAGTGTCTCTCTCTCTCCCCCCTACTGTCTCTCTCTCCTCCCTAGTGTCTCTCTATCCCCCCTAGTGTCTCTCTCTCTCCTCCCTACTGTCTCTCTCTCTCCTCCCTACTGTCTCTCTCTCCTCCCTAGTGTCTCTCTCTCCTCCCTACTGTCTCTCTCTCTCCTCCCTAGTGTCTCTCTCTCTCCCCCCTACTGTCTCTCTCTCCTCCCTAGTGTCTCTCTCTCCTCCCTAGTGTCTCTCTCTCTCCTCTCTAGTGTCTCTCTCTCCTCCCTACTGTCTCTCTCTCCTCCCTAGTGTCTCTCTCTCCTCCCTAGTGTCTCTCTCTCTCCTCTCTAGTGTCTCTCTCTCCTCCCTATTGTCTCTCTCTCCTCTCTAGTGTCTCTCTCTCCTCTCTAGTGTCTCTCTCTCCTCCCTACTGTCTCTCTCTCTCCTCCCTAGTGTCTCTCTCTCTCCCCCCTACTGTCTCTCTCTCCTCCCTAGTGTCTCTCTCTCCTCCCTAGTCTCTCTCTCTCTCCTCTCTAGTGTCTCTCTCTCCTCCCTATTGTCTCTCTCTCCTCTCTAGTGTCTCTCTCTCCTCCCTAGTGTCTCTCTCTCCTCTCTACTGTCTCTCTCTCTCCTCCCTAGTGTCTCTCTCTCTCCTCCCTAGTGTCTCTCTCTCTCCTCCCTACTGTCTCTCTCTCTCCTCCCTAGTGTCTCTCTCTCTCCTCCCTAGTGTCTCTCTCTCTCCTCCCTACTGTCTCTCTCTCCTCCCTACTGTCTCTCTCTCCTCCCTAGTGTCTCTCTCTCTCCTCCCTACTGTCTCTCTCTCTCCTCCCTACTGTCTCTCTCTCTCCTCCCTAGTGTCTCTCTCTCCTCCCTAGTGTCTCTCTCTCCTCCCTAGTGTCTCTCTCTCTCCTCCCTACTGTCTCTCTCTCTCCTCCCTACTGTCTCTCTCTCTCCTCCCTAGTGTCTCTCTCTCCTCCCTAGTCTCTCTCTCTCCTCCCTAGTGTCTCTCTATCCTCCCTAGTCTCTCTCTCTCTCCTCCCTAATGTCTCTCTCTCCTCCCTAGTGTCTCTCTCTCTCCTCCCTAGTGTCTCTCTCTCTCCTCCCTAGTGTCTCTCTCTCTCCTCCCTAGTGTCTCTCTCTCTCCTCCCTAGTGTCTCTCTCTCCTCCCTAGTGTCTCTCTCTCTCCTCCCTAGTCTCTCTCTCTCCTCCCTAGTGTCTCTCTCTCCTCCCTAGTGTCTCTCTCTCTCCTCCCTAGTCTCTCTCTCCTCCCTAGTGTCTCTCTCTCCTCCCTACTGTCTCTCTCTCTCCTCCCTAGTGTCTCTCTCTCCTCCCTAGTGTCTCTCTCTCTCCTCCCTACTGTCTCTCTCTCCTCCCTAGTGTCTCTCTCTCCTCTCTCTCTCCTGCCTAGTGTCTCTCTCTTCTCTCTCTCTCCTCCCTAATGTCTCTCTCTCTCCTCCCTAGTGTCTCTCTCTCCTCCCTAGTGTCTCTCTCTCCTCTCTCTCTCCTGCCTAGTGTCTCTCTCTCTCCTGCCTAGTCTCTCTCTCTCCTCCCTACTGTCTCTCTCTCCTCTCTCTATCCTCCCTAGTCTCTCTCTCTCCTCCCTAGTGTCTCTCTCTCCTCCCTACTGTCTCTCTCTCCTCCCTATTGTCTCTCTCTCCTCTCTCTATCCTCCCTAGTGTCTCTCTCTCCTCCCTAGTGTCTCTCTATCCTCCCTAGTGTCTCTCTATCCTCCCTAGTGTCTCTCTCTCTCCTCCCTAGTGTCTCTCTCTCCTCCCTAGTGTCTCTCTCTCTCCTCCCTAGTGTCTCTCTCTCCTCCCTAGTGTCTCTCTCTCCTCCCTAGTGTCTCTCTCTCCTCCCTAGTCTCTCTCTCTCCTCCCTAGTGTCTCTCTCTCCTCCCTAGTGTCTCTCTCTCCTCCCTAGTGTCTCTCTCTCTCCTCCCTAGTGTCTCTCTCCTCCCTACTGTCTCTCTCTCCTCCCTAGTGTCTCTCTCTCTCCTCCCTAGTGTCTCTCTCTCTCCTCCCTAGTGTCTCTCTCTCTCTCTCCTCCCTAGTGTCTCTCTCTCTCCTCCCTAGTGTCTCTCTCTCCTCCCTAGTCTCTCTCTCTCCTCCCTAGTGTCTCTCTCTCCTCCCTAGTCTCTCTCTCTCCTCCCTAGTGTCTCTCTCTCTCCTCCCTAGTGTCTCTCTCTCTCCAGCCTAGTGTCTCTCTCTCCTCCCTAGTGTCTCTCTCTCTCCTCCCTAGTGTCTCTCTCTCTCCAGCCTAGTGTCTCTCTCTCCTCCCTAGTGTCTCTCTCTCTCCTCCCTAGTGTCTCTCTCTCTCCTCCCTACTGTCTCTCTCTCTCCTCCCTAGTGTCTCTCTCTCCTCCCTAGTGTCTCTCTCTCTCCTGCCTAGTGTCTCTCTCTCTCTCCTCCCTAGTGTCTCTCTCTCCTCCCTAGTGTCTCTCTCTCTCTCCTCCCTAGTGTCTCTCTCTCCTCCCCTAGTGTCTCTCTCTCCTCCCTAGTCTCTCTCTCTCCTCCCTAGTGTCTCTCTCTCTCCTCCCTAGTGTCTCTCTCTCTCCTCCCTACTGTCTCTCTCTCCTCCCTAGTGTCTCTCTCTCTCTCCTCCCTAGTGTCTCTTTCTCCTCCCTAGTGTCTCTCTCTCCTCCCTAGTGTCTCTCTCTCCTCCCTAGTGTCTCTCTCTCTCCTCCCTAGTGTCTCTCTCTCTCCTCCCTAGTGTCTCTCTCTCTCCTCCCTAGTGTCTCTCTCTCCTCCCTAGTGTCTCTCTCTCTCCTCCCTAGTGTCTCTCTCTCCTCCCTAGTGTCTGTCTCTCCTCCCTAGTGTCTCTCTCTCTCCTCCCTAGTGTCTCTCTCTCTCCTCCCTAGTGTCTCTCTCTCCTCCCTAGTGTCTCTCTCTCCTCCCTAGTCTCTCTCTCTCCTCCCTACTGTCTCTCTCTCTCCTCCCTAGTGTCTCTCTCTCTCCTCCCTAGTGTCTCTCTCTCCTCCCTAGTGTCTCTCTCTCCTCCCTAGTGTCTCTCTCTCTCCTCCCTAGTGTCTCTCTCTCCTCCCTAGTCTCTCTCTCTCCCCCCTAGTGTCTCTCTCTCCTCCCTACTGTCTCTCTCTCTCCTCCCTAGTGTCTCTCTCTCCTCCCTAGTGTCTCTCTCTCTCCTCTCTAGTCTCTCTCTCTCCTCCCTAGTGTCTCTCTCTCCTCCCTAGTGTCTCTCTCTCTCCTCCCTAGTGTCTCTCTCTCTCCTCCCTAGTGTCTCTCTCTCCTCCCTAGTGTCTCTCTCTCTCCTCTCTAGTGTCTCTCTCTCTCCTCCCTAGTGTCTCTCTCTCTCCTCTCTAGTGTCTCTCTCTCCTCCCTAGTGTCTCTCTCTCTCCTCCCTAGTGTCTCTCTCTCCTCCCTAGTGTCTCTCTCTCTCCTCCCTAGTGTCTCTCTCTCCTCCCTAGTGTCTCTCTCTCCTCCCTAGTGTCTCTCTCTCTCCTCCCTAGTGTCTCTCTCTCCTCCCTAGTGTCTCTCTCTCCTCCCTAGTGTCTCTCTCTCTCCTCCCTAGTGTCTGTCTCTCCTCCCTAGTGTCTCTCTCTCTCCTCCCTAGTGTCTCTCTCTCTCCTCCCTAGTGTCTCTCTCTCTCCTCCCTAGTGTCTCTCTCTCCTCCCTAGTGTCTCTCTCTCCTCCCTAGTCTCTCTCTCTCCTCCCTAGTGTCTCTCTCTCCTCCCTAGTGTCTCTCTCTCCTCCCTAGTCTCTCTCTCTCCTCCCTAGTGTCTCTCTCTCCTCCCTAGTCTCTCTCTCTCCTCCCTAGTGTCTCTCTCTCTCCTCCCTAGTGTCTCTCTCTCTCCAGCCTAGTGTCTCTCTCTCCTCCCTAGTGTCTCTCTCTCTCCTCCCTAGTGTCTCTCTCTCTCCTCCCTAGTGTCTCTCTCTCCTCTCTAGTGTCTCTCTCTGTCTCTCTCTCTCCTCCCTAGTGTCTCTCTCTCCTCCCTACTCTCTCTCTCCTCCCTACTGTCTCTCTCTCCTCCCTAGTGTCTCTCTCTCCTCCCTACTGTCTCTCTCTCTCCTCCCTAGTGTCTCTCTCTCCTCCCTAGTGTCTCTCTCTCTCTCTCTCTCTCCTCCCTAGTGTCTCTCTCTCTCCTCCCTAGTCTCTCTCTCTCCTCCCTAGTCTCTCTCTCTCCTCCCTAGTGTCTCTCTCTCTCCTCCCTACTGTCTCTCTCTCTCCTCCCTAGTGTCTCTCTCTCCTCCCTAGTCTCTCTCTCTCCTCCCTAGTGTCTCTCTCTCCTCCCTAGTGTCTCTCTCTCCTCCCTAGTCTCTCTCTCTCCTCCCTAGTGTCTCTCTCTCTCCTCCCTAGTGTCTCTCTCTCCTCCCTAGTCTCTCTCTCTCCTCCCTAGTGTCTCTCTCTCTCCTCCCTAGTGTCTCTCTCTGTCTCTCTCTCTCCTCCCTAGTGTCTCTCTCTCCTCCCTACTCTCTCTCTCCTCCCCACTGTCTCTCTCTCCTCCCTAGTGTCAATTCAATTCAATTCAATTCAAATAGGCTTTATTGGCATGAAATATCAACATACTTATTGCCAAAGCAAGTCCAACATACAAACAATAACATATATATTATTAAGCAATAAAACATACCATAATATTAGCAATAAGTAAAACAATCAACAGAAACATATTAAATTACAAAATAAACATTCCATCGGGTAGTCATTTTACAGATGTAGCCACCCAGATACATGTATTTACAGGGCTTGTTCTCTTATTGTATGACAACCATCTACATATTTTGCAGCTAATACTGTACACTGACTTTTCTCCCCACATATATATAACAGCTTTTGATTATCAGGGAGATGGATAAACTGTGGATCAATTTTATTTATTTTATAAAAGAAAACTTCTCTTAGATCCTTGTATTTCTCACAGTATAGTAGGAAGTGAGGTTCTGTCTCAACATCCCCCTGATGACAAAGTGAACACAGCCTGGCCTCTCTGGGCAGCCAGTTCTGCCTGTGACGGCCTGTTTCTATGGCTAGACTATGTCCACTCAGTCTGTACCGTGTCAATGTCTTTCTTAATTTTATATCATTCACAGTGGTCAGGTATTCTGCCACCGTGTACTCTCTGTTTAGGGTCAAATAGAATTCTAATTTACTTTGAGATTTGGTTGATTTGTTCCAATATTCTATATAGTTTTCTTTTTGTTTTGAGGTTATTTGGTTGGGCCAGATTTTTTGGTATCTGTCCTGAGGCATTTGTGGGCAGAGATTTCTGACTAGCTGGCAGAGGGGACTCTTATCTGGGTTCATCTCTTGGCTCTGAAGGGCTTTGTAGTGGTAGGAGTGGGGGTGTAGTGTCTCTCTCTCCTCCCTACTGTCTCTCTCTCTCCTCCCTAGTGTCTCTCTCTCCTCCCTAGTGTCTCTCTCTCTCTCCTCCCTAGTGTCTCTCTCTCTCCTCCCTAGTCTCTCTCTCTCCTCCCTAGTGTCTCTCTCTCCTCCCTAGTGTCTCTCTCTCTCCTCCCTAGTGTCTCTCTCTCCTCCCTAGTGTCTCTCTCTCCTCCCTAGTGTCTCTCTCTCCTCCCTAGTGTCTCTCTCTCCTCCCTAGTGTCTCTCTCTCTCCTCCCTAGTGTCTCTCTCTCCTCCCTAGTGTCTCTCTCTCCTCCCTAGTGTCTCTCTCTCCTCCCTAGTGTCTCTCTCTCCTCTCTAGTGTCTCTCTCTCCTCCCTAGTGTCTCTCTCTCCTCCCTAGTCTCTCTCTCTCCTCCCTAGTGTCTCTCTCTCCTCCCTACTGTCTCTCTCTCCTCCCTAGTGTCTCTCTCTCTCCTCCCTAGTGTCTCTCTCTCTCCTCCCTACTGTCTCTCTCTCTCCTCCCTAGTCTCTCTCTCCTCCCTAGTGTCTCTCTCTCTCCTCCCTAGTGTCTCTCTCTCTCCTCCCTAGTGTCTCTCTCTCCTCCCTAGTCTCTCTCTCTCCTCCCTAGTGTCTCTCTCTCCTCCCTAGTGTCTCTCTCTCTCCTCCCTACTGTCTCTCTCTCCTCCCTAGTGTCTCTCTCTCTCCTCCCTAGTGTCTCTCTCCTCCCTAGTGTCTCTCTCTCTCCTCCCTAGTGTCTCTCTCTCCTGCCTAGTCTCTCTCTCTCCTCTCTAGTGTCTCTCTCTCCTCTTTACTGGCTCTCTCTCTCTCCTTCCTAGTGTCTCTCTCTCCTCCCTACTGTCTCTCTCTCCTCTCTCTCTCCTCCCTAGTGTCTCTCTCTCTCCTCCCTACTGTCTCTCTCTCCTCCCTAGTGTCTCTCTCTCCTCCCTAGTGTCTCTCTCTCCTCCCTAGTCTCTCTCTCTCCTCCCTAGTGTCTCTCTCTCCTCCCTAGTGTCTCTCTCTCTCCTCCCTAGTGTCTCTCTCTCTCCTCCCTAGTGTCTCTCTCTCTCCTCCCTAGTGTCTCTCTCTCCTCCCTAGTGTCTCTCTCTCTCCTCCCTAGTGTCTCTCTCTCTCCTCCCTAGTGTCTCTCTCTCTCCTCCCTAGTGTCTCTCTCTCCTCCCTAGTGTCTCTCTCTCCTCCCTAGTGTCTCTCTCTCTCCTCCCTAGTGTCTCTCTCTCCTCCCTAGTGTCTCTCTCTCTCCTCCCTAGTGTCTCTCTCTCCTCCCTAGTGTCTCTCTCTCTCCTCCCTAGTGTCTCTCTCTCCTCCCTAGTGTCTCTCTCTCCTCCCTAGTGTCTCTCTCTCTCTCCTCCCTAGTGTCTCTCTCTCTCCTCCCTACTGTCTCTCTCTCCTCCCTACTGTCTCTCTCTCTCATCCCTAGTGTCTCTCTCTCTCCTCCCTAATGTCTCTCTCTCTCCTCCCTAGTGTCTCTCTCTCCTCCCTAGTGTCTCTCTCTCTCCTCCCTAGTGTCTCTCTCTCCTCCCTAGTGTCTCTCTCTCTCCTCACTAGTGTCTCTCTCTCTCCTCCCTACTGTCTCTCTCTCCTCCCTACTGTCTCTCTCTCTCCTCCCTAGTGTCTCTCTCTCCTCCCTAGTGTCTCTCTCTCCTCCCTAGTCTCCCTCTCTCCTCCCTAGTGTCTCTCTCTCCTCCCTAGTGTCTCTCTCTCCTCCCTAGTGTCTCTCTCTCTCCTCCCTAGTGTCTCTCTCTCTCCTCCCTAGTGTCTCTCTCTCCTCCCTAGTGTCTCTCTCTCCTCCCTAGTGTCTCTCTCTCTCCTCCCTAGTGTCTATCTCTCTCCTCCCTAGTGTCTCTCTCTCTCCTCCCTAGTGTCTCTCTCTCTCCTCCCTAGTGTCTCTCTCTCTCCTCCCTAGTGTCTCTCTCTCTCCTCCCTACTGTCTCTCTCTCTCCTCCCTACTGTCTCTCTCTCTCCTCCCTAGTGTCTCTCTCTCCTCCCTAGTGTCTCTCTCTCTCCTCCCTAGTGTCTCTCTCTCCTCCCTAGTGTCTCTCTCTCCTCCCTAGTGTCTCTCTCTCTCCTCCCTAGTGTCTCTCTCTCCTCCCTACTGTCTCTCTCTCTCCTCCCTAGTGTCTCTCTCTCCTCCCTAGTGTCTCTCTCTCTCCTCACTAGTGTCTCTCTCTCTCCTCCCTACTGTCTCTCTCTCCTCCCTACTGTCTCTCTCTCTCCTCCCTAGTGTCTCTCTCTCCTCCCTAGTGTCTCTCTCTCCTCCCTAGTCTCCCTCTCTCCTCCCTAGTGTCTCTCTCTCCTCCCTAGTGTCTCTCTCTCCTCCCTAGTGTCTCTCTCTCTCCTCCCTAGTGTCTCTCTCTCTCCTCCCTAGTGTCTCTCTCTCCTCCCTAGTGTCTCTCTCTCCTCCCTAGTGTCTCTCTCTCTCCTCCCTAGTGTCTATCTCTCTCCTCCCTAGTGTCTCTCTCTCTCCTCCCTAGTGTCTCTCTCTCTCCTCCCTAGTGTCTCTCTCTCTCCTCCCTAGTGTCTCTCTCTCTCCTCCCTACTGTCTCTCTCTCTCCTCCCTACTGTCTCTCTCTCTCCTCCCTAGTGTCTCTCTCTCCTCCCTAGTGTCTCTCTCTCTCCTCCCTAGTGTCTCTCTCTTCTCCCTAGTGTCTCTCTCTCCTCCCTAGTGTCTCTCTCTCTCCTCCCTAGTGTCTCTCTCTCCTCCCTACTGTCTCTCTCTCTCCTCCCTACTGTCTCTCTCTCTCCTCCCTAGTCTCTCTCTCTCTTCCCTAGTCTCTCTCTCTCTCCTCCCTACTGTCTCTCTCTCTCCTCCCTAGTCTCTCTCTCTCTCCTCCCTAGTGTCTCTCTCTCCTCCCTAGTGTCTCTCTCTCTCCTCTCTAGTGTCTCTCTCTCTCCTCCCTAGTGTCTCTCTCTCCTCCCTACTGTCTCTCTCTCCTCCCTAGTGTCTCTCTCTCCTCCCTAGTCTCTCTCTCTCCTCCCTAGTGTCTCTCTCTCCTCCCTAGTGTCTCTCTCTCCTCCCTAGTGTCTCTCTCTCTCCTCCCTAGTGTCTCTCTCTCTCCTCCCTAGTGTCTCTCTCTCCTCCCTAGTGTCTCTCTCTCCTCCCTAGTGTCTCTCTCTCTCCTCCCTAGTGTCTCTCTCTCCTCCCTAGTGTCTCTCTCTCCTCCCTAGTGTCTCTCTCTCTCCTCCCTAGTGTCTCTCTCTCCTCCCTAGTCTCTCTCTCTCCCCCCTAGTGTCTCTCTCTCCTCCCTACTGTCTCTCTCTCCTCCCTAGTGTCTCTCTCTCCTCCCTAGTGTCTCTCTCTCCTCCCTAGTGTCTCTCTCTCTCCTCTCTAGTCTCTCTCTCTCCTCCCTAGTGTCTCTCTCTCCTCCCTAGTGTCTCTCTCTCTCCTCCCTAGTGTCTCTCTCTCCTCCCTAGTGTCTCTCTCTCTCCTCTCTAGTGTCTCTCTCTCTCCTCCCTAGTGTCTCTCTCTCTCCTCTCTAGTGTCTCTCTCTCCTCCCTAGTGTCTCTCTCTCCTCCCTAGTCTCTCTCTCTCCTCCCTAGTCTCTCTCTCTCCTCCCTAGTGTCTCTCTCTCTCCTCCCTAGTGTCTCTCTCTCCTCCCTAGTCTCTCTATCTCCTCCCTAGTCTCTCTCTCTCCTCCCTAGTGTCTCTCTCTCTCCTCCCTAGTGTCTCTCTCTCTCCTCCCTAGTGTCTCTCTCTCCTCCCTAGTGTCTCTCTCTCTCCTCCCTAGTGTCTCTCTCTCTCCTCCCTAGTGTCTCTCTCTCCTCCCTAGTGTCTCTCTCTCCTCCTTAGTGTCTCTCTCTCTCCTCCCTAGTGTCTCTCTCTCTCCTCCCTAGTCTCTCTCTCCTCCCTAGTGTCTATCTCTCTCCTCCCTAGTGTCTCTCTCTCTCCTCCCTAGTGTCTCTCTCTCCTCCCTAGTCTCTCTCTCTCCTCCCTAGTGTCTCTCTCTCCTCCCTAGTGTCTCTCTCTCCTCCCTAGTGTCTCTATCTCCTCCCTAGTGTCTCTCTCTCTCCTCCCTAGTGTCTCTCTCTCTCCTCCCTAGTGTCTCTCTCTCCTCCCTAGTGTCTCTCTCTCTCTCTCTCTCTCTCTCCTCCCTAGTGTCTCTCTCTCTCCTCCCTAGTCTCTCTCTCTCCTCCCTAGTCTCTCTCTCTCCTCCCTAGTGTCTCTCTCTCTCCTCCCTACTGTCTCTCTCTCTCCTCCCTAGTGTCTCTCTCTCCTCCCTAGTCTCTCTCTCTCCTCCCTAGTGTCTCTCTCTCCTCCCTAGTGTCTCTCTCTCCTCCCTAGTCTCTCTCTCTCCTCCCTAGTGTCTCTCTCTCTCCTCCCTAGTGTCTCTCTCTCCTCCCTAGTCTCTCTCTCTCCTCCCTAGTGTCTCTCTCTCCTCCCTAGTGTCTCTCTCTGTCTCTCTCTCTCCTCCCTAGTGTCTCTCTCTCCTCCCTACTCTCTCTCTCCTCCCCACTGTCTCTCTCTCCTCCCTAGTGTCTCTCTCTCCTCCCTACTGTCTCTCTCTCTCCTCCCTAGTGTCTCTCTCTCCTCCCTAGTGTCTCGCTCTCTCTCTCTCCTCCCTAGTGTCTCTCTCTCTCCTCCCTAGTCTCTCTCTCTCCTCCCTAGTCTCTCTCTCTCTCCTCCCTAGTGTCTCTCTCTCTCCTCCCTAGTGTCTCTCTCTCCTCCCTAGTGTCTCTCTCTCCTCCCTAGTGTCTCTCTCTCCTCCCTAGTGTCTCTCTCTCCTCCCTAGTGTCTCTCTCTCTCCTCCCTAGTGTCTCTCTCCTCCCTAGTGTCTCTCTCTCCTCCCTAGTGTCTCTCTCTCCTCCCTAGTGTCTCTCTCTCCTCTCTAGTGTCTCTCTCTCCTCCCTAGTGTCTCTCTCTCCTCCCTAGTCTCTCTCTCTCCTCCCTAGTGTCTCTCTCTCCTCCCTACTGTCTCTCTCTCCTCCCTAGTGTCTCTCTCTCTCCTCCCTAGTGTCTCTCTCTCTCCTCCCTACTGTCTCTCTCTCTCCTCCCTAGTCTCTCTCTCCTCCCTAGTGTCTCTCTCTCTCCTCCCTAGTGTCTCTCTCTCTCCTCCCTAGTGTCTCTCTCTCCTCCCTAGTCTCTCTCTCTCCTCCCTAGTGTCTCTCTCTCCTCCCTAGTGTCTCTCTCTCTCCTCCCTACTGTCTCTCTCTCTCCTCCCTAGTGTCTCTCTCTCTCCTCCCTAGTGTCTCTCTCTCTCCTCCCTAATGTCTCTCTCCTCCCTAGTGTCTCTCTCTCTCCTCCCTAGTGTCTCTCTCTCCTCCCTAGTCTCTCTCTCTCCTCTCTAGTGTCTCTCTCTCCTCTTTACTGGCTCTCTCTCTCTCCTTCCTAGTGTCTCTCTCTCCTCCCTACTGTCTCTCTCTCCTCTCTCTCTCCTCCCTAGTGTCTCTCTCTCTCCTCCCTAGTGTCTCTCTCTCCTCCCTAGTGTCTCTCTCTCCTGCCTAGTGTCTCTCTCTCCTCCCTAGTCTCTCTCTCTCTCCTCCCTAGTGTCTCTCTCTCTCCTCCCTAGTGTCTCTCTCTCTCCTCCCTAGTCTCTCTCTCTCCTCCCTAGTGTCTCTCTCTCCTCCCTAGTGTCTCTCTCTCTCCTCCCTAGTCTCTCTCTCTCCTCCCTAGTGTCTCTCTCTCTCCTCCCTAGTGTCTCTCTCTCCTCCCTAGTCTCTCTCTCTCCTCCCTAGTCTCTCTCTCTCTCCTCCCTACTGTCTCTCTCTCTCCTCCCTAGTCTCTCTCTCTCTCCTCCCTAGTGTCTCTCTCTCCTCCCTAGTGTCTCTCTCTCCTCTCTAGTGTCTCTCTCTCTCCTCCCTAGTGTCTCTCTCTCCTCCCTAGTGTCTCTCTCTCCTCCCTAGTGTCTCTCTCTCTCCTCCCTAGTCTCTCTCTCTCCTCCCTAGTGTCTCTCTCTCTCCTCCCTAGTGTCTCTCTCTCCTCCCTAGTGTCTCTCTCTCCTCCCTAGTCTCTCTCTCTCCTCCCTACTGTCTCTCTCTCCTCCCTAGTGTCTCTCTCTCTCCTCCCTAGTGTCTCTCTCTCCTCCCTAGTGTCTCTCTCTCCTCCCTAGTGTCTCTCTCTCCTCCCTAGTGTCTCTCTCTCCTCCCTAGTCTCTCTCTCTCCCCCCTAGTGTCTCTCTCTCCTCCCTACTGTCTCTCTCTCCTCCCTAGTGTCTCTCTCTCCTCCCTAGTGTCTCTCTCTCTCCTCTCTAGTCTCTCTCTCTCCTCCCTAGTGTCTCTCTCTCCTCCCTAGTGTCTCTCTCTCTCCTCCCTAGTGTCTCTCTCTCTCCTCCCTAGTGTCTCTCTCTCCTCCCTAGTGTCTCTCTCTCTCCTCTCTAGTGTCTCTTCTCTCCTCCCTAGTGTCTCTCTCTCTCCTCTCTAGTGTCTCTCTCTCCTCCCTAGTGTCTCTCTCTCTCCTCCCTAGTGTCTCTCTCTCCTCCCTAGTGTCTCTCTCTCTCCTCCCTAGTGTCTCTCTCTCTCCTCCCTAGTGTCTCTCTCTCCTCCCTAGTGTCTCTCTCTCCTCCCTAGTGTCTCTCTCTCTCCTCCCTAGTGTCTCTCTCTCCTCCCTAGTGTCTCTCTCTCCTCCTTAGTGTCTCTCTCTCTCCTCCCTAGTCTCTCTCTCTCCTCCCTAGTGTCTCTCTCTCCTCCCTAGTGTCTCTCTCTCTCCTCCCTAGTGTCTATCTCTCTCCTCCCTAGTGTCTCTCTCTCTCCTCCCTAGTGTCTCTCTCTCCTCCCTAGTCTCTCTCTCTCCTCCCTAGTGTCTCTCTCTCCTCCCTAGTGTCTCTCTCTCCTCCCTAGTCTCTCTCTCTCCTCCCTAGTGTCTCTCTCTCCTCCCTAGTCTCTCTCTCTCCTCCCTAGTGTCTCTCTCTCTCCTCCCTAGTGTCTCTCTCTCTCCAGCCTAGTGTCTCTCTCTCCTCCCTAGTGTCTCTCTCTCTCCTCCCTAGTGTCTCTCTCTCTCCAGCCTAGTGTCTCTCTCTCCTCCCTAGTGTCTCTCTCTCTCCTCCCTAGTGTCTCTCTCTCTCCTCTCTAGTGTCTCTCTCTCTCCTCCCTAGTGTCTCTCTCTCCTCTCTAGTGTCTCTCTCTCCTCCCTAGTGTCTCTCTCTCCTCCCTAGTGTCTCTCTCTCCTCCCTAGTCTCTCTCTCTCCTCCATAGTGTCTCTCTCTCCTCTCTCTCTCTCATCCCTAGTGTCTCTCTCTCCTCCCTAGTGTCTCTCTCTCTCCTCCCTAGTGTCTCTCTCTCCTCCCTACTGTCTCTCTCTCTCCTCCCTAGTGTCTCTCTCTCCTCCCTAGTGTCTCTCTCTCCTCCCTACTGTCTCTCTCTCTCCTCCCTAGTGTCTCTCTCTCCTCCCTAGTGTCTCTCTCTCTCCTCCCTAGTGTCTCTCTCTCCTCCCTAGTGTCTCTCTCTCTCCTGCCTAGTGTCTCTCTCTCTCCTCCCTAGTGTCTCTCTCTCTCCTCCCTAGTCTTTCTCTCTCTCCTCCCTAGTGTCTCTCTCTCCTCCTTACTGTCTCTCTCTCCTCCATAGTGTCTCTCTCTCTCCCTAGTGTCTCTATCTCTCCTCCCTAGTGTCTCTCTCTCCTCCCTACTGTCTCTCTCTCCTCCCTAGTGTCTCTTTCTCCTCCCTAGTGTCTCTCTCTCCTCCCTAGTGTCTCTCTCTCTCCTCCCTAGTCTCTCTCTCTCCTCCCTAGTGTCTCTCTCTCTCTCCTCCCTAGTGTCTCTCTCTCCTCCCTAGTCTCTCTCTCTCCTCCCTAGTGTCTCTCTCTCTCCTCCCTAGTGTCTCTCTCTCTCCTCCCTACTGTCTCTCTCTCCTCCCTAGTGTCTCTCTCTCTCCTCCCTAGTGTCTCTCTCTCCTCCCTAGTGTCTCTCTCTCCTCCCTAGTGTCTCTCTCTCTCCTCCCTAGTGTCTCTCTCTCTCCTCCCTAGTGTCTCTCTCTCCTCCCTAGTGTCTCTCTCTCCTCCCTAGTGTCTCTCTCTCCTCCCTAGTGTCTCTCTCTCTCCTCCCTAGTGTCTCTCTCTCTCCTCCCCTAGTGTCTCTCTCTCCTCCCTACTGTCTCTCTCTCTCCTCCCTAGTGTCTCTCTCTCCTCCCTAGTCTCTCTCTCCTCCCTAGTCTCTCTCTCTCCTCCCTAGTGTCTCTCTCTCTCCTCCCTAGTGTCTCTCTCTCTCCTCTCTAGTGTCTCTCTCTCTCCTCCCTAGTGTCTCTCTCTCTCCTCCCTAGTGTCTCTCTCTCTCCTCTCTAGTGTCTCTCTCTCTCCTCCCTAGTGTCTCTCTCTCCTCCCTAGTGTCTCTCTCTCTCCTCCCTAGTGTCTCTCTCTCCTCCCTAGTGTCTCTCTCTCTCCTTCCTAGTGTCTCTCTCTCCTCCCTAGTGTCTCTCTCTCCTCCCTACTGTCTCTCTCTCTCCTCCCTAGTGTCTCTCTCTCCTCCCTAGTGTCTCTCTCTCCTCCCTAGTGTCTCTCTCTCCTCCCTAGTGTCTCTCTCTCTCCTCCCTAGTGTCTCTCTCTCCTCCCTAGTGTCTCTCTCTCTCCTCCCTAGTGTTTCTCTCTCCTCCCTAGTGTCTCTCTCTCCTCCCTAGTGTCTCTCTCTCTCCTCCCTAGTGTCTCTCTCTCTCTCCTCCGTAGTGTCTCTCTCTCCTTCCTAGTGTCTCTCTCTCCTCCCTAGTGTCTCTCTCTCCTCCCTACTGTCTCTTTCTCTCCTCCCTAGTGTCTCTCTCTCCTCCCTAGTGTCTCTCTCTCCTCCCTAGTGTCTCTCTCTCCTCCCTAGTGTCTCTCTCTCTCCTCCCTAGTGTCTCTCTCTCTCCTCCCTAGTGTCTCTCTCTCCTCCCTAGTGTCTCTCTCTCTCCTCCCTAGTGTCTCTCTCTCCTCCCTAGTGTCTCTCTCTCCTCCCTAGTCTCTCTCTCCTCCCTAGTGTCTCTCTCTCCTCCCTAGTGTCTCTCTCTCTCCTCCCTAGTGTCTCTCTCTCTCCTCCCTAGTGTCTCTCTCTCTCCTCCCTACTGTCTCTCTCTCTCCTCCCTACTGTCTCTCTCTCTCCTCCCTAGTGTCTCTCTCTCTCTTCCCTACTGTCTCTCTCTCCTCCCTAGTGTCTCTCTCTCTCTTCCCTACTGTCTCTCTCTCCTCCCTAGTGTCTCTCTCTCCTCCCTAGTGTCTCTCTCTCCTCCCTAGTGTCTCTCTCTCTCCTCTCTAGTGTCTCTCTCTCCTCCCTAGTGTCTCTCTCTCTCCTCCCTACTGTCTCTCTCTCCTCCCTAGTGTCTCTCTCTCCTCCCTAGTGTCTCTCTCTCTCCTCCCTAGTGTCTCTCTCTCTCCTCCCTAGTGTCTCTCTCTCCTCCCTAGTGTCTCTCTCTCCTCCCTAGTCTCTCTCTCTCCTCCTAGTGTCTCTCTCTCCTCCCTAGTGTCTCTCTCTCTCCTCCCTAGTGTCTCTCTCTCTCCTCCCTAGTCTCTCTCTCTCCTCCCTAGTGTCTCTCTCTCTCCTCCCTAGTGTCTCTCTCTCCTCCCTAGTGTCTCTCTCTCTCCTCCCTAGTGTCTCTCTCTCCTCCCTAGTGTCTCTCTCTCCTCCCTACTGTCTCTCTCTCTCCTCCCTAGTGTCTCTCTCTCTCCTCCCTACTGTCTCTCTCTCCTCCCTAGTGTCTCTCTCTCCTCCCTAGTGTCTCTCTCTCTCCTCCCTAGTGTCTCTCTCTCCTCCCTAGTGTCTCTCTCTCTCCTCTCTAGTGTCTCTCTCTCTCTCCTCCCTAGTGTCTCTCTCTCCTCCCTAGTGTCTCTCTCTCTCCTCCCTACTGTCTCTCTCTCTCCTCCCTAGTGTCCTCTCTCTCCTCCCTAGTGTCTCTCTCTCCTCTCTACTGTCTCTCTCTCCTCCCTAGTGTCTCTCTCTCCTCCCTAGTCTCTCTCTCCTCCCTAGTGTCTCTCTCTCCTCCCTAGTGTCTCTCTCTCCTCCCTAGTGTCTCTCTCTCTCCTCCCTAGTGTCTTTCTCTCTCCTCCCTAGTGTCTCTCTCTCTCCTCCCTACTGTCTCTCTCTCCTCCCTAGTGTCTCTCTCTCTCCTCCCTAGTGTCTCTCTCTCCTCCCTAGTGTCTCTCTCTCCTCCCTAGTGTCTCTCTCTCCTCCCTAGTGTCTCTCTCTCCTCCCTAGTGTCTCTCTCTCCTCCCTAGTGTCTCTCTCTCTCCTCCCTAGTGTCTCTCTCTCCTCCCTACTGTCTCTCTCTCTCCTCCCTACTGTCTCTCTCTCTCCTCCCTAGTGTCTCTCTCTCCTCCCTACTCTCTCTCTCTCTCCTCCCCTAGTGTCTCTCTCTCCTCTCTAGTGTCTCTCTCTCCTCCTACTGTCTCTCTCTCCTCCCTTCTCTCTCTCTCTCCTCCCTAGTGTCTCTCTCTCCTCCCTAGTGTCTCTCTCTCCTCCCTAGTGTCTCTCTCTCTCCTCCCTAGTGTCTCTCTCTCTCCTCCCTAGTGTCTCTCTCTCCTCCCTAGTGTCTCTCTCTCCTCCCTAGTGTCTCTCTCTCCTCCCTAGTGTCTCTCTCTCCTCCCTAGTGTCTCTCTCTCTCCTCCCTAGTGTCTCTCTCTCTCCTCCCTAGTGTCTCTCTCTCTCCTCTCTAGTGTCTCTCTCTCCTCCCTAGTGTCTCTCTCTCCTCCCTAGTGTCTCTCTCTCTCTCCTCCCTAGTGTCTCTCTCTCCTCCCTAGTGTCTCTCTCTCTCCTCCCTAGTGTCTCTCTCTCTCCTCCTAGTGTCTCTCTCTCTCCTCCCTAGTGTCTCTCTCTCTCCTCCCTACTGTCTCTCTCTCCTGCCTAGTCTCTCTCTCTCTCCTTCCTAGTGTTTCTCTCTCCTCCTTACTGTCTCTCTCTCCTCCCTAGTGTCTCTCTCTCTCTCTCCTCCCTAGTGTCTCTCTCTCCTCCCTAGTGTCTCTCTCTCTCTCCTCCCTAGTGTCTCTCTCTCTCCTCCCTACTGTCTCTCTCTCCTCCCTAGTGTCTCTCTCTCTCTCCTCCCTAGTGTCTCTCTCTCTCCTCCCTACTGTCTCTCTCTCTCCTGCCTAGTCTCTCTCTCTCTCCTTCCTAGTGTTTCTCTCTCCTCCTTACTGTCTCTCTCTCCTACCTAGTGTCTCTCTCTCTCTCTCCTCTCTAGTGTCTCTCTCTCCTCCCTAGTGTCTCTCTCTCCTCCCTACTGTCTCTCTCTCTCCTCCCTAGTGTCTCTCTCTCCTCCCTACTGTCTCTCTCTCTCCTCCCTACTGTCTCTCTCTCTCCTCCCTAGTGTCTCTCTCTCCTCCCTACTCTCTCTCTCTCTCTCCTCCCTAGTGTCTCTCTCTCCTCTCTAGTGTCTCTCTCTCCTCCTAGTGTCTCTCTCTCCTCCCTAGTGTCTCTCTCTCCTCCCTAGTGTCTCTCTCTCTCCTCCCTAGTGTCCTCTCTCTCCTCCCTAGTGTCTCTCTCTCCTCCATAGTGTCTCTCTCTCTCCTCCCTAGTGTCTCTCTCTCTCCTCCCTAGTGTCTCTCTCTCTCCTCTCTACTGTCTCTCTCTATCCCTACTGTCTCTCTCTCTCCTTCCTAGTGTCTCTCTCTCCTCCCTAGTGTCTCTCTCTCTCCTTCCTAGTGTCTCTCTCTCCTCCTTACGGTCTCTCTCTCTCTCCTCCTTACTGTCTCTCTCTCTCTCCTCCCTAGTGTCTCTCTCTCCTCCCTACTGGCTCTCTCTCTCCTTCCTAGTGTCTCTCTCTCCTCCTTACTGTCTCTCTCTCTCTCCTCCCTAGTACGGTACTCTGTATTACTCATTTATATATTGTACCCAGTTGAATCACCTGTACATTGTATATCACTATTGCACTTTACCGTTACATACCCCCCCCCCCCCCCTGCCCCCCCCCCCCCCCCCCCCCCCCATTCATCATCCACGAGGACAAAGTGAGAGGAAAGCTTCCGGGCCTGACCTCCTCTCCTCTCTGCAGTGTTCCACTACTGTGCCGACCAGCCGGCCCCCGTCTTCACTGACATCTACAATAACTCTGTTCCGTCCCACAGTGCTTTAACACTAGCACAGCCGACAAGGGGTCACATGACCCCCAGGTATTTTCAATAAATGTATCCCCGTCACTCGGTCCAGCTCCAGCTCTGTCACGAAATGACTTTTCCTAAAAGTACCCATTTTATCTGGCACGGTTTCTGAAATTTCAAAATGACTTCAGGAAAATGGAATTAGAACGTTATTTCAGCTATTTCTGCTGAGCGGCCACCTCCCTCCCTCCTTGACCCTGCCTCCCTTTCACTATCTCCCTCCCTTTCTCTCTCTCCCTTTCTCCCCCCCTCCCTTTCTCTCCCTCCCTCTCTCTCCCTCCCTCTCTCCTTCTCCCTCCCTCTCTCTCTCTCCCCCTCTCTCTTTCTCCCTCTTTACCTCCCTCTCCCTCCTTCTCACTTCCTCTCCATCCCTCCCTCCCTCTCTCCCTCTCTCTCTCTCCCTCCCTCCCTCCCTCCCTCATTGACCCTCCCTCCCTTCTCTGCCTCCCATCTCCATTCTAAAGGCTGTCGGGTCATCTGACCCGTTCCCGGCGGGAATTAGTGTCATTTTCTCCATGGCTGTGCTAGTGTTAAGCAATCCACCATCATCCCAGTCCCCAAAACCACCAACTCAACGACCACAGACACATAGCCCTTACATCAGTTCAGGACTATCTCAAAACCACCACAGAACCCCACATGGACCCACACCAGTTTGCGTACCGGACCAACAGGTCAGTAGAGGACGCCCTCAACCTGGCTCTCCTATTACTATTTGGAATTCAAAACCCTCCATAATAAAAATGTGCTCATCTATTTCATCACTCAAATCCAAGCTTAAATATACATTATTAAATGAATAGTTTCAATCTCATAAAACCATTAATGTCACTTTGTTTTACAGTTTCATGTTAATTTGTTTAGACTAATTGTTGTTGTTGATGTTGTTATTATTATTATTACTTTGATTATTATTATTATCATTATTATTATCTTAATATTATGAAAATTGTTTTATGAACTTATTTCACTTTACTTTTGTTTTTGTGTTTATTTTTTTTAATCCAATGATTTAATGAGTTGAGGCCCCGTATCGGCCCATCTGGGTCTCTTGCCTCTTTATACACTTTCTGTCATGGTCAATGTCTTTACTGTTTTGCTGAAATGGTGCGAAATAAATAAATAAATAAATAAATAAACCTGGCTCTCCACCACACTCTACAGCACCTGGAAACCCCCAACACCTACGCCTGTATCCTGTTTATTGACTTCAGCTCAACTTTGAACACCATCTCCCCCAATAATCTGTTCCATAAGCTACAGGACATGGACATCAACCCAACCATCAACCACTGGATTCCTCAATTTCCTCAGCAATAGAACCCAAACAGTCAAGGTAAACAATAAATCACCCCCGCCCTCTGACCCTCAGCACTGGGGCCCCCCAGGGCTGCGTCCTTTCCCCTTGGCTCTTCTCCCTCTACACCACCAACCAGTTCACCCCCCTGGACAGCTCAGTCAAGGCCTTCAAGTACTCCGACGACACCACCATCCTGGGCCTCATCTCCAACAATGATGAGTCCATTTACCAGCAGGAGGTGGACAGAGCAGTGAGGTGGTCCTCATCCAACAACCTCCTGCTCAACACCTCCAAAACCATGGAAATTGCCATAGATTTTAGGACTTAAAAAAAAACACCCATACTCCCAATAACCATCTCAGACCAACCCATTACCCTAACTGAATCATTCAAGTTCCTCGGCACCCACATCAGCAATAAACTCAAATGGGACATTAACACCACTGTGCCATCATGAAAAAAGCCCAGCAGCGCCTGTATACTTCCTCAGGCAACTTGTCCTAACAACGCCTGCTGGTCCAATGCTACACCGGCATAATTCAAAGCATCCAGTCACCTCATCCATCACAGTCTGGTACGGTTCCACTGACAAACACACCAAACACAAACTCCAACGCATCACCAAGACAGCCTCCAAAATAATTGGCTGCCCCCTCCCCTCTCTGGACTCCATCTACACCTCACGCACACAGTCACCAGGGCCCCGTTTCATGTACCTGGATAACTGAGTTAGCCGGATAACTTTAGCTGGATAACTGGGTTAGCCGGACTTTCCGGTTTCATATACGTGGATTTTCCAGATCACCATGCCAACAGATCCAAAAGTTTGAGCCTGCTCGAAAGCAGAGTTCAAGTTCAAGTTAGCCTGAACTATCGCCACGCCCCCGCAAAGAAGTGACAGCCCGTTTCCTGAAACTATTCCCACAGTCTACGATCTGCATTATACCATTCTGAATTACGTTTTTGTGCTCCATTCTTCCAGAGGGGGCTTTTGAAATGTAAAATAGACCCAAAATGCTGATATTAAATTCACTTTGTCCTAAATAATGCACGTTATATATACCGTGGCGACGGTGGCGCTCGCTCGTGCGACGTACACATGATGTGGTTATTTTAATTGTAACTGGGATTAAGATGTCTGATGAGATGCGCTGTTTGACGGATTTGAGAAATTGAATGAGCCGTTGACGTCACATGAATGAATGAGGATAAAGAAATAAAACTTCATTCAAAATAAGGGATATTCTAAACACGGGTCTCTCGTTCATTAATGTATAAACAATGAATCTATCCCATCTGGCACAGTGGCCCAGCGGTAACGCTCAAGTCTGCCAACCTAGCGATCCGGGTTCAAATCCCGGTGTTTCCAATATGATTTTTTTGAATATAATATTAATGATTATACGCCAAAGTAGCCTGGTTTTAAGTTAAAATATTATAAATCTACATGCATTGAGGATGTCATTCTTTATATAGCTCTCAACGTGCACCAAATTGAATTATTCCTATATTGCAAAAAGAAGGACCCCGGTCTTGAACCCGGGTCGTCCGTGTGGAAGTCAAAAGAACAACCCGTTGGACCACATTGGAGATAAGTTAAACATTGACTATACATCAATCAATGGGCAAGAAAGCCGTCTCGTAATTCTGTATAACAGTTAACTAGTTATTTTCGCTAGCAAGATCTCATTTGATTATTCAATCCAGCAGGCAAGTTTAAAGAAATATAATCTGATTGATTGAGGTAATGAGGGACTTAGAATTAGCCTATAGATAACGCATTTAACTTGTCGGCGAGGCGATTGAGCCTATTGCAATCTGTCAATAAAGTCTTAAATCAATTAATCAATCAATGCCGTTGAGAATCAGGGTCTCTGCCATCGATACGTGCTGGCTTTCCACCTAAAACGGGAGCGCGCATCTAGCCTGACTTGAGCCTGACTCTCAAGTCTGGCTTGAGTTAACGAGACTGAATCCTCCTTTGTGAAACAGGAAAATCCCGGCTTTGAACATCGGGTTAACTGAAGCTGGATAATGGACATGTTGATCGACTTAGTTGAACCACGTACATGAAACAGGGCCCTGCTCTGGTAAAATAGTCAACGATCCCTCCCACGAGTCCCACCCAGCCAGGGTGTAAAAAGTACCCAGAAATTATACTTAAGTGAAAGTATGGGTACCGTCTCAAAATCGTACTCAAGTAAAAGTCAGAGTATCTGGCTAAAAACACACTTGAGTAAAAGTAAAAAAGTTTCTACTTTTAAATGTACTTAAGTACTAAAAAGTTAAAGTAAAACCTTTTTTTTTAATTCCGGGGCAATGAAATGTTCCGTTTCGTCCTCTTCATCACTCTGACTGTCTATTCTTCTGATAGCAGGTGTTTAATCAAATATCCCCGCTTTCTAGTCTTGCACAAGGACCAATCAGCATGGGTGTGGGCGGGTTCATTTTCCATTGTTGGGGATTTGATTGGCTGTTTTTAAATAAAGCGGCCGCAGGATTAATACCGTTAACGTTAGTTCGGCCAGAGAAACAAATATACTAATTAAAATAGGTGGACCTGCAAGATTTGTACTTTGTACTTTTTCTAGATCTGCATTTTAAATGTAAGGAGTAAAAAGTATGTTTTCTTTCTCTGAAATGTAATTGAGTAAAAGTACAAGTATACAAACCTAATAATACTCGAGTAAAGTACAAATCCCCCCAAAACAGTACTTAAGTATTGTAACAAAGTACAATTACTCAAGTACTTTACACCCCTGCACCCAGCACACCACTTATTCCAGCGCATGCCCTGAGGTCACTACAGGTAAATTTCAACCAGACACACACGCTTCACAAACAACTTTTTCCCCCACAGCAGTCCGAACACTAAACACCCTGGCCCCCCCCCCCCCCCCCCCCCTTGCACAGACGGGCAAGCATCCGACCTACCTGAAGTGAACATGAACTGAATTGAACTGACACTGACTGACACTTGTTATATGTGACTGTCCTGTCATGTATTCATGTATTTATGTATTTATTTTCGGGGGTTGGGAGGTGGGAGGGCGGCGTTTGATGTTCCATGATGAAGTGCTTAAATAACATGCTGTACCGCAAACGATTACCACATTTGCACTCTAGTTGGATGCCAAACGTCTTCTTGTTGTACTGTACTTGTGCTGTATGATGACAACACATTTGGGTCATAGCAGCATGGAGTGGAGGGGGGGGGGGGGGTTACAGGCAGGTGTTACAGTAGAGCCATTAGGAGGAACATGTAGTGGGCTCAGCAGTTCTCTGTCACACAAAACAGCCTAACGCTACTGTAGGTTTCATAGTGATCTGATTTATAGGAGGGTAATAAAATACTGTGATGAAGCTTTGCAAATAGCTGACGAGGGAAACGTCGCTTTGCCCTCCTTCCTTTGTCCATTCCAACGCTTTCCCCCACGGAGGTAAGGGAATTTAATTGATGCAACAAATCAATGGATTATGATCGAGAACAAAACACGGGAGTGGAAATCAAATGGCGCCTATATACCGCCATAATGGAATCACCTTGTATTGACGACGAGACCGTCGGTAAGGAACTCGAGGCGAGCAGTAGTCCTCCATGTTATTAATTTCCCTGGACATGTCTCACATGAATAAACAGCTTGTGACCGACATGCAGTATTATATATATATATATATATATCAGTTAAAATATTTAATCTGATTAATCGCATGATTGTCCATAGATAACTCGCGATTAATCACAAATTAATCGTATTTTTTTCTTTATTTTTATTTTATCGACCTTAAACGGATCTTTTTCAAGTTCCAAGTTTTAATACTCTTATCAACATGAGTCAACAAATGCTTGCTTTATGCAGCCATTTAACACAAAAGGATGACCCTCATGCATTGCAAATTTGAATCAAATTCAAAAACAGAGTGAGGCACAAAATAACCCCAAGTTTAGCTCCGCCCCAGGTTGACTGTGATTGGTGAGAAGGAATTCAACGCAGTACCGTCGTTTTCCTAAATGCCAATGAATGCCTGCCAGACGTTTCTTCTAACTGCAGAAGGTACGTTGCTAAACGTAGCGTGAAGGGAGCTCTGGGCCGTGCGAAGACTGTTTATGCATAATTCAACGCGCTGTGCGATTGGACAATAGAGTGAGAGGAGCATCATTAGGGGAGGAAGCCTGCGTGAAGCAGAGCAACCGAGGGGCAAATGAAATGTGCTGCTGATAGAAAACAGAGACATGGTGACGAGGCTTCCTTTATGATCAACCAACATGCCGACACATGTAGCTCCAAGTATGTAATAAGTACAAATAAAAATCTACCGTTTGACTTGAACACTACTCAAGACACACACACGCACGCACACACGCACGCACGCGCATGCACGCACTGGGACTCGCGATCAGATAATTGGAATATTCTTTTTGGGGATCATCCTAGGTGAAGGTAAGGCCTATAATGGTATCAATCCTGCTGTGATCTAACCATGATTTCACTTCGATCACAATATATGTGTGTATTTTACTCCACAACATGTGCCGTTGGTGACGATCAAAGCATAAAAAAACGACCCCCCCCCACCCTTTCATGCATTCATGATGAAAAATACCGATAATATAGATGTGATCTCGAAATAGTAGCGTGTACAGGCGAGAAATGGCAAAGTTTTTAGTGAATTGCACGTATTGCTGCATAGCGTAATTTTCTGGGATTAGACAGGATTACTCTAAAACTATAGTCATATTCACCACGGTATAAAACAAGAATGTATGGATGAAAAAATTATTTCTTTAACACATATTGAACGATAGATAGTCGATGTCAAATGGGCCATAGTATTGTATCCATAGCTATAATATAGAATATAGTTATAGCCCTGCAAACACCGCCACGTATTCCTATATTTTAGAGCGTCTTTTAACAACACATCACGCATATCGCTGTGGCGTCCAAAGTGTATATTATTCTTCCCCTCATATTCTTTGGACTCTTTTATAAATAAGAACTGAATATGTGTTGAAAAAAAGCCTTGTTTTTTCAACGTGTCCATGGAAACGACCATGAACATAAATGTATGGTTTTCTTACGCAGAAAATATATTATGTTTTACTTTTCTGATAACTATTACATGGCACTTTTGGGGAAAGCTGTTTTGCAGGCTGTGATGTACTCAGGCGTAGGAGCGTGTTGCTGGTAATCTCAGTGAGTGGTTGCCATGGTAACTAAGGACTCTGTGGCAGAATTAAGCCACTGGATGGTCTAAGTGGGAAAAAAAGCCATTTCTCTGTCACATAATTGCCCTTTTTATGACCACATGAACCATTCTGTGTCATCACTCATCAGTGATTTACCGGCGACTTCAAATATGAAAGAAAAACAATTATATATATGACAGATTCTTAGATAGGGATGACTCCACATTCAAAGAGACAGGGGTCGTCTGGTCTTGTTAGTCGGTCGTGTCAGTCCCCGTTAATCAAGACGGAGGCAGAGTGAAGCGGCTCCTCGTCAGGCTGTAACAGCCAGTGGCTTAAATGAAGGCACACGTCGTCCGACATTCATCTTTCCCTTTACAAATCACAATGAAATGAATGAGCAAGTGACTTTTCCGCCTTTTTCATGTGACAGAGATGCATTCTGTTAAATAGGCTAACATGCTAAATATATGCTCTGATGAAGTATACAGTATACACATAAGGTGCGGTATGCATAAGGTAGGTATGCCGTGATATACATCATACGTTGTCCTTTTAGGTGGGAGTCAGACACACTCAGTGATGGAGGTTCCTAGTAGTTGGATGTCTGGCAGCGGTCCCTGCCCACTGTTGTGGAGCCTGATGGCCACTGGTATGAAGGACTGGCCGAGGCGGTTAGTTGAGTGTCGGGGGGGGGGGTATGGATCTGTGACTGAACGTGCTTCTCATCTTGACATCGTAAAATCTTGCCAAGCTAAATTTTCTTACTGCACTGGTAGATTATTGTACTTGTTTCAAGGACACATTTGCTTAAAACTAGTTTGTGTGTGGTAGGTCGGTGTGGAGTTCTCTCTCCTGATTGGATCAATTAGAACGGGATACCAGGACATGTATTTTCCGTTTACTGCAGAGCACGAGGGACTGAGAGACCCATGTTACTGACCAAACACTCCATATCAGTGGTGGCTGTCGGAACGTAGAGCTATTATCTTAACATGTATAGACCACTTATTTTAACAAAGAAAAAAAACACCACACTTACTGAAGCTTTAACCTTCAACCAGGCCGGCAGCTTCGAAAACAAAGCCGGCCCGGCCTGGTCGGAGGTTGTTAGCTCCTTGAGGAGCTCTGGGTCCCTCCTCTTCTCCTGCCCTTTCTGTCCACATTCATATAAGTTTGCGGCAGACGTGGTACACTAACAAAGAGAAACGCCGTTCAAAGATCGACCGATGTTATTTTTTTCCCTCGCCGCCCGCGTTGCTTGTTACCAGATGTTGGGTTTCTCTCTTTCTGGATCTTCAGCGGAATCTGCAAAAACATTTAGTCTTCCTCTTTATTAATACGCCGTCTGGCTCGAATGCATCGCGGTGGTGTTAAGTGTGTTTGCACATTTCTGATTGCTTTCTCAACCTCGGCACCGGTTGTCTTTACACCCCAATTCACTCCCAACGTGCCAGCCTCCAGTCGCCGCAGGCGCGTGAACTCCGCCTGCGGACAATATTGAGGGCTTTAACAAAACCATGTGACCGGGATGCAGAATGCATCGACAAGCAACGCTGATCCTTATGACGAGAACAGGGGTGGTGCAGTCATCATCCAGTCATTAGTCCCTTCAATGGTAAATTAATTGCATTTATTTAGCGCCTTTATCCAAAGCATTTGGAAGAAGAAGAAGAAGAAGAAGAAGAAGAAGAAGAAGAAGAAGAAGAAGAAGAAGAAGAAGAAGAAGAAGAAGAAGAAGAAGAAGAAGAAGAAGAAGAAGAAGAAGAAGAAGAAGAAGAAGAAGAAGAAGAAGGAGAAGAAGAAGAAGAAGAAGAAGAAGAAGAAGAAGAAGAAGAAGAAGAAGAAGAAGAAGAAGAAGAAGAAGAAGAAGAAGAAGAAGAAGAAGAAGAAGAAGAAGAAGAAGAAGAAGAAGAAGAAGAAGTCTATATTTGTAGCAGGCATTGCTACATTGTCATGCAGCGAACACACTAATGCCAGATGAGCGATTCTTTTTCAGGGCGCCGATGAACTCCCCTCTCTGCATTTGACCCATCCCGTCATCCTTCCGCCCCCCAAGCAGACATGGCTGCGGCGTGGGGGTCGCGCCGGGGGACCCATCCAAGTGCTCCTGTTCGTCTTCGTCAGGGCGTTAGCGACCTGTTCTGCATGTTTTTTCCATTGGGTTTATCTCTCTCTATCTGGAGGGGAAACCCTTGAGAGCACGGGGGGGGGGGGGGGGGGGGAGTACATGCAAACTATTCACACTATAATTGACAATGGGGCACCCTGATGTAAACAAGACAAACGTCTTTCAATTGGTCTGCATCCCCTTAACAATTGTGTGTATTGAGCCGTACTGTATTGTACCCATTCTTCAATCTGTTAAATAAAGTTTTCATTCATTTATTCATTCATTCATTCATTCATTCATTCATTCATTCATTCATTCATTCATTCATTCATTCATTCATTCACTCCACACAGAAAGGCCCGGGAGATACCCCCCACCTGGGTACCTGGCAACCCGGCAACCTGGTCCCCAAGCGGGAACCGAACCCGAAGGCCCTTCTTGCTGTGCCGTGTGTCACTCACACGTTCACACACCGACGGCGGAGGCGACCATGCAAGGTGCCAACCTGCTCATCGGGAGCAGTAAGGGGTTAAGTGTCTGTGCTCGACAAGGACACACGCTGCCAGGAAAGAAAGGAGCCGGAATCGAACCGGGAACCTTCAGATTACCAGACGACCGCTCTAAAACCTCCTGAAACCACTGTCGCCCCACTGCTCCGTACGAATGGGTCGTTGTTCTCCTTGTTTTAAATAAGCGAACGCCTCGTTCCCTCCGTACAAAACAAACGTCAATAGAGGAATATTGAAAATGGCCTCTTAATGAAGTTTTATGGCGACTGCAGCCGGCGGACAGCGAGACGTAGTGGCTGCACTCAGATCAGATTAGAGTTTATTGTCATTGCACAAGTACAGTGCAACGGAAATTTAGTTGGCATCTAACCAGAGTGCAACGTAGCAGTATACAGTGTACCGTGTGCAGTATACAGTGTACCGTGTGAGCATACAATGAAACTATGGAGTAAATATGCTAAGCTAATGTATGTACAGGTACATCATACTACTAGTATGGTATAACTAATGAAACTAGTTATGGAATATAGATAATAGATACAAGTTCAGTGTGGGTATATATATGACTCCACACACCTAGATGTGACGTCTGTCTGCGTGGCAATAAACCCCTCAAGAAACAAGAAAACTAGAGTCTGATGGGGGACCCTGATCAGGGGGACCCTGATGTAAACAAGACGAAAGTCTTTCTCTGGTCTGCATCCCCTTAACAATTGTGTGTATTGAGCTGTACTGTATTGTACCCATTCTGCAATCTGTTAATAAAGTTTTCAATTAATCAATCAATCAAACGTTAATGCCAGCCTGTGATTTGATTCCTACACAAGCCGCTGTCCCGCCGGACGCCAGCAGGGGGCACTGCTCCTCAGTCCAAACCACTGCCTCCTCCTTCAGCCTGGCGCCCTCCCAAACACACTTCTATTATAATGTAGATTAAGTGTCCTCCCTCTAATGTCAAATGCCTCCATGGAGATTTAGATCCGCTGTCACATTCAGCACAGGCTCCTCTTCTCTCCGCGCGCGAGGGGGAGAGGATGACCGGCCCAGTTTTTAAATTTTCGTTTTTAAATAAGCAGTCTTTCCAGTTCACTCAATGCGGGGAGGGGAGGGACATTCAGAGACCGAGCCGAGACGGAGTGTAAATGTTAAAGTGAATCAGCGGTATTAGGTTTGCAGTTTAATGACTCTGCCTTTTTCGCAATGAAACCCCATCGTTTCCACGTTTCCTTCTATCTTCTGGCCTCGTCTGCTGCTTCTCTCTTCGTAGATATTGAGTCGTTGTAAATGTGACCCCCTCTCGTGGCCGAGGAATGACCCTCGCTTTTTACGCTATGACAAAACGCCCCTCGTCCCGGAGTAAAGCAGCGAGGCTGGGGGGCGAGGAGAGGTCACGGCCGTGAGAGCCTGGTGAGAAACCGTGGTATACACACGGTATATAACACGTGTGAAGTTACTATGTGTCAGCGTGTCCAGTGGGGCGGTGGGGCAGCGTGACCCCACGCTAGTTTGTTTTGGAAATGTTGTTTTAAAAGGCTATTGAGGTTTAAGCAGTGATGCACGTGGTCCATGGGACGGGGGGGGGGGGGTTGCACGCTGTTCCACCCTGTTTGAGCAGGAGCACGCGCACGCACAGGCACGCGCCGTGCACACAAGAATGCGTTCCACTCGCCGCTGCGCCAAGTACCCACCACCTGGCTACTTTGCATAACAATAGCTCAGGTCGTCAGGTGTTGTGTTCAAATACTATACAGTTGGACCATTCAACACGAAACCTGTGAATTGAAACGTGTTACATTCCATTCCTAGAGGCAATTAGGCATCGCCTTTATTCGCGAGGGAACATTTTACGCGCGTGCACGTGACGTCATTAAAACACAGTGCAACAACAACCCCTTATGAAATCACCACTGCACCACTGGGTTTAAGCTAAATTAAGCTACGGCGGGCGGGGACTATACAACGTATGACGTATATGTCATGCCAGTTAGGGTGCCTTGTGTATACTGCACCCGTGTAAACTGTTTACTTTACGTATATTCAGATTCAGAAGTGTTCTATTGCCCATATTTATTGTAATGTATAATACAACCGAGGGCATACAGACCCTCATCTGCACCTTTGATTACACTGTGTTTACTTTCTCATATTCTTATATTCAGAGTCAATTATATTGTTTACACTGTTTATTTGTATCTTTATTATAATTGTATCGCCGATATCTATGTGAATTGAAAATGGGGGACCCTGATGGAAACAAGACAAACGTCTTTCTCAGGTCTGCATCCCCTTAACAATTGTGTGTATTGAGCCGTACTGTATTGTACCCATTCTGCAATCTGTTAATAAAGTTTTCATTCATTCATTCATTCATTCATTCATTCATTCATTCATTCATTCATTCATTCATTCATTCATTCATTCATTCATTCATTCATTCATTCATTCATTCATGTATTTCTACTATCACCCTGCCCATACCTGTACCTTATCTCTCCCACTTCTTGAAGGTGTGCCAACTACAGTGGTAGCTATTTCCACTACGGATCCGCCTGTATAATAACTTTGTGCATGTTATTATACAGGCGTGGGTGATGAGGGAAAGGGAGGGGGGGGGCTGGGGCATTTCCATTCAATCTGGCACCACAGCACTCCACCAGTATACGTAGTACCCCCACCTCCCACCAGGGGACACGGCCTCCAGTACATTAGCCTTGGGGGTAAAAACGTCTACTCTACAGGAAGGCAACATCTCAGTGTTTTCTTCCGGAACGCTTTCCTGCATCTTAGCCTGGAGATTTGTTTCTGCCATGTCCAGTTAGTTAGAGAGGAGAGAGCTTTGGCGACGCTCGGCTGCACACCTCACCTTGTTTACCGCGGTCCATTTCATCACGTTGGAAACACAAGAGGATAGCGCAGAATTCTATTCATTTATCAAGGGGATTGCGCTTTGCTGCTCTTGCTGTGTAGAACAAAAAAAGAAATCGTTTACGATTCATGAAAATGATCCCGGCAGGCTGGCTGGGGTCTTTCTGCCGTTGTCCTTTGTGCGTTAAATGACCTATATGTGTGCTTTGGCCTAATCGTGATGTTTCATCTTTCTTTTTTTTTCTTTTCTTTTTTTAAAAGCTGTTCCTTTGGAAGCGCACTGTGTGTCTTGAATCAGGTCAAAACACACTCCAACACACACACACGTGGCTATAGAGGAGAGTCTAGATGGACCCACCCACCCCCTCCTAATGTACAGTCCCCTCCCCATCATATGTATATACTCTGTCAGGATCTAGGGGTAACAGTACTGTATATTTGAATACCGTTTATGTCACAAATGTATCAGTACTAAATACCTATATGTCCCTATGCCATAAATGTCATGTATGTTGTGTATGTCATAAATGTCGATATGAATTGAAAATGGGGGACCCTGATGGAAACAAGACAAACGTCTTTCTCAGGTCTGCATCCCCTTAACAATTGTGTGTATTGAGCCGTACTGTATTGTACCCATTCTGCAATCTGTTAAATAAAGTTTTCATTCATTCATTCATTCATTCATTCATTCATTCATTCATTCATTCATTCATTCATTCATTCATTCATTCATTCATTTATTCATTCATTCATTCATTCATTCATTCATTCATTAATTCATTCATTCATTCATTCATTCTGTTGACCAGAAAGTCTTTATGGCTACGTTCTTCACACTGCAGGCAAAAATTGCCCTGAATCAGATTGTTTTTGCTCATACAGTGTCTCAGTGTGAACAGCTACAAATCACATGGAATCGGATCTTTTCAATTCTGATTTGGGACACTTTGGTTACGTTCACACTACTGCGGGCAAAAGTGTCTCGAATCTGATTCTTTTTTGCTCATAATGTGACTCAGATCTGCTGTGACCTCCTCAGTCATATCAGAATTCGTCGACTTTTACGTCACTCTAGATTGACATTCATCACAATTCTGCGCTGGTGGGAGTCACTCTGAGTACAAACATGGAAGACCGCTGTGGTCAGTGGACATGTAGGTGGTCAGTCGAGGGACAGCGAGGTGTTTACCTTATGATTATTTGCGGTGCTACTTTCGTACAAGCAAAACTTGCGGAAGGAAGAAATGTCTCTCTCTCTCACCTCCTCCTCCTCACACCCATTATCATCTGCTCAGGAATTGGCTGACCTCCCGCATGTCGGTCAGTTCAGGAGCGCGACCAGTTCACACTGGAATCTGATATTGACCACATGTAAAAAAAAGAAAATGTGAACAGTCAAACACATTTTTTTTTATCTGACCGATAAATCAGAATTGAGCAAGGTTTGCAGTATGAACAGGAAATACGAGGGGAGCACCCATGCCCATATAGGACTATCAGATATCGCTGATACTAAAACCTGCTACCAATAATAATTATATGTAATATGTCAGAAATCAAATGACTTGATCTATATTTCTGGCACACAAAATCATGTTAGATCTCTCTAATGGTGAATAATGTATTATATATATATATCATTTAAGTTTGCCCAGTGACCCCAAACTAATACAGTACTGTTGAGTCAAACTAATGGTGGAAGCAGTGGCGGTTTCTCCAGTAGGGGCGCTGGGGCGCCGACCGCCCTGGTAAAGAGAGAGGAGAAGATCACATTTTTTTAATTTTAATTTTTTATTTTAGAGCCCTAGAAATCAAATAAACATGTTTAAAATGAATAATATTTACTCATTTTAAGTATGTTTGTGTTTCCAATGCACTTCCAATATAACGTTAATATATCAAATATAAATAATTTTTTTCAGACAGGAAGTGAATGTCTGCTAGAGAATAATACCGCCTCTATACTTTCCATAGCCGCATTTCTCCAGGGCTAGATGCATAGCGCTTACAGTGGGCGTGCACTGGTTTCATCGCTGTACTGTCGCAGCCAATCAGTGCGTAATTCGCTGTGCGTTGAAATATGATGTATTATGATGGAAACCGGGCGCGTTTTGAAGCGATCTATTATCATCTAAGCAAGCGGCGTCAATAATTTCCGTAGCCGCATTTCTCGGAGACGCTCTCTGATTGGCCGATGCAGTTTCTACACTGGGAAAGCGTAGCCACTCTTCGTTCGAAGTAGGTTTGGTAACGTTAGAGTTTGTCTTAGAGCGTGACGGCAAGTTCTTTCGACGGTTAAGCTTAGGCACTCTTTCAAAGTTGGTTAAGGTTAGAGTTTGTCTTAGAGCAGGGCGATAGAACGCCAGGTAGTTTGCAGGCTGTTCGACGCGGAAATGGGCAAAGACAGACTCATTCATTCATTCATCACAGTACTGTTGTGTTGTGCTAACAAGCTAATAGCTGGATGCAGTCTGGACAGAGTAGATATACATCAACAGTCTGTGGGACAACAGTGGACATAATTATACACTTTATCAAGCCCTCCTCGACCACGTAAACAGTGAGTTAATTCGGTCTCTCTCTCTCTCTCTCTCTCTCTCTCTCTCTCTCTCTCTCTCTCTCTCTCTCTCTCTCTCTCTCTCTCTCTCTCTCTCTCTTCTCTCTCTCGCTCTCTCTCTCTCTCTCTCTCTCTCTCTCTCTCTCTCTCTCGCTCTCTCTCTCTCTCACAGCGTGTTGTTAATTTTCACCGCCGGTGACGCATAATGAATGAATGAATGAATGGTAACTTGTTTAAAATGTCAAGATATATATATATATGTGTTCATTATTGCATTGATCATACGTGTACTAGTGTAGTATGATGAACTCGACTTAACGTTGGTAAGTCGCGCCCACCCAAATGTATTTCACACCGGCCGCTACTGGGTGGAAGTCTATACAGTATTGTTGAGTTAAACTAATGGTGGACGTCTATAGAGTAATGTTGAGTTAAACTAATGGTGGACGTCTATAGAGTAATGTTGAGATAAACTAATGGTGGAAGTCTATAGAGTACTGTTGAGATACACTAATGGTGGAAGTCTATAGAGTACTGTTGAGTTAAACTAATGGTGGAAGTCTATAGAGTACTGTTGAGATACACTAATGGTGGAAGTCTATAGAGTACTGTTGAGATACACTAATGGTGGAAGTCTATAGAGTACTGTTGAGATAAACTAATGGTGGAAGTCTATAGAGTACTGTTGAGATACACTAATGGTGGAAGTCTATAGAGTACTGTTGAGATACACTAATGGTGGAAGTCTATAGAGTACTGTTGAGATACACTAATGGTGGAAGTCTATAGAGTACTGTTGAGATACACTAATGGTGGAAGTCTATAGAGTACTGTAACTGAGGGGTACAATTCCCTGACTGTATTGATAAGTATGGTATCATTAAACCACTACCGCTTTATGTACTTTAACTACTGGCCATACAGTACACGATATCTAAATATGATGAACACTTTCCCACAATGAAATCGGTTCCAGACAAAGGTAATAATCAAATATTTAATATAGCAAAAGGTACATATGATATTTACTATTACATTTATGATTTGAATGCACTTGTAAGGCAAATGAGTACTCGTAGGCAAATCAACACTGAATGTCCAATCTCTGGTTACGCAGGAAGCAAGTATACAACCTGGCTCTTAGGGAATTAGATCTATTGTACACTTAATGATATAGCGGGATAATTCTGGAAGGGGTCCTCCCGGTTGTAAGCCGGTAGGGGGGGTAGGAGAGCCGTCGGTAGTAGACCGTCTGGTCAACGATATCTAGGGAGACTTCAAGTACAGAAGACAGTGCAGTAGACTCTTGATCCGCAGATGAATACACCTTGGTTCTCTTGTAGGCTGTAGCTCCACAATGAAGAAGAAGCTAGGCGACCTCAGTCTCTCTGAGCGCCGACTCAACTTGACTCCTCTCGGGGGTAAATCCAACACTCACAGGCGTCGGCGATTATCCGCTCCACAAATCACAGTACCAAAGCAAATATATTCCAGCCGCATAGGGCTCAGCAGTCGTCGGGTAGGTAATCCAGTGTACATGTCCCTCGGTCCTTGTCTAGATCTCCTCGGATGAAAGCGCCATGTGGTCGGCCCAGCCTGGATAAGACTCTAGATAACACGAGGAAGCGTTGGAGATGCTGGTCACTTTAGAACTCTAACCGCACGATGCACCATACACGATAGACTATTATTACTTAATAGAAATACGTCGCACTCGACGGTACAGTGCCAAACTCTGACAATTCAGCTATTAATTCGCACGAAGTCTCGATGCTATTCTAAGGCCAAACAGGCCATACTACACCGCACGTGGTGTCGTGGGTGAGGCTTCACGTTCTGTTACTAAGTTGGAAGAAGGGTAAAGGACTAAGGGATTTCTACATTTACTTGCGCCATATTTATATGCACGGTGAACAAATAGTGCCACTTTCATTTCGGTAGCCGTATCCCTGAGCGGAGCCGGGGCTAGTACGGACATGTCTCGTCGGTACCTTTGAACTTGACGCCAGGGGCTGGTCCCCTGGCGCCTGGTCCTTTTGTCCAATAAGAGAATGAACTATTATGGGCTATAGTAGGCTAAAGGGATATTCCGTGTATATGTACAAGGAATATACAAGGGATATCAAACGATATACAAATACTATTCAATATATATCCATAAATAAATATATATATTCGGTTTAATCTGATCCTTCGTAACAGCCGCCCCCTAATTAGTCCCACCTAATTAGCTAAGCAGAGACAGATTAACCGCACTGTCCACTACTCAATGTCCGCTGTGAGGGTCAGTCAGTTTACAAAGTCATGGGGTCATGGTCGTCATCGATAGTATCGGGGAGCCTTGGCAGTTCTATTAGCCTCGCCACGGGTCGGGTGTAGGTCCGCCCTTGGACGAGCACTTCAGCTGCTCGGACCTTTCCATCGGCACCGGTGATCACTTTGCTTACGCGGCCAGCCGGCCACATAGCTCGGGGTAGTGACTGGTCGATAATCATGACGACTGTTCCTTCTGTCAAATTGTCTCTCTCTTTCACCCATTTCTGGCGGGTCTGTAGAGACGGTAGGTAGTGGAGTAGGAAGCTGTTCCAAAACTTGTCAGCCAGTACTTGACTGTACCTCCACATTCTTCGGCCGTTCGCTTCTTCAGGCCTGTACATTGTCTGGGGTAGCGCGGGGTCCAGCCGCCCCATCAAGAGTGTGTTGGGGGTGACTGGGTCGACATCTGCTACATCACTTGAGACGTAACCAAGGGGCTTTGAGTTCAATACTCCCTCGATCTCCGTGAGGACTGTCATTAGGACTTCTTCCGCCACGGTCTGGGCCCCAAGCACGGCGTACAGGGCTGTCTTTATAGAACGTACTTCTCGTTCCCAAGTTCCACCGAAGTGAGGTGCGTTCGGGGGATTAAACTGGAAGTCAATCTGGAATGGAGCGAGGTGGGTCTTAAGTTCTGGGCCCATAGCTTGGAAGCTCTCTCTCAGCTCTCTTTCTCCGCCTTTGAAGTTTGTCCCGTGATCAGACAACAATGTAGACGGTTTTCCTTTCCGTGATGTGAATCTTCGGAAGGCCATAAGGAATGAGTCTGTGCTCATGGTTGGAAGGAGTTCGATATGTATCGCTCTGGTGGTCATGCATTTGAATACAATACCCCACCGCTTCTCGGTTCCTCTTCCTTTCTTTATATACAGCGGGCCGAAACAGTCCATACCGGTGGAGTGAAAAGGCTTGTCGCCGAGTCGGAGGCGACAGGGAGGTAGGTCAGCCATCCGGGGTATACTGGGCTGGGCTCGCCACTTACGACAGTCTAGACAGGTTCGCTGGAAGCGCCGCACTGCTTCTCTCCCTTGCAGTATCCAATAACGACGTCTGATCTCCGCGAAGACTCTCTCTGCCCCTGCGTGGTGCACATCCTCGTCGTATTTCTTTATGATCAGCTCTGTGACCTTGTGTCGGCTGTTCAAGACTATCGGGTACTTGACGTCATCCGGTAAGTCTGGGGCTCTCCGCAGACGACCACCCACTCTGATGAGACTATGGGCGTCGCTCTCGGGGGCTAGGTGGAGCAGTCTGCTGTCTGATGGGACGGGCTTTGCTCCCTGTAGACAGGCTAGCTCATCGGGGAACGAGTCTCTCTGGGCTCGTTGTAGTAGAAGAAGTTCTGCTTCTTCGTAGTCAGCTGCTGAAATGTCAGTCGTGGGCTGAACCTCTGGGTGGTGCCACAGAAATGTCTTTAGCTGCGCACTCTGTAGGGTGAGGCAATCGTCTATGTCGGGGTCTGTGGAGACGATAGAACATAGGTTTCTTGTTTTCGGCCTCCTCTTTACTCGCCTCCCGTGGGGTGGGTGTAGGCCACTCTTCTTCGGGGAGCTTGAGAAACTCTGGTCCGTCACTGTAGAGGTTGTGACGGGTGAGGTCATCCAGGGACATTCCCCGGGTGATGACGTCAGCTGGGTTGTGTTTGGTGTCCACATACCTCCAGCTCGCTACTTCTGTTAACTCTTGAATCTCGGTGACTCTGACTCCCACGAAGACCTTGTATCTGCACGAATCAGACCGGATCCATGTGAGTACTGTCGTGGAGTCTGACCACAAGATTGTTCTTTGCACCGGGATGGTGAGTTCACGTTGGATTAACGTGGCGAGTTGCGCTCCTGCTAGGGCTGCGCAGAGCTCTAGACGTGGGATAGATTGTTGCTTTCGTGGGGCTATTCTTGAGCGAGCCAGGATGAAAGCAGTATGTATTTCTCCTCCCTCCTCTCGGGCACGCAAGTAGGCCACCGAACCGTAGGCTACTTCGGAGGCGTCGCTGAATACGTGCAGGTCCATCTTGCATGTCTCTGGCCTCACTGTGGGTGGGAAGTAGCTGCGGTGTATATTAACACCTGGGAGTGAGCGGAGTTCCGTCTCCCACTCTCTCCATGTGGATGCAAGGTGTTCGGGTATGGGATCGTCCCAGCCCTGGTCCTTGTCCCATAGCGCTCCTACAATCATCTTTGCCCTGGTGGTGTAAGGTAGAATACATCCCAACGGGTCATATTGTCTGGCGAGTGTTCTGTATACACTCCGTCTGGTGGTTGGTATTGCCGTCGACCTTCCCTGCTCCTTGGTCAGGGGTTTGTGTCTATAATGGAGCGAGTCTGTTTTGAAGCGCCAGACTAGTCCTAGTGTCATTTCTTGGGCTTCTTCTGGGATGGTCGCCATCCAGGTGTCGCTGCTCGCTGCCTTGTCCTCGGGGGAGAGGCTGCGCAGTACTTGCGGGTCGCTGCTGGCCCACTGCCTGAGATCAGGGAGGCGCGGAGCTTGAGTAGAAGAGCCTCGGCTTCTTCTGGCGTCGAGACGCTTTGTAAACAGTTGTCCACGTAGAAACTATTTGTCACACTTTGTCGGACCTCTTCATCTGCTGCTGGGTCCTCTGCGACGTGTTTTTGTAGTGCAAACGTAGCACAGCATGGGCTGCATGTGGTTCCGAAAGGGAGGACTTCCCATTGATAGATGGCTGGGTGCTCATCTCCGATCCTCTCTCTCCATAGGAACCGCAGCAGGGGCTTGTCCTCCTCCACTAGTCTCACCTGCAGGAACATCCCTTTGATGTCGCCGCTGATAGCCACCTTGTCCTGGCGGAAGCGTAGTAGCATGCCTAGTAGAGAGGGGCCGAGTGTTGGGCCGGGCAAGAGCTCTTTATTCAGATTTTGTGATCCGATCTGGTAGCTGCAGTTAAACACAATACGATCCTTGCCGTTGTGGTGGACCTTGTGGTGCGGCACGTACCATGATTCGGTCGTCTGATCGGCCTCTTTAATGTCAATTTTCTTTATGTGTCCCGCTGTGATTAGCTTGTTAATCTCAGCGCGGTACACAGCCTCTTGAGCGGGGTCTTTGGCTAGGCGCCGCTCTGTGTTCAATAGATACCGCTCCGTTACCTCTTTTGTGGCGTGAAAGGTGGGCATTCCCTCTCGCCTCAGGAGTGGAGTTGCGTATCTCATCACTCCGTTGATGTTGACTCTCTTTGTCCCTTGCTCGAGGAGGGCTATAGCGTAAATGTCGTCCTTGGAACGAATGTCTTTCTTTTCGTTCTTAAAGGGCATTGTCTCTAGTGTCCATAGCCTCTCGACATGCTGCAGGAGTGTTGTGTCTTCTTCTGTCGCTCTGGAGTGGAGGCAGCTAGTGGCTGCTGTTCGGTTAAGAGACTTGGCGAGGGGGCCTTGTAATGTCTATCCTAGGCGGGTCTCGACTGCTGCAGGACAACCTCTGGGTCCTGTATGGACCCGGTCTATCGGGACTATGAGGTCTGCATGGTCGGAGCCTATCAGCAGGGTCGGGGTGGCACCGTCTATGAGCGGGATAGGTAGTTGACGCAGGTGCACATATTTATCCATCAGCTTGGCGATGGGGTAGGTGTACTGCGATAGTCCTATTTCTTGGCTGGTGAAAGCATTAGTAATCCTATACCGTCTCTCTGGCTGCCCGCTTGCTGCGATAGTGAAGGAGACATTCTCGCCCTTTATCGTCTTTAGATCTCTTCTTATTGTCCGAATCGTCATCTGGTTCTCGCTCCCCCGCAGCCCCAGCTGGGCCGCAGCGGACGCGAGGAGAAGGGTCTTCTCTGACCCGTCATCAAGGACGGCGTAACTGTCCATGACCTTATCTTGGTAACTCAGTGTTACGCGGACCACCTTTAAGAGCACCTGGGCGCCCCCGCTGCTAGCGGGGTCAATGTACATAACACTTGCCTTTGTGCTGCTGGGTGGTGCAGGCTTTCTTCTGTTACTGTCGTGTAGGACATCTAGGTGGGCTCCGTCACACCAACTACACCTCTTCTTTAGGCGGCACTCGGCTGTCATGTGACTGTGCGCACATCGGTAACAGCGCCTGTTGGACTTTATCCATTGACTCACTTCTTCAGCGGTCATCTTCTTGAACAGGTCACATTGTGACAACCAGTGTTCCTTTTCGCAGTACGGGCACACCATTTTCCACTTCTCTTTCATCGAGGGGGTACTGTGGTTCTTGCTGCTCGGTACTGATTCTGATTGGTGCATGACAGTCACCGATCTTCGGCCATCGTTTGCTCTCCTAGGTCCCTCTCTGGAGCTTGGTGTGCTCCGCACGAACGTATCCAACCGTAGGCTGCTGACTTCTCTCGCCAGGAAGTCGGCTAGGTCTAGGAGGGATGGCTCGGGACCGTTAGGATCACGGTGGTCTCTTTGCCGCCTGAAGCGCTCCTGTCGGGCGGGCGGCAGCTTCTCTAAAATCCTCTCGACGTTCGAGTTTGCGTATAGTTCGTGCATACCCTTTTCTCGTTGCGCCCCCAGCATCCCTACCAGGGATTGTACTTTGATAGACAGGTCGTCTAGTGAGCGATTGTCTGTTGCTGGGGGTAGGCGGTCAATATGCCTTATCTCTTGTATTACGTAATCCCATATACGTCCATATCTTTGGTCTAGTGCTGCTAGAGCCGCTGTGTATGGGGTAGTGGAGGTGGCATAGGCCAGCGCTATGTTGTGCGCTCTGGGCACTTTCAGGTGCTTCAATAGGATAGCATACTTGTGGCGTTCATCAGCTACATCCACCATCATTGTCTCTAAGCACATCCGTAGCTCCGTGTACTGTGCTCGGTTCTCATGGGTGAAGTCTGGAAACGTCGGTGTGCCAATGTATGACGCCGTGGATGGCTGGCACATCGGTGAGCGTTGGAAGAGAGGCCTCCTAGGCGAGTCTCCTCTTACGCCTCTCGGTGGGCTGGTACCGGCAGGGTACCATGGCCCGCTGGTCCAGGTACTATTCCTCGGGACGGGTCGTGCGTCATGCTCACCCGTGAATAGAGTCGGGGGTCTGTAGCGCAGAGCCGCGGGGGTATAGCCTGGGCTGTACTGGACCTCCTGGTCCTGTGGAGTAATGTGCTGCTGTCGGGCTTGACTCTCCTCTTCTCCCTCTTCTTCCTCTGTCAGGTCATCTAGATCCTGTAGTCGTCTATTTAGCCTCTCCGCGGTGTACGCCGTTCCTTCCTTGTAGCTGGGTCTCACTGGGACCAGTCGGGGAAGGAGTTCGGAGGGGGGTATAGACTCTCTCTGGTGGTCGGGCTCAGGGTCGCTTAATCGGTTAGGGGAGGGTGCCCTTGACCCGTGTCTTGACGAGGCCCTGGAACCCCTTGTGGAGGGAGGGGGTGTTGCCCTGGCGATCAGCTGCTCCATTAGCTGCGCTTGTAGTCTGTCGCGCTCGGCTTCGCGCTTGGTGAGATCTGCTTCTCTTTGGGCACCGGCAGCGGCACGCTGGGTGTCGGCCCGGTCTCTTGCCATATTCTCTTCCGCCTGAAGGCGTCTCATCTCCAGACGTATGCGCTCTTCGTCGCTCCGTTGCTGCGCTTGGAGGCATTCTCTTTCAATGGTAGAATGTTCGCGCTCGCTAAGCGTCTGTGCTTGGAGTTGTTCGCGCTCGCTAAGCGTCTGTGCTTGGAGTCGATCGCGCTCCGTAGAGGCTGCTAGGCTGGCGAGGAACGCCTGTGCCAGCATCTGGTCCGCCTCGCTGGGGGAAGACGCTGGTTGAGGTGATCCGCTCCTGGCAGTACTCGTTGGGGATGCGTTCCCCTGCGGGGAGTCCTGGAGCTCTATCTCCTCGGCGCTCTCCTCATCTTGTTCCGTGCAGAGTTCCATCTCTGGAGGGTTGTCTTCCTCCCGGAGCTCTTCGGGGACTACTTCTTCAGTCTTGGCGGGGGGTAAAGTCGTGTCAGTTCCCTCCTGGTCCCCACCGTGACCTTGGTCAGTTACATTAGAACCCACTAGGGCCTCTGTGGTCGGGGTATCCTGGTTGATAGGATCGGACATAATTTTACTTTCTACTTTTACCGCGTTTACCGTTTGTAGAAGGCTAGGTAGTATACTGGCAGCGTAATCCTCTAAGTACTGAGGTGGCTGTCGTCTATGCTGCGGGCGTTCTACTTTAGGAGGACCGTTTCGTGGAGTGTTCATCATAGGCCATTTCAATATTAATACCACTATATTAATATTACACTAATTACCCTCCGGCTCGAAGGACCAATTGTAACTGAGGGGTACAATTCCCTGACTGTATTGATAAGTATGGTATCATTAAACCACTACCGCTTTATGTACTTTAACTACTGGCCATACAGTACACGATATCTAAATATGATGAACACTTTCCCACAATGAAATCGGTTCCAGACAAAGGTAATAATCAAATATTTAATATAGCAAAAGGTACATATGATATTTACTATTACATTTATGATTTGAATGCACTTGTAAGGCAAATGAGTACTCGTAGGCAAATCAACACTGAATGTCCAATCTCTGGTTACGCAGGAAGCAAGTATACAACCTGGCTCTTAGGGAATTAGATCTATGGTACACTTAATGATATAGCGGATAATTCTGGAAGGGGTCCTCCCGGTTGTAAGCTGGTAGGGGGGGTAGGAGAGCCGTCGGTAGTAGACCGTCTGGTCAACGATATCTAGGGAGACTTCAAGTACAGAAGACAGTGCAGTAGACTCTTGATCCGCAGATGAATACACCTTGGTTCTCTTGTAGGCTGTAGCTCCACAATGAAGAAGAAGCTAGGCGACCTCAACTTGACTCCTCTCGGGGGTAAATCCAACACTCACAGGCGTCGGCGATTATCCGCTCCACAAATCACAGTACCAAAGCAAATATATTCCAGCCGCATAGGGCTCAGCAGTCGTCGGGTAGGTAATCCAGTGTACATGTCCCTCGGTCCTCGTCTAGATCTCCTCGGATGAAAGCGCCATGTGGTCGGCCCAGCCTGGATAAGACTCTAGATAACACGAGGAAGCGTTGGAGATGCTGGTCACTTTAGAACTCTAACCGCACGATGCACCATACACGATAGACTATTATTACTTAATAGAAATACGTCGCACTCGACGGTACAGTGCCAAACTCTGACAATTCAGCTATTAATTCGCACGAAGTCTCGATGCTATTCTAAGGCCAAACAGGCCATACTACACCGCACGTGGTGTCGTGGGTGAGGCTTCACGTTCTGTTACTAAGTTGGAAGAAGGGTAAAGGACTAAGGGATTTCTACATTTACTTGCGCCATATTTATATGCACGGTGAACAAATAGTGCCACTCTCATTTCGGTAGCCGTATCCCTGAGCGGAGCCGGGGCTAGTACGGACATGTCTCGTCGGTACCTTTGAACTTGACGCCAGGGGCTGGTCCCCTGGCGCCTGGTCCTTTTGTCCAATAAGAGAATGAACTATTATGGGCTATAGTAGGCTAAAGGGATATTCCGTGTATATGTACAAGGAATATACAAGGGATATCAAACGATATACAAATACTATTCAATATATATCCATAAATAAATATATATATTCGGTTTAATCTGATCCTTCGTAACAAGTACTGTTGAGTTAAACTAATGGTGGACGTCTATAGAGTACTGTTGAGTTAAACTAATGGTGGACGTCTATACAGTACTGTTGAGACGGCCCCTAGCTGAACCATTAGGGTGTTTAAAGACGGCCCCTAGGTCAACCATTAGGGTGTTTAAAGACTGACCCTAGGTCAACCATTAGGGTGTTTAAAGACGGCCCCTAGGTGAACCATTAGGGTGTTTAAAGATGGCCCCTAGGTGAACCACTACAAACCATAATATCAGACACCGCACGGACGTGTAGGATGCAGCATGGCACTCAAATAAGCACTCAGCACATGCAATTTCACAGCAAGAACACCAGAAACTCTCAGCAGGAGCTGCTATACAATAGACGCCTCTATCACACGCACTTCACAAAGGCGTGCAGTGGAATGGCATCCCGGGGGCTGCCTGCCCACATTAACCCACCCCGGATTCTCCCATTAACCAACAAAACAGGACAAGGGTTACTCCGGGATACGCGTCGCAAACTACACGAACACTGCACATGAAATAATGAGGGTTAAGACTTACTTAACTCGCCCTGCTGATGAGAACGCCCCCCGGGGTCTGAGCCGATAGTTGGGGTCGACGGAGCAGACAGCGAGGGCAGGCTGAGCGCTGATACACCAGACTGGGGAAACAGATATACAGGCGCCGCTAAGTACCCAGCCCTCGATGGCCTATAGGAGGCAACAAGCCTACCCTCGCTGGGGCAGCTCAGCCTGTCCGACTGTCTTCACGGACGACAACACTAAAAGCCTCAATACCCCCCCCCCCCCCCCCCCCGAAGGAGTGTCATGACCCCTGCAGAAGGAGACCACCGGCACCCCTGAGACGTACAGTAGGCGCGGCCACTCACCCGGTCCATTCACACTACAGTATTTACAAGGGATTCCAGTTTGGCAGCTTATACTCCTTCATCATATTGGACCGTGAGAGGTTTGACCTACTAGTGGCATCACACGTGCAACGAAGATTTCAGGGAAGTACAGAGAAGCTCTCCCTCTCTCTCTCTCTCCAGGGGAAGAAGGTGAAAAAGGCGCTCTGGTGACAAATAACAATCTGTGTAGTCAAAGTCACGAATAACAACCTGTGTAGTCAAAGTCACAAATAACAACCTGTGTAGTCAAAGTCACAAATAACAATCTGTGTAGTCAAAGTCACGAATAACAACCTGTGTAGTCAAAGTCACAAATAACAATCTGGGTAGTCAAAGTCACAAATAACAACCTGTGTAGTCAAAGTCACAAATAACAATCTGGGTAGTCAAAGTCACAAATAACAATCTGTGTAGTCAAAGTCACAAATAACAATCTGTATAGTCAAAGTCACAAATAACAATCTGGGTAGTCAAAGTCACAAATAACAATCTGGGTAGTCAAAGTCACAAATAACAACCTGTGTAGTCAAAGTCACAAATAACAATCTGGGTAGTCAAAGTCACAAATAACAATCTGTGTAGTCAAAGTCACGAATAACAACCTGTGTAGTCAAAGTCACGAATAACAACCTGTGTAGTCAAAGTCACAAATAACAATCTGTGTAGTCAAAGTCACAAATAACAATCTGGGTAGTCAAAGTCACGAATAACAACCTATGTAGTCAAAGTCACAAATAACAATCTGGGTAGTCAAAGTCACAAATAACAATCTGTGTAGTCAAAGTCACAAATAACAATCTGGGTAGTCAAAGTCACAAATAACAATCTGGGTAGTCAAAGTCACAAATAACAATCTGTGTAGTCAAAGTCACAAATAACAATCTGTGTAGTCAAAGTCACAAATAACAATCTGTGTAGTCAAAGTCACAAATAACAACCTGTGTAGTCAAAGTCACAAATAACCTGTGTAGTCAAAGTCACAAATAACAACCTGTGTAGTCAAAGTCACGAATAACAACCTGTGTAGTCAAAGTCACAAATAACAATCTGTGTAGTCAAAGTCACAAATAACAATCTGTGTAGTCAAAGTCACAAATAACAATCTGGGTAGTCAAAGTCACAAATAACAATCTGTGTAGTCAAAGTCACGAATAACAACCTGTGTAGTCAAAGTCACAAATAACAATCTGTGTAGTCAAAGTCACGAATAACAACCTGTGTAGTCAAAGTCACAAATAACAACCTGTGTAGTCAAAGTCACGAATAACAACCTGTGTAGTCAAAGTCACAAATAACAACCTGTGTAGTCAAAGTCACAAATAACAACCTGTGTAGTCAAAGTCACAAATAACAACCTGTGTAGTCAAAGTCACAAATAACAATCTGTGTAGTCAAAGTCACGAATAACAACCTGTGTAGTCAAAGTCACGAATAACAACCTGTGTAGTCAAAGTCACAAATAACAATCTGGGTAGTCAAAGTCACAAATAACAATCTGTGTAGTCAAAGTCACGAATAACAATCTGGGTAGTCAAAGTCACAAATAACAATCTGTGTAGTCAAAGTCACGAATAACAACCTGTGTAGTCAAAGTCACAAATAACAACCTGCGTAGTCAAAGTCACGAATAACAACCTGTGTAGTCAAAGTCACAAATAACAACCTGTGTAGTCAAAGTCACAAATAACAACCTGTGTAGTCAAAGTCACAAATAACAACCTGTGTAGTCAAAGTCACAAATAACAATCTGGGTAGTGAAAGTCACAAATAACAATCTGTGTAGTCAAAGTCACGAATAACAATCTGGGTAGTCAAAGTCACAAATAACAATCTGTGTAGTCAAAGTCACAAATAACAATCTGTGTAGTCAAAGTCACAAATAACAATCTGTGTAGTCAAAGTCATGCTTAGAGTTAACCATAACAAATACATTTAAATAAAAACGGTCTTCGAGTGGAGGGGATATTTAACCTGTTAATATGTAGACCGTTTTTTCGCCTAAAGGTACATGCCTAAGTAAATGGAAGATTGCTCCACTTCTGCAAGGTCAATTTGCATGTTCTTGGTATCTAGGAACATCTAGGGACCTGGGGGTATGTATTTCCAGTGTCAGAAATATTGTGTCTGTTACTAGGCTGAGTAAATTGTAATGAATACATTTATTATGATTTATGATTTTGATGATGATGATAAAAAATGTATACGGGGCACGAGAGAATCCTCACTGAGGTCATTCACCACCTTATTGAGATCATGTGTACAAAAAATCTAAGCAAATGAACCGCAGGAAGATGATTAAACAGAAGGATTTGTAGATACAGTAATTAATGATAATCGATAGGGATGCCCCGATCGATCGGCCACCGATCGTTATCGGCCGATAATCAGTATAAATATGCGATCGGGGAATTCCGATAATTAGTCATATTCGCCGATCGCGGAAACTGATCAAGTGGATATCTCACTCGCTTGTCTCAGACGCACAGGACCTGCAAACTGCTCCTCCTCCCTAGCCCCGCCCGTACCCGTGTAGAGTTTGTAAACACAGAGGAGGCGGACCTCCTCTGCTGAGTCTAGATAGTGCATTCGACCTGAGCTAACGTTAGCTACCTAGCTATCGTTACTGTTTAAACAAAATTACCCAGTCAACTATTCACTTTTAGTAGGCATTGTCTAACGGTATTTAGCCGGCTAGCTACTGATAGCTCCGGATATCAACAAATGCCCCAGAAGTCTAGTGGTCCATGTTGATATCTCCGTTAGCTTGCGTTAGCTGACGTTAGTTCACCGTTCAAAACGAAATGTCCGATTGAACTAAATAGTTGTCTTAACGTCATCTAGCCGGCTAGCAGTAGCTACAGATAGCTCCTGATATCAATGTCTTATATCAATGTCTTATAACATCTAGTCGGCCAGCTACCGATAGCTCCTGACATCAACAAACGCTCCACAAAGTCTAGTAGAGACGTGTATGCTACCTGTTAGCTCACGTTAGCGCAAGTTAGTTCACCGTTCAAAACGAAATGTCCCATTGAACTAAATAATTCACTGAGGCGTTGTATTAACGTTATATATCCGGCTAGCAGTAGCTACAGATAGCTCCTGATATCAATGTCTTATAACACTGATTCGATGCGTATTCGAGCTGAGGGCTTGCTGAGCACAGTTAAGTAACGTTATGCCAATAGGGTCCAGGTGCAGCGCCGGAGAATCCTGGCCGTAGCTCTGCTCGAGGCTACTCGAGTATAGGTCCAGGTGCAGCTCCGGAGAATCCTGGCCGTAGCTGGAGGCTACTAGAGTACACACAGACAGTGGAGCTTGTTGCGTGGTGGTGATGTCTCGCAGATAATACAAGTACAAGTCTAATTATATAATATATATATTTTATAAAAAAAAAAAAAAAAAAAAACTTTTTAATATAAAATAATTTTTAATTTCTTTTTAATCAAAAACGATCGGTATCGGATCGGTATCGGCCGATATGGCTCACGACGATCGGTGATCGGTATCGGTGGCAAAAAACGTGATCGGGGCATCCCTAATAATCGACTTTAATTATAAATTCATATTTGACCTTGAACTTGACCTTGACCTTATTATAGCCAAATCATATGGATAGGGAAAATGCTCCTCTTTCCAATGGCAGGGTTGAATCTGGATTTAGTCATTTCTTGCGGTTTTTACAATAATTCGCATTTTCCGATAAATTTGTATTTCCGATAAAACATATAAAACATCGGTAAAAATGAAAATATACACTTTGACTACTGTTTTTGATAGGGTTATGGTCTTTACTCTTGGCTACAAATTTTTCTTTTAAACATTGACCTCTTAACATCCAAGGGCCCACATGTGGACAATTCTTTGCCGACCTTTAGTGGCTCGGGTGTGCATTTCTTTTAATACAATATATAGATAAAATTAAAGCCTAGCTATTTGTTGCCTGTCGATTGCCCTTTCAGGTGACAAAATCCGTTCAGCGGTTCTCGAGTTACATGCCGATATGTGAGGCATGCCCCAAAGTACGCAAAAGTACACATTACCACCCCCGACTCCCGGGGCTCTAGCTCCGTCAATCACTTGGCGATCTCGAAAATCTTTGCACAGGGTTGTAGCCAATGAGTGTGGCTTTCCAATGATACCCCATGATATGATAATTGGGGATCTAATATGGTCTCTATTGATCGATTTATGATAAAGAAAAGCAGAAAAGCTTAACAGACCTTTCGATTGTTGCCAACCAATGGAATGAGATATCATGCAAATACATGCTTTCAGGAAAATACTTAATGATAGAATGACCTTTACGTGATCAACCTCAAGGAAGAACTCCACGGCACCACTATCAACCATGATGGCGTAAGAGCCAAGCTGTTTGCATAAAAAGTCAATATCTCCTGTCTGCAAGAGGAATGAGGGGAAGGTTAAAGTTTGTACAGATAAGTATTGCTGCCTGTGTTTTAGGCCTAAGTTTGATATTTCAGTTTGGATTAAAGATTCAGTACAATGTTCGTGTTTTTCAATGTCATTGCATTTTTTTTTTACTGAAGGTATGTTAATGTAACATAACATAATTAGATATTAATTAGTAACATAAATTACATCTCAAACCGAACAAAAAGGAAGTGCTGTACACTGACAAAGTCAGGTGGGCGTAGACCATCCGAGACCAATCAATCATACTTAATTAATAGGTTCTGAAATGCATTCATTAGCCAAAATAGAACATTATAACTGTATTTGCCTACCACAATTCAAGCATGGTGGTAACGTTAAAGGCACCAAGACGAGCAGTAGGTGGACGCAACAGCAGCGCATAACCACACACACACACACACACACACACACACACACACACACACGCACGCACGCACGCACGCACGCACGCACGCACGCACGCACGCACGCACGCACACACACACACACACACACACACACACACACACACACACACACACACACACACACACACACACACACACACACACACACATCTTTGTGAAAGTGGCTTCTCAGCTCTGGTCCAGCTGAAGACAAAGCAGAGGAACAGATTGGACATTGAGCACGACCTCAGAGTTGCTTTGTCTACCATCACCCCAGACTTTGAGACTCTTGTCAGGAGCAAACAACATCCCCAGTTATCCCATTAGTTCCCTGGGATGTTAATTAAGCAGAAGTCTGCTAAGAAGCATAATATTATTTATTATTATCATTATTTTATTTCATTGTGTTTTTATCCCTAGTTGCACTTTTGTTGCAATTTTTTGTGTTTATTTCATGTTTTTAACAGTGCATGAAAGATTGTGTATTACTGCAAAAAAGTCTATGAAATAAATCATAGTGGTTAAAACATTTGGGCCGCGACTTAATGACTAAGGAAAATGTTGGGTCCCGAGGCTGGACCAGTTGAGAACCACTGATGTAGAAGAGGACCCAAAGGTAGAGACGACATCTTTCGATATCAAGTCCACAATTCTGTCGTGCCTACAAATGTAAAGCCCTTTGTAAGCATGGCAACCATTTAGGATGTGCAACATGGTTAGGGATGGGTACCTTTCACATTTGAACCGATACCGGTACCGGTACCGGTACCTGTGAATCGATACCGGTACCCAACGGTACCTTTTTTCGGTACTTTAGTCTCAAGAAATTTAATTTACCTACCTCAGCCGTGAAAAAAAAATATCCAAACTTCAAATAACTACAATTTCTACAGTTTTCGGCTTGCCATTGCTCCGACTGCTTTGTTGTTGAATCAAGTCAAATCCTAGGTAAGCATATATTGTGCGTGTGAACGTTGACATGAAAAGAAAAAAGTAAAAAAAAATAAAGTAAAAAAAAGTTAAAAAAAAGTATTTTTATTTTTTTTGTATCTCACTTGATTCGATACTCGGTAGTACCGACGTGTTTCGGTTCGGTACCTCAAAAGTACCGAATTCGGTACCCATCCCTAAACATGGTGTTACGGCAGAGCAGGTAAGGTCCCAGTTGTGGAGGAATAAACAGGCAGAGGTTTTGCTCGTTAACAGTGGTTCTCTTTTTAATGAAAGAACAGTACACCTAGAGCAATTCTAATAATAACACACTGACGCCGAGCGTCTAGTAGGTAATAGGCATTTACAGGAAGCACTGCAAAGTCCAATGTCCAGTGTTACCGCCGTGTACCGTGTTGGTGGGAAAGTGAAGGACCGACGACTGGAACACAGAGAGACAGGGGTTAAGTAGGTCCACATACCAAGCATACCACACGCACCACAGTGACAGCCAATCAGGGAACCCAGACCAAAGTGACAGGGGGACAGTGACAGGGGAGACAAGTGGCAGGTGACAGAATGGTGAGTGGTTCTCAGGCAACAGCTATAGAACCCAGAACGTCACACATGGTTTCAGTGATCTGCACATATACACTCTTAAACACTGCTGCATGTGAGGCGGCGTGATCAGCAGCAGGGAGACAGGCTTCACTTGTAGTTTCAGCTCAGTCCAATGCTGACGTTGACGCTGCGCCGACATGAGACTAAAGGCCTCTACATGCTACAGCAACTTCAAAGCAACTTCAACACAACACCAGCGCGATTTCAACGCGGCTGTTTTAGAGGGTCTTGTAGACTGTGTTGTGAGGATGTTGCGTACCTTTCACCCAAATCGAATCTAAACAACCGTTGCGTTGATATTGCGTAGCAGTGATTGGTTGGTAGTGAATGGGGGCGGGGCTGTCATATAATAATATTGGTCCCGCAGCGAGGAATACCATCCGCCATTGTTGTAGCCAGCCAGCTAGCGTTGAACTTGATGCTATTCAATGCTCTATCATACCCAACTAACGTTAATGTCATTCAGAATTTATTAACATAGCTACAACAACACACAGTAACGTTAATATAATTACATGCATCATTGTTTACAATGAACGGACGGTGGGGCAGTTCCAAAGGACTGGACACGGACAAGTTGTTAAACAGCAATCAATTAATTTAATATAACAGGTAGTTCGAGCTGCATTTTCGTGCCTACAACCACAGCCACAGGGATATATCCAGCTTTGACGAGCTCTCTCTCCTCCTGCCGATTAAATTCAGCAGCTCTTCCTCGACCTCGAGTGCCTGTAGCTGCCAGCTAACATTAAAACTAACCTAAAGTTACACAAGCAGAATACATCACAAATACTTCCGGTCGGGGGATTTCAAAATAAAAGAGCGATGTCTAAAAGCACCGGAAATACGTTTATTTTGTACATTATCTAACGTTAACACGAACCTAAACTAACTTTAGTTAAACTAACTTTGCGCGTCGATGTTGCAGAAGCATAAATGCAGAGTGTCTACAACACCGTTGCTTTGTCGATGTTGTGGTGCAGTTGCTTTGAAGTTGCTGTAGCATGTAGAGGCCTTAAGGCTGAGCCCGAATGTTCGAACATTCGTTCGTTACGTTGGCATTCGAATTATAAATCAAAATTAGAATTTTTTATTTTGAACGACATGTCCCACTAAACACAAATGTCACCAAGCCAAACATTTGATAATAGCATAACATTTGATTGTTGTTCAATAGATGCAATGTTGTACTTTACTTGAGTATTTCCATTTTTAGAGAACTTACTTGCACTACATTTCAAAGGAAATATTGTACTTTTTAACCCATTACATTTATCTGAACCCTGCAGTTACTAGTCACTTTGATGTACATACATATTCTAAAATATACAGTAAAATGTACAGGAAGATATACAAGGATTTATACAGTCCGGTGCCCTCACTGTTTGATAATGTGTGGCTGGAAGTTTGAGAGCACGCTCACCACATACCAGATCTGACTTATATTCCCCAACCTAGTATTGGGAATTCGGTCTGACACCATTTTGAATTTCTTTATCTTAGCGATGGCCCCTTCAACATGAACACAGTGCTTTGCGATGCGCTTAGTTGTGAGCACATCTCCAGATGGCATTTGCCTCTTGGGGGGTGGCAGGTTTAACTGCAGTCCGACAGACTTGATATCGTCCTCTATCAAAAAGCCCTTATCGGCCATTAGGCCATCGCCTTTTTGCAGATAGCCAATTTATATCTGTTTCTCCAGTAGTGGGATGAGACCACTCTCTCTGACTATCTCCTTGTCAGACATAGAGCCTGTGAAAAGTGCAGAAGAGAAGATCACAGCACCACGGGGGTCACAGGCAACTAACGATTTCAGAGTGTTTGTGCTTTTGTAACTCGAATAGCTCCAGTGAGGTAGGCCGTTCCATTTTTAGTTCAGTGCAATCCAATATTGCAAATGTTGATGGATAATCCGTTTTGTAGGTGTCTGGCATATTTGCCATAATGACATCTCTGTGAGGCCAAATTGGTATTGCACCCAATACGTCGAACATATAATGAATCCAGGAGTTGAAAAGATTACTTGCACTTTGCACGGTTATGCTGAATCTATAAAGGCAAGGTTTTTCAAGTCTTCATTGTTGCATAGTTTCATTAAAACAAATAACAGCTGGTTACGCAGGGGCATCTCAACAACTTGCCAATCATTCCGCTGGTATTTTAAGGGGACATTTATTTGAGTGGCACATGGATCATTTGGAATGCCAAATATTGTGCACAGGTGGTTGAATCGTTCATATGTGAACCCAGTACTATATGCAAACATTTGGGGGATGTCACTGTTTTGGAGGAGTTCGGGTGTGATAGTTCCTTTTCTAAGTGTGCCAATGTCTGCTTTCAGCCTTTCTACCTCTGTTTCCTTTAAAGCCAGCATCTCTTTCAGGTTACCATTTTCTAATTCTAATTTATTCTCTTTTTCTGTGGACTGCTCCTCTTCTGGTCCCCCTCCCCCCCGCATTTCACTGTATTTCCCCGCATTTCACTGTATACTTGTATGCCGTCACAAATAAAACTTGACGTCCAGTTGACCTTGTTCAGAAAGGATGGGTGGCTCCACAGTCTCTGAAAAAGACACATATTTACATGTTAATGATAGCATTTTGATCCCATCTTTTCTTTTTTACAGCTTCCCCTATTAAACAAGGGAGCCCCTTCTGCTGATGCTGAAGCGCCGCCTGTCAGTCAACCAGATGACTTCCCCAGCTTTCCTCTACCATCCCAACCGACAAGTTTATGCACAGTCCTGGATGAAAATGGCACGCATAGTTAGCTCAGAGTGACCATTTCCTCACCCGAATCTATAGCCCTAGAATGTGACACCAGACAACAAAACACAAACAACCTGTGGTTTAATGCAAGATCTGATCGCTTAACATCAAGCACCTTTAAAAGAATCTGCTCCAGGAGAGCAGACCATGACACACTTGCTGTAAGCCTCAAGTATAAAGGATCAGTACAAACCAAGGTCATGAAAAGGGGTACAGAACTAGAGGCCATAGCAGCAACACAATACACAAAGCTAACAGGAAACCAAGTGTATCCATGTGGCTTTGTTGTGAATCCGCAGGCACCACACCTCGGTACATCACCTGACCGTAAGGTCTTATAAATAGGAGAGAGTGAAAGTCCAAGCTATGGGCTTTTAGAAATTAAGTGTCCATCCAAGGAAAGCTTGGAGTGTGCTTACCTCTTAAAGCCGGCAGATGGCAGCTACAAGCTAAAAGAGTGTCACGATGGGGGACCCTGATGTAAACAAGACAAACGTCTTTCTCTGGTCTGCATCCCCTTAACAAACAATTGTGTGTATTGAGCCGTACTGTATTGTACCCATTCTGCAATCTGTTAATACAGTTTTCAATCAATCAATTAATCAATCAATCCAAGAGTGAAGCAAGGATCAGAAACATATACTCAGTTTTTCAATGCTTTACACCTAAACTCCACTGATGTCCAGGTCACCATATTACAGAGAATTTGTTCCAAAGTCTGTGAGCAAGCTACCTAAACCACTGACTGCATATAGGACACCAGAGACACTGCAGCTACCTCCAACAGAGTTGCAGAAAGCATGCCAGGATTTCAGACTGGAAGAGCTAACACAGTCACAGGTACAGGCAGTAGAGAAGGAGACCAGAAACCAGAGCTCATCAACAATCTGGTTCCACCAAAGAGCAGGAAGGATAACAGCCTCTAAACTGAAGAAGGTTCTACAGACAAGTATTTCACAGCCGTCAAAGTCCTTGGTCAAGTCCATATGCTACCCAGAGGCACACACGCTCTCTACAGCTGCGACAAGGTATTTATTAGGGGAAAGTAATTGCAAGACAAGGACATCTGCAATTGACCTATTATGACACATAGGCAGTGATGTACCTGAACACGTTCAATGAACGATCGTTCATGAACGCGTTTGTATTTTGGGCGAACTTGAACTGAACGTACTGTATATCCGCTAAATGAACGTAATTGAGAACGCGTTCATTCTCAGCCCTGTGTAACGGAGTTCAAAAGTGCGTTCATTCTCAGCAATCTATTATAATGGCGTTCAAAGATGTGCCATATTTCATAATGCATTTCAGCCGAAAACTCTGTTAAAACACTGTAAACAGGCGTAAAAATTATGCGTAAAACCACCCGATCTGGCAACCAGCCTGTCACCCCCTGCTACGTCATCAGACTCCTCATCACAACAAGCAGTGGAACAGGAATCTGCGCGCAGATTAGAAGCCGAGAGCTGCAGCAGCAGCAGCACTCGCTCAGTCCGAGTCAGACTCTACCTCTAGACGTCACGTTGGCGTATGCATTTAAAAGAGTTTACAATTCAAACTATTTGATAAACTTCTACTTTCAGCCCGGAAATGCATTCTGATAAACTGGATTAAGGATAAGCCTCCATTTTTACAAATGTGGTATAGAGGGATCTTCGGTGTGCTCCTACCCCATGAAAGACACTGTGCAATGCATAGAGTCAACAACGCTTCCTTTCAGGAGGTGTGGGCCCCACTATTAGACTATTTTCCTGCTGAAATGTATCGGATCCTTCTAAAGGCCCAGTGCCCCATTGTATGGACAGACCTAGGATAGGAAACAATAAATATTATGTATGTCTACATGTGAATGCGCTCGAGGCAAGTGCAATACTGTACAGTGCCTGTCTTGCTTGTTTTTCTTTTTGTTTTGTTTTTGCTTGCTTATGGTGTGGATGATGGCATAGAGATGAACTGGAGGACCCCCCCCCCCCCTTGTCCCAATGTGTGTTTTTGTAATGTAAGTAACTGTACGTGAAAAATCTATAATAAAAAAAAAATTAAAAAAGAACTAAAAAGAACTAAATTAGTTCATTTTTGAAACCATGAACTTTAGTTCAACATTTTGAATTATGAACTATGAACTGAACTAGTTCATTTTAAAAATTTTGAACTGTGAACTGAACTAGTTCATGTAGAAAGTGAACTTTCCCAACACTGCACATAGGTTAGGGCTGGCTAGGAGTATGTTTAAGCTTTGAGGTCTGGAGTAGGATGATGTAAACCAGTGCACTACAATTGTCCCTATAAATGCTGACCTACATCACATTTAGTAATTCAGTTACTAATTATGGTTGTACAACTCTCTCTTCCTATTGCTACTTTTATGTGTTACAGGTATGGATGTAAATATGAGGCAACAGCCAGAAGAAAATATGAACAACTGCAAGGTGTGGACAATGAGGGTTTCTCCTGCATGGACAGTGGACTTTGGCTGAATCCGAAGTGGCCATACATGGGAGCCTCACCAGATGGAATTGTCACGTGCGCCTGTCATGGAACTGGGGTTTGTGAGATAAAGGTACCAGTTATTTCTTCAGTATGGATATGTACATTTACCATTCATGTTTTGACACCTCAATACCACAGTAGAGCAGGTGTATTGGCATTGTGACGTGACTAATGGAACTGGGATTTGTGAGAAGAGTAACCTAGTACTTTGTAATTCAATGCAAAGTTTATGTTCCTATACATGTTGTAAAGACATAGAAACAGCACGTGAGAAATTAACAGATCTTGAAGCTGAACATTTGAAAAGGAGATACTATACAGAAGAAGTGACTATTTTCATTGTGAACTTTTAGTGCCCACACAGCAAACAGGAGGAGGCCAATCTACGCCTGTGTGCTGGAGACCAGGGCGTCTGTCTCATCAACGATGGGGACAATGTGAAACTGGACAGGAGCCATGCCTACTACTACCAAGTACAGGCTCAGCTCCACATTGTGGGTGCTGACTATTGTGACTTTGTAGTGTGGAACACAAATGACATCTTTGTAGAAAGGATTTTGCCTGATGCGGAACTCTGGGTCAATGTCATTCCCAAAGTTCAAGAGTTCTTCAGACACTGTGTTCTTCCTGAAGTGTTGGGACAGCACTTCACAAATGGCGCTTTTCCACTGCATGGTACCTACTCTACTCTACTCTACTCTACTCTACTCTACTCTACTCTACTCTACTCTACTCTACTCTACTCTACTCTACTCTACTCTACTCTACTCTACTCGCTTTAGGTACCTGGTACTTCGTTCCTTTTCCACTGCAGGTACTAAAATAAAGTACTCAGTTTGTCTCCGTGTGGGGAGGCGGGGCTGCTGGTGTACAGCTGAGAGCTCCATAGCTCTGTGAGAGCTCCAGCATAGCTATGTCCGTGAGCTAGTAGGCGCAAGCCAGAGTAAAACACAGTTTTCAATCAATCAATCAATAACAACATTAACGAGACTCTCGTTGTGTCTATTCTGCTAACGCTAACGTTACCTCTCTACAAGCGTTAACGTTAGCTAGGCTGTCTATGCTAACGTTAACGGATGGTGATTACCTCACGTTGTGTCTATTCTACTAGCATTAACGTTACTCATACAAACAATCAATAGCGAGTTATATTGATCACGCTATGTACGATAGCCATGCTAAAACGCTAGCACAACATAAGCTTAAGCCTTAACAAGTCAGCGATCTTTTTGCGAGACTAAACTCTCCGCTCGGTGTCAAATTGTGTTGATGTCGGTTTTGTTTAATCAATAAATGAGGCAGAATACACAGTGACTGTATAGTTTGTTTATTGAACTTGTGCCTGCTGCAACCATAATGAAATCCTATGCGAGACATTAAAGATGGCGGCTTTCTGTTTTCGTTCAGACTCTCCAACGAGTGACGCGTCTCTCTTCTGACCAATCAGTGGTCTGCAGTGTTTCACGTGACTTTTCTAGTACCAGTTCTACCCGCTTGGCTCGCGCTTGGAACCAAGACAGAGCAGGGACTAAAAAAGTACCCAAAAAGTACCGAAAAAGTACCTGGTACCAGGTACTTTGGTAATGGAAAACCGGAAATATCGAGTAGAGTAGAGTAGAGTAGAGTAGGTACCATGCAGTGGAAAAGCGCCAAAAGTGAACCAAATCATTTTTGAAATGTTTAAGTCTTTAATCTCTGTGCATATGCCTGTAATAAATTGTAAATAAATTGTTGTTTATGGAATATGAATATCACAACAGGTCAAAATCTTACAGCTTTAGTCATATAGGCACAAATAAAATAAATTGATATCTGAAATATATAGGTTGTTTAGGTTAATTAATTGTTTCTTTTGTTTGTGTAGTTATTCTTATGTTGCTTAGCTTTAGTTTATTATTTGCTGTTAACCCACCCTGATGCTGATCAAAATAAACCTTCTAAAGGGCTTCACATCGCTTGTTGCTGGTGGTTGTTGGGAGCTGGGAAGAGGAGTTACATTTCCATGTTGTCCCTGGGTTTCCCCTAGGCCGTTTCCTCTGAAAACTACTACATGATATTCACTCAAATGGTCGCATGTTGTGAAGAAAGAAAGCGACCAAGTTCGACCATGTTTTCCAGGTGTAAGCTACATCATACTACAACAAGCACCCAGTTGGAACCAGTATTTTCATTGTGACTACATAGACAATGAATATGATTTTCTCAAGACAAAAATAATTTAATAACAGATTAAAGATCAAAGATGAATTGAATGAAATTAATTTGTAAAAATGTCAATAAAATAATAATGACACACAGGTAGAGGGAGACAAATACATTATATTTTGAAATATTATTATTCAATATTATCATTAAACATTGAACTATTTGTAGTTCGGGCTAGAACAACTACACCCACCCCAGTTAGTGGAGGTCTGAGAAAACATCGACCCATTGTTTATAATCATAAATCTACCTCAAAACATATCATCAATGCAAACCTATGCACAACTATGCAGGGCAGGCATCTTATTTTCCTATTTGACTTTTGGATGAATAGAATATTACTTACTCAGTGGGACAACAGAGTCAGAAAGATTGGATAATGCACATCAAATTACTCCAATCTTATCAATCAGCGCCAGTGACTCACCTGTTTTTACAGCCATGTGTTCAATGGGCAGGGCCCTACTCTGCAGAATTCGGTACTTTCTTCTCACTAATCCTATGACCCTTTCCACGTGAATACGCACATTCGCAGGTTTTATTGTTTGCTCAACTTTGTAAGGAGATTCATTAATATTCCCCTGAAGGATTAGATTCTGACATCCAGCTCTCTGGAATGTGGCTGAATGTGGCTGTGGGGTCCGGTGACGAAGCCAGGCACCCAGGCCATGCACCCAGAAATACTCTGACCTGATGACCTGTGTGACCTAATGTGCATGCATGGCGCCTCAGGCCACCAGCCACTGAGGAGGAGCAAAGATAGACATGATGTCAGATCCAGCAACAGCTCACATATATCCCCACATATGACCATATACGACCAAGCCTCATCATCCATTATTAACCAGTGGCTCGCTAAATTTGGAACTCCCACATAGGATAAAAGCCATGGTTGTGTCATCATTCTGGAGCCTTGCAGCCCCCATGGAGGGCTGTGGTCTCCAGGACTGTTTCTCTTCCCTGTGTGTTCCTGTCAATAAAGACCATCGATTGACTTCACCTTTGTTTTCTGAATCTCTGTCCAGCTGGCTCATACATATCAATCCAACAAATTCAGTTTTTATACTATCAACTTCATATGCAGATAGCTGGCTCTTCCCTTTTGTGAAAGCAGGCATCTTCAATGAAGCACAGTAAAATCCTACACTATCCCCTATAGTAAAGCCACGGTCTGCCAGAACAATGTCTCTGGGTAACAAATTATTTAGAAGGCTACTCTCTTCAGTTATCTGCTTGTCACTCACTCTCCCTCCCCAAGCACGAGAGATGTATGTGACATATCCTTGAGGAGCAATGCCAATGAGAAATGTAACTGTGTTATGGTGTTTATAATTGGACCAGGTTTGTGCTCTTGCCAGCAAATTAGATGGCCTTTCAAGGAAAACTTCAAAACAGTCCACTATTACGGCAACCTTGCATCCAAATGCTTGCCTGAATGACATTGGCATTGTAGCTTGCAGCACCTCTCGCTCTGGCCACTCTATTATAAACTCTAATCTTTCATGAAGTATGCCAATTATCTTGTGCCAAATTCGAGAAAAAGTGGAACAGGAAACATTGAACCTGAAGGCCAAATCTTGGAGTGGAAGGTTTAGTCTGAACCGAATTAAGACCAACATGAACTGTTTAAATTTGGAGAGTGCGGACAAAGAGCTAGAGTTGATGTGTGGCTCACATAGCTGAAACACTTGCATCAAAACTAAGAAATTTAGCAAACCTGTGTAAAATGTAGTCTTCTCTTCATTGTTCTGAAAAGCATCTGGACTAAATGATCTGTCCAGTACTTTTTTCCGGAGGTCACTCAGCTCCGCTACTGAGTGATTCAGAACATCCTCCATCTTCACAAGATCCTCCATAGTCAGGTCTGTCTGGCATCCTGCATCTACATAGAATATATTTGGCAAAGGGGATAAGAGGGGAAAAGATAGTTTAGTTATATAATTTACAAATTGTATTTATCAAGGTGGTAATTATTTTGGTTAAATTATGATGTAAACAAGTGACATACATAGTTGTAAAAATACTTAATGTAACATTGGCTACATGAAAGCTCCATGCATTATATTTAATTTACCTTTGTAGTATTCCGATGCTGGGCTCTGTGAGCCCTCACCGAGGTCCAGCAATGCCTCTGCTGCGTCGGTGCAGGTCTCATCTGCTTTTCTGAACCTCAACCTTTCCTCACGTTGACATGATGCCTCTGTCATTGGTTTACCTTGCTGGTAACCAAGATTAACTGTAGGAGCCCAGTCTTGAGAGTCTACATCGTTGGCAGCACTCGGGCAGCCTGAATAAAATAAATAGCAAAGTGATAAACACCCAACAATGACAGCAAAGAGGGATAACAGTTAGTAGTTTCGGTCCTAAGAGATATACCTCACATCCTCACGTTGAAAACCACTGGCCGTGATAGCTAGCTAATGTTAGAATTGCTAAAAACAATGACACCGGAAGATAGCGTTAGCTATCTAGCTGCGAAACACAAACACACAGGGTGATATCACAGATGTAACGTTAGATATGTTAGCTATGTTATGTAATGTATGTATGTTAGCTATGTTCTGTATTTTTGTCAGTTTTATCCAGCTATGTAAGTAGCTAAATTACTGTAGCCTTACCTTTCACAAAGTGGTCACTGCATATACGAGCGTTGTCTGACTCTGCCCCTCCAGACTTCAGCCGGAGATTTCGGATCCACGTCTGCCGCTGTTTTTCTGTGACTTTTTTAAACTTCTCCCCTTTATGTATAACCACTTTCGGGACTCGAAAGTAGTCCTTGTTTTTTTCCCGATTAGATCGGTTAGTACAGCCGTAAACCTAGCAAAACTTTGGTATTTTAATCAGAGAGTCTCAGACTATAAGTATCTTTGTTATCTGCAAATCACTTCCTGCCCCTCATCTGCAGTTTGCGCGCCTTCCACTAGAGCGAATGACGTCACATGCAAACAACTGTTAATATTGAATCAGACAATATTGAATACTGAATGTTAAATTCAGGTTGAACTTTATTTGAGGATATAAAAAAAAAGATGAAAAATGAATAGGGAGGTAGTGGTTCAGAGAGTGAGAAGGGAAGAAAAGATATCATATGCAGAGGCGACTAGGAGGGTAGGAATGGGAAGTCGAGATAAGGTGCAGGGGTTTAGAGAAGGGCATATGGCAGAAAGGGTAGTACAGGAGGATAAAGAGAGGGTGTGGGAGGAGAAATTGAGTATTGTGGCCTTTGTGGCAGGAGTAGTTAATGCTACGGCATTGGTTACGGGCAAAACGGAGAGGATTAAGATGATTGTTAGAGTGGCGGTTCAACACTTGGGCATGGAGGGTCTGACATGGCAGGAAGTGGTTGGAGAATTAGAGAAGGGGATTGAGGAAATCCAAGAAGTCCAGAGTCAGCCCATAGGAGGCAAGGAGTGTCTCACAGAGGGGGGCTCAGTCAGGGAGAAGCAGCATTAGCTGCACCTCATGGTGGGGATGGGAAAATGGACACTGTAGGGCAGGGGTGGCCAACCAGTCAGAGACTAAGAGCCACAAAAAAATGACTGTGGTACCACAAAGAGCCACACCATATACCAGCGTTTCTCAACCTTTTTTTTCAGTCACGGCACCCTTCATGTGTTTATAGGTCTCACCCTCTGGCCTCTGAAGTTGCTAATGTCTTTTTTATTTGGGCCTCACAGGGTTAAAAGTACCCTGTGAGACCCACGGTTGCAAAATTACAAAATCACTTTTAGCCATTTAAAAAAATAATGTTTATTTAAAAAATGTTAAAGGGGAACTATTTTACTATTTCTTTCACTATTTGGGCACTTTTACACAATTCCTGTGAGTCTATGGAACACCTAGGTTTTTTTTTTTTTTAAATGCATTGTTTTGTATTTCTAATCAAGTACTAAAAACCGCATTTTTCTACCTCAAGATCTTAAGCCGTTTTGAGGCTGGGCTCCAACCACTGTGTGGCCTGGTGCCAACTGCCACATCAACTGCCACATTATTATGCAGCTGAGAAATCTCTGACATCACAGATATGCACATTTTCAGATGACTCAGTTCAGTGAGGGTGAATATTGTGAGAGGAGAATTGGAAGAATTCGCCAATATGAGAATTAGAGACGTATATCCTATTAATATAAGTCCACATAGCTAAGAAACAATGGTAAACACTGAAAAAAGCCATTTATAAGATAGTTCCCCTTTAAGCACATGTATAGTCAATTGGTCCTGTTGTTCAGCCTCACAATGCTATTTGATAGTAAATGTGTTTATATGTCCCACCCTCTGGCCTCTGAAGTTGCTAATTTCTTTTTAATTTGGGCCTCACAGGGTTAACCTCTTAAGCCCGAGATATACAGTAAAAGTGTATATTTTCAGCATTATGTTTGTTTACCAATTATTTTAACTGTTATTAGTGAAATATAAGATTATAGAAATCTCAGGGCATTGAGTCGGAAACCGGCGCATATTGACAGGAGGAAGTGGCACAGCCAAAAGTGAGTGTAGTCTTTTGAAGGAAGAGACTCAGGGCTTTCAAATTTCGAAAAACTACCCTACCCAGCTCACACCAGCCCCTGTCAATCATCTGACTTCTGGATTTACTTTTTAATTTCTCTTATTTTTTGGGATTATCTCCCACAAACCTGAACGTTATTGCCATAAAACAGAACGCAGTTAGTTTCTCTACCTTTCTGTGAACGTCTTGCAAAAAACGGTGTTGCAATATGATGAAAAATGGTGGAGAAATTTACATTATAAAAAAGATGGCAGAATTCAGTACTGTATCTACAAAACCTTCTGTTTAATCATCTTCCCTTTATTCATTTGCTTAGATTTTTCAGGTCTGGTCAATTTTAGCATGGTGTTATTTACAGTCAAAGATAATTTTTTTTTTAAAATAGAATTGATATTCTCCTTTGGTTCATTACAATTTACTCAAGCCTAGTAACAGACACACTATTTCTGACACTGATCCATATATGTCCCTAGATTCAGATACCAAGAACATGCAAATGGACCATTTAAAAAAAAATTGTAAATGTTTATTCTACGTCCTTATGGAATGAGTGACATACAAAAAAAAAGTAAAAAAAAAAAAAAAAGTTAAAAAAAAATTAAACAAAATATTTTTTTTATTTTTTTTTATGGGTGGAAGAGCCGCACATTGACGGGCAAAGAGCCGCATGCGGCTCGCGAGCCGCGGGTTGGCCACCCCTGCTGTAGGGGATCAAGGAAACCAGAAGATGGCTGTAAAAGCGGTAAAGAAGAAGAAGAAGAAGAAGAAGAAGAAGAAGAAGAAGAAGAAGAAGAAGAAGAAGAAGAAGAAGAAGAAGAAGAAGAAGAAGAAGAAGAAGAAGAAGAAGAAGAAGAAGAGAACTTGAAACCATACTACTAGCGTAGTATAAAGAACTGAGGAGGGCAGTAATACGCCACGATGCGTCTACACTGCCGGAAATTCAAAAGAAGAAGAAGAAGAAGAAGATCTCATTGTGCATCTTGAAACAGGACTGAACAGGACTGAACAGATAGACTAAACAACATAGATTGAAACCTGCATTTCTCAACCAAGGTGCCTTGCCGACCGTTTTGCTGTGGAAAGGTGAGTGTCCACAACGGCTAGCTAAGCTAGCTGTTCTACTTGAATACTGAATGTTAATATCAGACCATATTGAATACTGAATGTTAATATCAGACCATATTGGATACTGAGTGTTAATTCAGGTTGACAGTTGACATCATTTGACAGTTGACAGGGGGCTGGAAAGTTGATTTAATAAAAGAAAATACTCATTTAATCAGATTTTTAATAAAGAATCTATAAAAATTAAATGAGAAATATTTTTTTAATTAAAATGTTTTAATTAAAAACTAAGGTTCGAACGTCCGTTCGAAAAACCCTGACGAAGTTTGAATCACTTTAATCAAATTGAGGATTTAGTTTGAGGATATAAAAAAGGAAAAAAAAAAATTTATAAAATTATTTTATTTTAATTAATTTTTTTTTAATAAAAACAAAGGTTCGAAAGTCCGTTCGAAGAACCCTGACGAAGTTTGAATCCCAAAAACAGGCTTCGGGGACAGCCTTACCATACATATTATTTATATTATTCAAAGGGACCTCAAACATGTTCCGTTGTGATGTCACAGTATGATGTCATAACAGAACATTCAAGAACATTTGTGATGTCACAGTATGATGTCATAATCAAACATTCTAGAACATTTGTGATGTCACAGTACGATGTCATAATCAAACATTCTAGAACATTTGTGATGTCACAGTATGATGTCATAATAGAATATTTTAGAACATTTCTGATGTCACAGTATATACATTCTAGAACATTTGTGATGTCACAGTATGATGTCATAAAGCCCATTCTAGAACATTTGTGATGTCACATAATAGAACATTCTAGAACATTTGTGATGTCACAGTATGATGTCATAATAGAACATTCTAGAACATTTGTGTTCTATATATATTCAACAATACTCTCAGAAGTTCTCATTGTGCATCTTCAGACAGTACTGAACAGGACTGAACAGATAGACTAAACAACATATAGATTGAAACCTGCATTTCTCAACCAAGGTGCCTTGCCGACCATTTAGCTGTGGAAAGGTGAGTGTCCACAACGGCTAGCTAGCTGTTCTACTTGAATACTGAATGTTAATATTGAATCAGACAATATTGAATACTGAATGTTAATTCAGGTTGACTGTTACAAAGGGTCAGATTAAACCGAATATATATATTTATTACTTGAGATATATTGTATAATATTTGTATATCGTTTGATATCCCTTGTATATTCTTTGTACGTATACACGGAATATCCCTTTACCTGGTACAGGACAGACCATAATGTTCGTTCTCCTATTGGAAGCGATCCCCTAGGCGCCACGGCCATACCCCCCAATGTCTAGTTCAAAGTCACCGCTAAGACATGCCTGAACATGCCCAGTTTTGCGCAGGAATACGAGACAGAAGTGAGGTTGGCACTAGATTATTCACCGTACGTATAAATACGTTGCAGGTGGATACAGCAGTAGTCTTGTCTTATCCTAAAACGTTCGTTCAACGTATCGTTCGTTCCTTACTAGTAAAGCCTTCATCACGAGTCAACGACCAAGTGAAGTGAGCAACCTTGCATCTAAATAGAGCACTTATAACCGCGTGCGAATAGGATAGTAAAAGTGTCAGAGCTTAGTGAAATAACGTCAAGTTCGACCTAGTTAAATGTGAAGTACCGTGCACCGGAGAATCTACACCGGTGAATGCAGAGCCTTTTCCGGCTGGATTATATTGATTTTGGTCCTGTGGCTGTTGGAGCGGAGAATCGTCTACACCCACTACCGTGTGGGATTTACCCGTGAGGAGCATCACTCGAGCCCGTCTCTAGGAGGAGGCTGGCTGGCTTTCACCTATGCTGTCGCGCATACTTGGATTATAGCTGCTGCTTTCGTCTGCCGATCAAGGGAGTAATGTACCGACTCCCGTAGCTGGAGCTTATTGATTCCCCGTTGATCCAGACTTTTGCATTCGAACATTCATCCCCCCTGCTGGCTTACAACCGGAGGGAACCCCCTTAGTATCTCCAGCTGACCTACTAGTGTACCATATATAATTCTTATGATACAGGTGGTATTAATTATCTCCTGCGTAATATTCTCATGGACTTACGCTCTTGACCTATTCATGCACATTCTTCGCCTTACAAGCGCAACTCTCAATCTTGATAAGTAATGTAAGATAATCTTCGTGCTGCTAATAAATATTCTTCTAAACAGTATTTCGTGTGAAGCCGTGTTATTGTGGGTGTGTTCATCTCATGTACCTGTGTACTGTATGGCCAGTAGTAATGTACATAACGCAGTAGTGGTTTAATGATACCATACTTATTCAATACAGTCAGGGAATTGTACCCCTCAGTTACATTGACAGTTATCATCATTTGACAGTTGACAGGGGGCTGGAAAGTTGATTTAATAAAAGAAAAGACTCATTTAATCACATGAATCACTTTATTCAAATTGAGGATTTAGTTTGAGGATAAAAAACAAATAATAAAATAAAATTACAATAATTTTTTTTATTTGAATCTTTTTATTAAAAAGGAAGGTTCGAACGTCTGTTCGAAGAACCCTGACGAAGTTTGAATCCCAAAAACAGGCTTCGGGGACAGCCTTACCAAACATTATGTATATTATTCAAATGGACCCCAAACATGTTCCGTTGTGATGTCACAGTATGATGTCATAACAGGACATTCTAGACCATTTGTGATGTCACAGTATGATGTCATAATAGGACATTCTAGAACATTTGTGATGTCACAGTATGATGTCATAATAGAACATTCTAGACCATTTGTGATGTCACAGTATGATGTCATAATAGTATATTCTAGAACATTTGTGATGTCATAATAGAATGTTACAATTCAGGTTGACAGTTGACAGCCTATGGCTCCTAGAAAGATGGCGCCATCAGATTTAGGAATTATAGGCATAGTAGGCGGATTACTATAGAAATTCTTCTGGAACTTTACTCTCACTCTATTGGCCACAGGCAATGATTATGCCCCAAAGGGAGTAAATATGACTACTTGAGAGGAAAATAATAACTCCGTCATAATTACTCTGGGAAAATTACTCTCCAGTTTTTCCTGTGTATGGCTTCGGCTGGGCCTTTCCCGGACCTTTCCTGGAGTTGGGTGCTGGTCTCTTGCGTGTGCTTTGATGGATTTTGGTTGGTTCTCATCTTTGGGCTCCCTCGGTTCGCTGGCTTTTTGGGGATTCCTTGCTGTGGCTTCCGCTGTGTTTCGGGGGGGGGCGTCCCGGGGCTCCCGGTGTCGTCTCGGTTCATTCGTGGGGCTGCATGTCTTCGGGTCTTGCCGCTGTTGTGTCGGTCTGCTGTCCTATACATCTGTAAAGGAATATAACGAGGGTTTATGTTATGATAACAGGTATGGCAGACTCTAGTTTATCGAGTGCATTTGTACAAATGGAAATTATATATTTATTTCCTTTTCAAAGTTATTATTATTATTATTATTATTATTATTATTATTATTATTATTATTATTATTATTATTATTATTATTATTATTATTATTATTATTATTATTATTATAGTTGTTATTATGATTATTACTACTATTATTAATACTATTATATGTCAAACATATAATTAAAAAAGAAAACGTTTTTATTAAATTATTATTATTATTTTTGTCATCATTCTATCCGGATGAGGGGTTCGGTTAAATCATACATGAACTAACCGTCAGTTAGGTTTTGATTGATTGATTGAAAATGTTATTAACATATTGCAGAATGGGTACAGTACAGTACAGCTCAATACGATGCAGACCAGAGAAAGACTTTCGTCTTCTTTACATCAGGGTCCCCCATTTTCAATTCATCAGGACATATATGACATACACAACATACAGATAGACAGTACTGCTACATCTATACATTTATGACATACCAGATTTGCTAATACAGTACTGTTTGTGATACAAGAAGAGTCTAAAAAAGAGAGTATATACATTTGACGAAGAAACTGTATATTGGAGGAGGTTGGTAGGAGGGGTGGAGGGGGGGGGGTTGGGTAGGTGGGGTGGGGTGGGGGGGAAACTGTACATTGTAGGTGGTGGGGTGGGGGGGGGTAACTGTTCATTGGATTATCGACTAAACCTTACTTGGTCCCAAGAAGAGGGTCTTGTGTATTATTGGGTTTAATAGGACATTTACTGTACATTGGAGGGGGTTGCGTTAGGACATTTACATGGGCCAGTTTCGAATTGCAGTCTCTCGTAGGTGCTCTTTGAGAGTGGTTTTGAAAGTGGGTAGTGATTCACATTCCTTTACAGCTGTGGGTAGGGCATTCCACATTGATGTGGCATAATTGCGAAACGTGTTTGGTCCCTTGTTTGAGCCGAATCTGGGTTTAACATGATTTGTGGAGCTCCCTCTGGTGTTGTGATCGTGGTATTCACTGACCTTTGGGAAGTATTTTGACATGTACAAGCTGCGGGCTGCAGTAAAAAACTCAAAACCAGATTTTCAAACATAAACATAAAGACGGACAACACACTCATCACAGACAAGCATCCCAACTCCACTGACACATGCCTTCTCTATTTAAACGACCACATCAAACAAGAGGTGGACGCGGGCAAATACTGCGGCATGGTCATGCTGGACCTACAAAAGGCCTTCGACACTGTCAATCACTCCATTCTGATTGACAAGCTAAAAGCAATTGGTTTTGATCAGGGCCGGACTGGGGAAATAATTCATACCGGGAGATATAGCGCGAAATATAGCCCCAATCAGGCCACTTTTTAAGCGGGGGGTCTGGGGGTCCCCCACCAGGACATTTTTTGTTACAAAGACTTAATTTCCTGCATTCTGGTGAATTTTAGTGCATGTGAATCACAAACTAATGAGCCAACAATTGCTTAGTACAATGTACTGTTATGGACCTCAAATAAAACTGTTGTGGCACTAGCAATGCTACTCTCTCCACCTTCAAAAAGAAAAAAGCAAGAGCACAACATATTTTTCTATTTACTATTATAATACAGTTAACCACTCTCTCCTGTAAGGGCCTTTCTTTTTCTTTGTTTTATCCCTCTCTCATCCACCCTTTCTCTTTCTTCCACTGTCCATCTTGACATCAACGTTAATTGACTTTCGCTCTACTGTATCTCTCACGAGTCCCTCACAGTCACAACCCCCTCCAATGTACAGTAAAAATGACCAAGTATGGTCTTGTCAATATCCCAATGTACAGTGTTGCTTGTACAGTTGTACAGTGTCCCCCACCCACCCCTCCTACCCAACCTCCCCCCCACCCACCCAACCACCTCCAATGTACAGTACCCCCCCCCCCCCCCCCCCCCACCTACCCAACCTCTTTCAATGTACAGTTTCTACGTCAAATGTATATACTTCTTTTCTGGACTCTTTTCGTATCACAAACAGTACTGTATTTGCAAATCTGGTATGTCATAAATGTATAGATGTAGCAGTACTGTCTATCTGTATGTCATATATGTTACGATGAATTGAAAATGGGGGACCCTGATGTAAACAAGACAAAAGTCTTTCTCTGGTCTGCATCCCCTTAACAATTGTATGCATTGAGCTGTACTGTACCCATTCTGCAATCTGTTAATAAAGTTTTCAATCAATCAATCAATCAATCAATCAACCTGGCTCATTGCCTGGCTGTTATTCTGCATCTGAGTGCCATCTGCCATTCCATTCGCCGCCTCCGCTGTCAATCAGTTGTATCGCCTGGTCCCGCCTCCACCAATCACAAGCGGCAGCACGGCTCCATTGTGATCCGCGTGAGGGAGAGAGTCAGATAGTTCTCCAACTCTGTCGCAGACAGTGAAATCCTGGTTGTTCCCCACCCACCTAGGTTATCTAACTATCGCGCCGCGCCGCCGCCACAACTAGAAACAATGGCCTGGCAAAAAAAATAAAAAAATTATAATAATTTTTTTTTTTTTTTTTTTTTTTTATATAATTTTTTTTTTTATCTGTGCAGGCCAGGCCACCGGGAAAACTCCCGGTGCTCCCGATGGCCAGTCCGGGCCTGGTTTTGATAGTCTATTAGTGAGCTGGATGCAATCCTACCTGGAGGGGAGAGAACAGATGGTGGAGGTAAACGGTACTCTATCCCCCCCCCCTCCCAGTGAGCTGTGTTGTTCCACAAGGAAGCATACTAGGACTGCTACTGTTCCTAATTTATGGAAATTACATGTCGTCAGCTTGTGACTGCAACTTGTTCCTGTTCGCGGACGACTCAGCCCTGCTGGTCTCTGACAAGAACAAGTTACAGGTTGAAAAAACCCTCAGCTCGGAACTAGGAAAAATCTGCATCTGGCTCGCTGATAACAAACTATCATTACACCTGGGTAAAACAGAGTCCATTCTCTTCGGTTCAAATAACAAACTCAGCAAGACTGACGACTTCTCAGTTACAGTGGGTGACAATATTGTCACAAGGAAAGATAAAATTACATATAGGTTCCATCCTAGAGGCAAATCTTTCCTGTGACAAAATGGCATCCAATGTAATAAAAAAAGTCAACCAACGAACTTGATTCTTGTACGGGATCTCCTCTCTGGTAAACAAGAATACCCTGAAGACTCTGGCAGGAGCACTCATTCAAGGGTACTACGACTATGCTTGCACCTCATGGTACCAAAGCACCTCAAAGGCTCTAAAAACAAGATTACAAACATCACAAAACAAACTGGTCAGACTACTGCTTGACCTTACTCCTAGAACCCACCTCACCCCTGCCCACTTTGACAACCTAGGATGGCTTAGAGTAGATGACAGAGTACAGCAACTTGCAATGGGCCTGGTCTACAAGATACACTACACGACTAAGGTACCCATGTACATGTCAAATTACTTCCCAAAGGTCAGTGAATACCACGACCACAAAACCAGAGGGAGTTCCACAAATCATGTTAAACCCAGATTCGGCTCAAACAAGGGACTAAACATGTTTAGCAATTATGCCACATCAATGTGGAACGCCCTACCCACAGCTGTAAAGGAATGTGAATCACTACCCACTTTTAAAATCACTGTCAAAGAGCACCTACGGGAGACTGCAATTCGAAACTGGCCCCTGTAAATGTCCTAACCCAACCCCCTCCAATGTACAGTAAATGTCCTAACCCAATAATACACAAGACCCTCTTCTTAGGACCAAGTAAGGTTTCGTCGATAATCCAATGTACAGTTACCCCACCCCGCCTACCCAAAAAACCCTGCCCACCCTGCCCACCTCCAATGTACAGTTTCCCCCCCCCCCACCCCACCCACCCAACCCCCTCCACCCCACCTACCCAACCCCCAATGTACAGTTTCTTTGTCAAATGTATACTCTCTTTTTTAGACTCTCTTTTGTATCACAAACAGTACTGTATTTGTTAATCTGGTATGTCATAAATGTACTGTATTTGTACTGTACTGTATTTGTAAATCTGGTATGTCATAAATGTATAGATGTAGCAGTACTGTCTATCTGTATGTCCTGTATGCCATATATGTTATGATGAATTGAAATTGGGGGACCCTGATGTAAACAAGACGAAAGTCTTTCTCTGGTCTGCATCCCCTTAACAATTGTGTTTTCGATTCCCATCCCTAAACAGTGACTTCAACCAGCTGCTGACTGAATCTAAGTAAGTTTATAACAAAAGTTAAAGTAAACTTCAGGGAGCATTCCAGAGGAGGGAGTGTTACTGAGTGACAAAATGGCTTCGTCTCATTGTGAAGAGGATCTGTCTTGTCCCGTGTGCCGTGACATCTACACAGATCCTGTCCTCTTGTCGTGTAGCCACAGCGTCTGTAAAGCCTGTCTGCAACAATGGTGGAGAGACAGAGAAGACAAGAACTGTCCATTTTGTAGGGAAGTATCTTCAATTTTAAATCCTCCTCATAACTTGGCTTTGAAGAACCTGTGTGAGGCCTTCAGGGAGAGAAGCCGGGGAGCTCCAGCAGGTTCTGAGGTGCACTGCAGTCTGCACAGACTCCAGCTCATATGTGTGGTGTGTCAGTCCTGCAGAAAACACAAGAGCCACAACTGCTGCTACATAGAGGGAGCTTCGAAGAATCACAAGGTATGGCAAAATCATTATTATATTAATTTATTCAAACTTTAATTATACTCAATAAATACACAGAGTAATTATACTAATTTACAGTGTTGTCACGTTGTTAATGAATACAGAAACATTAGACAATCAGAACAATTAGATGGGATTAGATTCAGACACTGATGTTGGAGTTGATTTATTTTTGTCCCCAACGTAGGAGGTGTGGGATTCAATGTCAGTGTGGGAGTCAATGTCAGCATGGGAGTCAATGACAGTGTGGGAGTCAATGTCAGTGTGGGAGTCAATGTCAGTGTGGGATTCAATGTCAGCGTGGGAGTCAATGTCAGTGTGGGAGTCAATGTCAGCGTGGGAGTCAATGTCAGCATGGGAGTCAATGTCAGTGTGGGAGTCAATGTCAGCGTGGGAGTCAATGTCAGCGTGGGAGTCAATGTCAGTGTGGGAGTCAATGTCAGCATGGGAGTCAATGTCAGTGTGGGGGTCAATGTCAGCGTGGGAGTCAATGTCAGCATGGGAGTCAATTTCAGTGTGGGTGTCAATGTCAGTGTGGGAGTCAATGTCAGCATGGGAGTCAATGTCAGTGTGGGAGTCAATGTCAGTGTGGGAGTCAAGTCAAGTCAAGTCAAGAGTTTTATTTGTCACGGCATACAAGCATACAGTGAAATGCGGGGGGTCATGCATGCATGTTGTGCAACACAAGTAATAAGACAGGAATGAGAATAGGACATTTGTGCAATAATACAATGTGCAATAATACAATGCAATAATACAAGTAATAATAATAACAGGTATGTACATAAAGTTTACAAGATCATGGTAAGACATGCTAAGCTCCTACGATAGTGCAATACACAGTTAGCTACGGATGAGGCTCTGGGTCTTATGTACACTACTATACAATGCTTATGCTATGCTATACAATCTATAGTTATACTATGTGTCTTTATGCTAGCTTGCTATCCATCTATTTACTATACAAGAACCACTCCCGTTCTTGTTTTTTTATTAAAGTGACCTTTCCATTTTGTAAGGTGACCGTTGAGTGTGCAGCGTGTGTGTGTGTGTGTGCTCTTGCTAAAATGACTGCTTAGTGTGTGAGCGTTTACAGTGTGTGTGTTGTGTGTGTGCTCATGTGTGCTTCTGTGTGGAGAGTTCAGTGTTCAAGATTCTGATGGCCTGGGGGAAGAAGCTGAGCCGTAGTCTCTCTGTCCTAGTTTCTCGTAGCAGCTTGAACAGGTTGTTGTTGGGGTGGTGAGGGTCTTTCCTTATTCTGCAGGCTCTGGATTTGCACCTCTTGTTATATAAGGCCTGCAGGGGTGGTAGTGCAATGCCCGTGGTACGCTCGGCTGAGCGCACCACTCTCTGTAGGGCCTTGTCCTGTGCCTTGCTGTTTCCATACCAGGCAGTGATGTTTTCAGTCAAGATGCTCTCTACAGCTCCGGAGTAGAAGGACTGGAGTATCTTTCCCGATACTCTGAACTTCCTTAACTGTCTCAAGTGGTAGAGGCGCTGCTTCGCCTTTACGACTGAGTCTATGTGTGTTGTCCATGTCAGGTCCTCTGAGATGTGGACCCCCAGGTACTTGAAGCTGCTCACCCTGTCCACAATGGCCCTGTTTATCCTCAGTGGTGTGTGTGTCCCCTGCTTCACACTTTGTAGGGAAGGGTTTGAGGTACCCAAAAAGCACATTCAGGAAAACCTGGCATTTCCTCTCAAGGAATGAATCACAAAAAAGTGCTGTTATGGATGTTACATTTTTGCGTTATGGATGTTACACGTCTGAAATAGACAAAAAACACTATCAAAAATGTGTGTTGTTAAGTCCGATTATGACCCCTTTGTTTGATTTAAATCAGAAGTATTTTATGACTCCTTGTTTGATTAAAATCCAACATATTCCCAGACACAACTTTTTGACACATTGTTGGTCTAGGTAGAGCAGTGTCCACGTTAGCCTACTGCTAATCGGCTGCTGTCGGCCATCTCCCCCTCGCGTCTGCTCAGCCTACATGTGTATTTGTTATTGTTTTGCCGAGTATCGTGACAAGAAACCCACCCCAAAAAACACAGAAACCCCAAATGAAACCAAAAAGTAAATGAATATTATTCCAGTATTATTCCAGGGACGACATTTCAAGACAGGCCCCAGGAATGAAGGATGCAGTGACCATAAGAGAAGGAGTCAAGCAGAGGGTTCAGAAACGCCACATGTCCATGTCCCTTATGGAGGCTTACCGCTGCACTTCCAACCAAAGAGGACAAGTCCTGGGTCAGTTTTGATCAGATTCGTGAACACCTCAACCCTCACATGGATAACAGAGGGAGATACCATTTCTCTGTACCAGTCCAGGCAGCGTCTATATTAATCCCAGCCGAAGAGTGCGTCGCGTTTCTCTGATTGGCCATGTGACCGCGGCGCGTGGCAGAGCGGTAGAGCGGAAATAGGCTGCTGCCTCCACATCAAGAAAGACAGACAGGCATTCTCTGCGACAAACCCTAACCTTAACCAACTCCGAAATAATGCCTAACCTTAACCCTAACCTTAACCAACTCCGAAAGAATGCCTAACCTTAACCCTAACCTTAACTTAACCCTAACCTTAACCAACTCCGAAATAATGCCTAACCTTAACCCTAACCTTAACTTAACCCTAACCTTAACCAACTCCGAAATAATGCAGCAATGACTTGTGAGATGTTATTATTTTCATGTTTTATTTCCTGGTATTGTGTGACGTGGTGAATTTGAAAACCCCATTTGTGTGGTTAGGTTACATGATGATTTCTGATGTAGAAGCCGACAAAGACTTGAGGCTGTTTTGAGGGAGCAGTTGGACTAAGGAGTTGTGTTTCCGTCAACATAAATTAATGCATTGCTTTACCAAGCTGCACCTTCTCCTTCTCCAGCAGCGGGCAGCCAACCGGCCCAAGCCCAAGATGGGGACGTCTACAACGGCGGTCAAGCTGCCGTCCAACCGCAGCTCGTCCGGCGCCAGGCGCAGGAGGACGCGCTGCCGGAAGTGTGAGGCGTGCCTCCGGACAGAGTGTGGAGAGTGTCACCTCTGCAAGGACATGAAGAAGTTCGGAGGGCCGGGGCGAATGAAGCAGTCCTGCATCATGAGGCAGTGCATTTGTTTGATTTAAATCACAAGTATTTTATGACTCCTTGTTTGATTAAAATCCAACATATTCCCAGACACAACTTTTTGACACATTGTTGGTCTAGGTAGAGCAGTGTCCACGTTAGCCTACTGCTAATCGGCTGCTGTCGGCCATCTCCCCCTCGCGTCTGCTCAGCCTACATGTGTATTTGTTATTGTTTTGCCGAGTATCGTGACAAGAAACCCACCCCAAAAAACACAGAAACCCCAAATGAAACCAAATAGTAAATGAGTATTATTCCAGTATTATTCCAGGGACGACATTTCAAGACAGGCCCCAGGAATGAAGGATGCAGTGACCATAAGAGAAGGAGTCAAGCAGAGGGTTCAGAAACGCCACATGTCCATGTCCCTTATGGAGGCTTACCGCTGCACTTCCAACCAAAGAGGACAAGTCCTGGGTCAGTTTTGATCAGATTCGTGAACACCTCAATCCTCACATGGATAACAGAGGGAGATACCATTTCTCTGTACCAGTCCAGGCAGCGTCTATATTAATCCCAGCCGAAGAGTGCGTCGCGTTTCTCTGATTGGCCATGACGCCCATGTGACCGCGGCGCGCGGCAGAGCGGTAGAGCGGAAATAGGCTGCTGCCTCTACGTCAAGAAAGACAGACAGGCATTCTCTGCGACAAACCCTAACCTTAACCAACTCCGAAAGAATGCCTAACCTTAACCCTAACCTTAACTTAACCCTAACCTTAACCAACTCCGAAATAATGCCTAACCTTAACCCTAACCTTAACTTAACCCTAACCTTAACCAACTCCGAAATAATGCAGCAATGACTTGTGAGATGTTATTATTTTCATGTTTTATTTCCTGGTATTGTGTGACGTGGTGAATTTGAAAACCCCATTTGTGTGGTTAGGTTACATGATGATTTCTGATGTAGAAGCCGACAAAGACTTGAGGCTGTTTTGAGGGAGCAGTTGGACTAAGGAGTTGTGTTTCCGTCAACATAAATTAATGCATTGCTTTACCAAGCTGCACCTTCTCCTTCTCCAGCAGCGGGCAGCCAACCGGCCCAAGCCCAAGATGGGGACGTCTACAACGGCGGTCAAGCTGCCGTCCAACCGCAGCTCGTCCGGCGCCAGGCACAGGAGGACGCGCTGCCGGAAGTGTGAGGCGTGCCTCCGGACAGAGTGTGGAGAGTGTCACCTCTGCAAGGACATGAAGAAGTTCGGAGGGCCGGGGCGAATGAAGCAGTCCTGCATCATGAGGCAGTGCATTTGTTTGATTTAAATCACAAGTATTTTATGACTCCTTGTTTGATTAAAATCCAACATATTCCCAGACACAACTTTTTGACACATTGTTGGTCTAGGTAGAGCAGTGTCCACGTTAGCCTACTGCTAATCGGCTGCTGTCGGCCATCTCCCCCTCGCGTCTGCTCAGCCTACATGTGTATTTGTTATTGTTTTGCCGAGTATCGTGACAAGAAACCCACCCCAAAAAACACAGAAACCCCAAATGAAACCAAATAGTAAATGAGTATTATTCCAGTATTATTCCAGGGACGACATTTCAAGACAGGCCCCAGGAATGAAGGATGCAGTGACCATAAGAGAAGGAGTCAAGCAGAGGGTTCAGAAACGCCACATGTCCATGTCCCTTATGGAGGCTTACCGCTGCACTTCCAACCAAAGAGGACAAGTCCTGGGCAGTGGCGTCGCGTGGGTAAAATAACAGGGGAAGCCAAAAAAAAATTATTAAAAAAAAAATTATTCAATATTTTTATTAATAATTTTTTTTTTTTTTTTTTTTTTTTTTTTTTAAGTCAAGCAGTCACCATGTACACTACAGTATGGCTCGGCGGCCAGTCAAACGTTATTTTTATTTATTTAACAGATTGCAGAATGGGTACAATACAGTACGGCTCAATACACATTTACGATGAATTGAAAATGGGGGACCCTGATGTAAACAAGACGAAAGTCTTTCTCTGGTCTGCATCCCCTTAACAATTGTATGTATTGAGCTGTACTGTACTGTACCCATTCTGCAATCTGTTAATAAAGTTTTCATTCATTCACACACAATTGTATAAGGGGATGCAGACCAGAGAAAGACGTTTGTCTTGTTTACATCAGGGTCATTAATACTGCTGGAGCATTGGTTAATTTTTGGTCCGATTTTTCCTTGCGCGATTTTGCGCGCCGCGTGGGAGCAAATTCGAGACACATATTCGGTTGCAAAAAGGTGTCCCACGGTCTCCTCTATGGCCGTGAATATTTTCACGCGGATCGGAATCACGGCGCGCCCGTGGGACACTTTTCCGTTTCGGCGAGTTTATTCCACGCTTTCTGTTTTCCTTTTCTAAGCATTTTAGGGGCTACATGTGAATCAGTAAAAGTTGCGGGACGCCCAGATGTTTCCACGATAGAAAGCTCGCGTGGATCCCATAATAGGCTCACTTAATACAGCGTTTTTAAAATCACGCGACATTTTCAGGGTCGCGAGCCGACCTTTTCCCCTCGTTTTCGATGATGGAAGTGATTTAGGAAAAGCTTCGGCACGCCGAGAGGTCCCCGTGGATTTAATCTCGCGAGGATCGGGGCAATATTCGGCCCGTGGGAACAGTTACGGGTTAATACAATGTTCAGAGTGCAGAGGGGAAAATATGGGACCTGCCCCGCCTCCAGGTGGAATATTATGCTGAACGTCTTCCTCCCAGCTCCGTTTTAAACTTTTAGGGTGTGGCCAGTGGCAGTCAGCTCGAATCTGATTGGCTAGGATCGGATTTGGAGTTTGGACTCACTCTATAATGCTGGAAGCCTGGAGAAAGAGACCTACCCACTGCTTCTCTCCTATACTAGCTGCAGTAGTGAGCACAGTCTGACAGTGTGTTAGAGGGAGTGAGAAGGAGAAGAGGGAGACATTAAAAAAAAAAAAAAAAAAAAAACACAGATGCACAGATGAATGTAAACTATATTAAAAAAAAAAAAATTTTTAATTTTTTTTTTTTTTCATATTTCATATTTCATAATTTGATATGAAATTTATAGGGAGGCATGGCTTCCGTTGGCTTCCACAAGGATTCGCCACTGGTCCTGGGTCAGTTTTGATCAGATTCGTGAACACCTCAATCCTCACATGGATAACAGAGGGAGATACCATTTCTCTGTACCAGTCCAGGCAGCGTCTATATTAATCCCAGCCGAAGAGTGCGTCGCGTTTCTCTGATTGGCCATGACGCCCATGTGACCGCGGCGCGCGGCAGAGCGGTAGAGCGGAAATAGGCTGCTGCCTCTACGTCAAGAAAGACAGACAGGCATTCTCTGCGACAAACCCTAACCTTAACCAACTCCGAAAGAATGCCTAACCTTAACCCTAACCTTAACTTAACCCTAACCTTAACCAACTCCGAAAGAATGCCTAAACTTAACCAGCGAAAGAATGCACGTTTATAGCGAGAGATGATAAACGTAAAAAAGAAAAAAATAAAGAAATTGAAGTGATTCGAACTTGTGACCAACCGCACCACAGGCTCCACAGCACAGCGGCGTACCAGTTGAGCTGCCGCAGGGCGTGTCGCGGCCAATCAGGGAAAACGCGGAAGCACTCGGCAGCACTCTTCGGCTGGGATTAAAGAATAGGCCACCCAGGCAGAGTGAATTGGACTTGATTTTTTATAACTTTCTTTTTCATGGTGAGGTTGACATTTTCATGGAATTGCTCCAAAACTCATTTTCTGATTTAACCGATATTAATATTGCTGTTCTCTGTATAGAAAACAATTTTTTATGTTAATCAAATAAAGAGCTATTTTCCAAACACTTTTTGTAATTTATTTTCAGAATATTATTTTTGTGTGATTTTTGTGATGTCACAGTATGATGTCATAATAGAACATTCTAGAACATGTCGCAGTATGATGTCATAATAGAACATTCTAGAACATTTGTGATGTCACAGTATGATGTCATAATTAGGGCTGTCAGTTTATCGCGTTAATTAGATAAATTAATTACACAGCAAATTATCGCGTTATGAAAATTAACTCAAAATTAATTACAAAAAATATATATATATTTTTTTATATATATTTTTTTTATCTCATTCATTCCATAATAACGTAGAATACACATTTACAGACTTCAAATTGAGGATTCGTTTGAGGATATATAATAAAAATAATTAAAAAAATAATAAGTAACTATAAAAGTTATATAAAGGTAATAAATAAAGGTTTGAACTTCGTTCGAAGAACCCTGATGAAGTTTGAATCCCAAAAACAGCCTTACCATATTATTTATATTATTAAAATGGAACTCATTAATTGTTGTGATGGCACAGTATGATGTCATAATAGATCATTCTAGAACATTTGTGATGTCACAGTATGATGTCATAATAGAACATTTGTGATGTCACAGTATGATGTCATAATAGAACATTCTAGAACATTTGTGATGTCACAGTATGATGTCATAATAGAACATTCTAGACATTTGTGATGTCACAGTACGATGTCATAATAGAACATTCTAGAACATTTGTGATGTCACAGTATGATGTCATAATAGAACATTCTAGAACATTTGTGATGGCACAGTATGATGTCATAATAGAACATTCTAGAACATTTGTGATGTCACAGTACAATGTCATAATAGAACATTCTAGAACATTTGTGTTCTATATATATTCAACAATTCTCTCTAGAGCTCATTGTGCATCTTGAGACAGGACTGAACTAAACAACACATAGACTGAAACCTGCATTTCTCAACCAAGGTGCCTTGCCTACCGTTTTGCTGTGGAAAGGTGAGTGTCCACAACGGCTAGCTAGCTGTTCTACTTGAATACTGAATGTTAATATTGAATCAGACAATATTGAATACTGAATGTTAATATCAGACCATATTGAATACGGAATGTTAATTCAGGTTGACAGTTGACTGCAAAAGTGTGTGTAATGTCAACAGGGCTGTCAGTTTATCGCGTTAATTAGATAAATTAATTACACAGCAAATTATCGCGTTATGAAAATTAACTCAAAATTAATTACAATTTCTTTTTTATCTCATTCATTCCATAAGAACGTAGAATACACATTTACAGACTTTTTTTTAATATGGTCCATTAAATGTTCTTGGTATCTGATTCTAGGGAAATATATGGATCTCAGGGAATGTATTCCCAGTGTCAGAAATACTGTGTCTGTTACTAGGCTTGAGTAAATTGTAATTAACCAAATGAGAATATCAATAAAAAAAATGTTATCTTTGACTGTGAATAACACCATGCTCAAATTGACCAGACCTGAAAAATCGAAGCAAATTAATAGATGGAAGATGATTAAACGGAAGGTTTTGTAGATACAGTACTGAACTATGATTATAGGCATAAAATGGTTATGCGATTAAAATGCGATTAATTAGATTAATTAATTACAATCCTGTAATTAATTAGATTAATTTTTTTAATCGCCTGACAGCACTAGTCATAATCAAACATTCTAGAACATTTGTGATGTCACAGTATGATGTCATAATCAAACATTCTAGAACATTTGTGATGTCACAGTATGATGTCATAATCGAACATTCTAGAACATTTGTGTTCTATATATTCAACAATTCTCCCAGCATTTCCTGGCATTTTTTCAGACTACAACATGAATCCAGACTGGTTTGACCCTCAAAATGGTCCACCGAAGTCAAACACATGTGGGTAAAGCCCTATTTTTTATAGTGTTTTTTGTCTATTTCAGACGTGTAACATCCATAACGCAAAAATGTTACATCCATAACGGCACTTTTTTGTGATTCATTCCTTGAGAGGAAATGCCAGGTTTTCCTGAATGTGCTTTTTGGGTACCTCAAACCCTTCCCTACAAAGTGATAGTACACATGTTATTCTTTGAAAAAGATATTCACAGAGTTTTCATCATATGTTCAGTGAGTCCGAAAAGCTTGTCCATTTCTGTAACATCCATAACGCTGTGAATTTTGTCACCTATCTCAAAATCCAAAAGGTACAATTATTTTTTACTGCAGGCTCATCTTTATCTCAATAAGTGTAACTAAAATGTGTAAATTATACTTCCAATTCAAATCGATGCCTTGTCAATGTTAAGTTAAGTTTCCAATTGTCTCTGTATGTAACATCCATAACACTGGAATTGCCCAGGAGCTGAAGATGGAACCAGGACAAGAAATGAATGATGGCCTGAGAAGGTTCTTTGTGAGAGTTGTCAGATGCAGGATTAGTTATGACCTATGATTCAGAAACAACCAGGGTAGATTTAATTTGGCCTGGAATCTCCAGGTGCATCTTTTCTACTTAATCATGACCCCTTCTGTAGGTCGTTCCCCCCCCTCCTCTTCAAATAGTCACCACAGGCAAAGGTAAATGTGTTGCCAAGGTAACCCTCCTCTCTGCAGTAACGGCTGCAGCAATGACTTGTGAGATGTTATTATTTTCATGTTTTATTTCCTGGTATTGTGTGACGTGGTGAATTTGAAAACCCCATTTGTGTGGTTAGGTTACATGATGATTTCTGATGTAGAAGCCGACAAAGACTTGAGGCTGTTTTGAGGGAGCAGTTGGACTAAGGAGTTGTGTTTCCGTCAACATAAATGAATGCATTGCTTTACCAAGCTGCACCTTCTCCTTCTCCAGCAGCGGGCAGCCAACCGGCCCAAGCCCAAGATGGGGACGTCTACAACGGCGGTCAAGCTGCCGTCCAACCGCAGCTCGTCCGGCGCCAGGCGCAGGAGGACGCGCTGCCGGAAGTGTGAGGCGTGCCTCCGGACAGAGTGTGCAGAGTGTCACTTCTGCAAGGACATGAAGAAGTTCGGAGGGCCGGGGCGAATGAAGCAGTCCTGCATCATGAGGCAGTGCATCGCGGTGAGTAGGCAGCGGTAACATTACAGAGACAGTTGGTCAGCCATTTGTCCTGTACTAATACATAGGAAATATTTATCAAATAAACAACACGATTACAGTACACGAGACCTCAAAAACCAAAAACTTAGATAAAGAATAGAATAGAAATACTTTATTTATCCTGAGGGAAATTCGGCAATAAAGCACCAGCATTTCAATGACGAGTCTCTGCGTACCTTTTGCTGTCCAATGAAAACTCAAAGACACATTATTACAATCTGTTATGAAGGAAAAAACATGTTTTATTTTATAATATTTTTTTCTGATTGTGTATATTTGATCCTTGCAGCCGGTTCTCCCCCACACAGCGGTGGAGGACACTCTGGAGGAGGAGGAGGAGGACAAGTTCAACGTCATGCTCATGGAATGCTCCATCTGCAATGAGTTTGTGCATCCCAACTGCCTCAAGGTAGGAAAAGACTAGCCGATGCTACCAGAGTCAGGTGATTTTACTTTGTGACTCACCTGTTTATTGTAATGTGACCAGAATGCCAGGTCATCCTACTTACTGTAATGTGCCTGGTCATGCTACTGTCTTGCATGACTCAGAGGGTTGGACAGAAGTCTTAAAACACAACTGGATGAGTCACTGGTGTGGACTTCCTGTTTATGTTACACTAAACCCAACAAATAACTTTTCTTTGCATTTGGAATCGGGCAACCTCTATTGCCTGGCAAGGTTATACCTAGATGAAATCATCTAATAGTAAAGATGGTATGAGTCCTAGTAGTCACATTGCCGATGATATTTTCCTGAACTAAATGCAAAGCAACATGTAAAGTAGCGTACACCCACGTAACCATTCTGTCAAAAAGAAAAAGAACACAACTGCTTCGTCAAACCTGTCTATGTTGTCTATAACGCACAACAGCTTGTGTATAATCTATTTGTTTTATTTCTCACAGTAGTATAGATGGCACACCAACAGAATATTATAGAATAGAAGTACTTTATTGATCCCGAGGGAAATTCAGCACCACAGATCGCTCACAGTAAACATTTAGGTAGTCAAAAATCTAAAGTCACAAATAAGAATAAGGAATAAAAATACAGTCCGGTATATACATTCTCTAATATACAGTAAAATATGTAAAATAAAATTGTCGCAAAAAGTCCATGAAGATATGCCAGAGTTTGTGATGTCACTCTGTGCTCAGTGACTCAGTGAGGCACAGTGATGCATTATAGAGTCTGATGACTGTTGGAATGAAGGACTTCCTGTGCCGTTCAGTGTTGCATCTGGGGAGTCATAGTCTAACACTGAACATGCTCCTTCTATCAGCCAAGTCCATGTATAATGGGTGGGAGGGGTTGTCCATGATGGTGTGGAGCTTAGCGAGGCTCCTCCTCTCTGACACCACCGCCAGAGAGTCTAGCTCCACCCCCACCACGTTACTGGCACAACGACAACATATTATAGATGCCACACCGACAGAGTTAGAAGTTAGAAGTAGTTGTTCTTTTTTTTATCATCTACTTTTTTTCTCACATTTTCTATTTTTCTCCCATCCCAATTTCGTATCGTCCAATTCTACCCTCCCCTGTCTCGAACGCTGTTAGGCCATGCCTCCCACAAGCTGGCTGCAATGTGGACGAAGCCTTACATCACATGTCCCCACCGTCGCATCTTTTCACCTGCACAGCGCGATCGCTCAGCGTCTGGGGTCTGCGTGCGAGGGACACGCCGCCCCCGTTGCTTCCTGATTCTGCTGCGCAGGCGCACCAACCGACCTGTAGGAGTCGCTGTCCACAACGTCCGATCCCCACCCATCAGCTTTCCCACCCCCTAACACTGCCAATTGTGTTAGTATGAACGACCAGCCAAGCTGATAGCAATGCGGAGAGCTGGGCTCGAACCCAGCGTCTCCTGCATTGGTGGCGAGCGCCTTGCCCACTACACCACCTAGGCGCCAGAAGTAGGTGTTCTTAAAAAGTTATTGCGCAATGGGCATGGAGTTTGTTTCCCCTTTCTTTTGTACTTGTTGCAAATAGCTAAATATTCTGTACTCATACAGAAGAAGGTCGTAATAATCACTTTCACTTCCCTCTGCATGATGCTTTGTGACGAGGAAACGGCTGCAGACTCCCGTCTGTCCGTTCCTTTTCTGAAATTCTGGGTTTCTTACAACTTTCTCAGGTGAATGACGGATCGGGAGTGGTGAATGATGAACTTCTTAACTGCTGGGAATGTCCCAAGTGCAACCACGCTGGGAAAACAGGAAAAGTGAGTACCAATAGAAGTGTGTTATGTAGTTATTGCTTTTTAGATTACTCAGCGGCTTAATACATTTGTATGTGATTTGTATTCCTGGAGCAGGAGCGCGCAGCGTTTTTCGTTAAAAGATTACGCACCTTAAAGACTAATATAGACCTTTCTTGATACAGTGTCACAAGCTCATAGGAAGTTGAAAGACAAAATTGGCAAGATGGCAGTGTCCTTGTTGCCTAAAAACACAAGGTGAATACTGTTTAGTAAAAGCAATGAATCGGATCAGTACTTGATATGGTCTGATATGAAAGTTTATGACTTGGCAATGAAAAAAAGTGGTATCGGTCCATGCCTAGAAGAGATACTGTACTGTACTGTACAAATTTTGTTACTAGGTTGCCGTTTCCTGTTTATCTAGGTTCTGCATCACATGATTTTAGTCTTGTCTGTCACAGAGGCAGGAAACGGTTTACAATGTAGTATTGTTCTTGGCACATGGGCACAGTATTTACTTAATCAACCCTTAGGGTACCCCTTGTAGCTCAGTGCAGTCCCTCCCGTCTTGATATAGGCTAAAGGTATAAAGTTGTCTTGCCCCATTTTGTCCCTTTTGGTATCGAAGCAAAAGAGAGGCCCCGGCTTCAAGTACGCCTCCAACCTCCATGGCTCCCTCCTGAGGGAGCAGAAACTTGTGAAGGAGGAGAGCGACCTTCCATCTACAGCCAAGAGGAGACCCGATAGGGAGGAGACACCCAGGTACAGACCAGATGAATCTCTCGACAGACAGCCGCCTCTGCTGTCCCCGTGTGGCCTGCCCAGACCCAGGCCTGAGGACAAGCTGAGGAAGAAGAGGAAGCTCTTCGATGATGATGAGGAAGAGGATCTCTGCATGAGGAAGAAGGTACATTATGTGCTCTGCTCTCTTACTTGCAGTGACTGAAGAATTTTTGCATTATTATTATTATAACATTAGATAGTTTTGAACACAAATGTCTTAGGGATGTCATTAGTCACATTTCTCTTACTTGCCTCTTAAATGTTTTTCCACAGGGGAGGTTGGACGATCCTTTCTTCCCAAAGCTTCTGTATCAAATCATGACGGAAGACTACGACGAAGAGGAGGAGGAGGAGGAGGAGGAGGAGGATGAAGAAGAAGAAAGGGAGTCTCACTTCCGGAGCGCCATAGAGAGGAGGGGACGCTTTGGAGAGGCAGAGGAAGAAGCAGATGACAGAGACTCAAAGACAGAACCTTTTAGTCCTGCTATTAAAATGCCCCTCCTGGACAGCGACCAGTCTCACTGCAGCTCTCCACAGACCGGCCCCAGCAGCGAGGGTGGCAGTGAGACCCAGGAGAAAGGTCCACTCCCCAAAGCTCGCCGCAAACGCCGTTTGCCCAACAAGGAGCTGAGCAAGGAGCTGAGCAAAGCACTGAGCCAGGAGATCCAGAAGACTGAGGAGTGCCTGGCCAACGAGAACCGCCAACCCCTCAAGGTGGAGCTGGAGAGCAAGAACGAGGAGCCCAGGAGGCATTTCCGCAACGGCGGTGACCTGACCCACCTCAGGGCCAAGGAGATGAACGGGACCCCCTGGGAGCTGCGGCACTTCTACACCAGTCAGATCACTCCGCTGGGCTTCAACAGGAGCTCCCCGACCACCCGTCCCGCCCCCCCACGCTCCCTGCCCAAGTGTGTCCAGATGGAGCGCCACGTCATCCGGCCGCCCCCCGTCAGCCCTCCTCCTGACAGAGTGCCCCTGGTGGACGGGAAGACCCACGTCCTGCACAGGGAGGTGTGGATGAAGATCTTTGGGTATCTCGCACACAACGAGCTGTGTGTCTGCATGAGCGTTAGCAAGACCTGGAACAGATGGTGAATATACAGCTAATTTACTCAAGTTGTTTGTTCTGGTTGATGCTCTGTACTGATGATGAACATCAGACATCTTGATAAAGGAACAACTCAAGCATGCTGATGTCTTTCAAGTGAAGACATTATATACATTATAGTGGATGTTTATAATATTCACATTTCCACCATAATGTGAAAAAGTTACAAAACCGGCATGCTGGAGTCTTTCCTTTTCCAGGTTTATTTATAATTATTCATTTGAGTTATCATTATCAAACAACCTAAAACACAACCTAAAACACAATATCCAAAAAATAGAACCTCACACTTTTAAAAGACCTTGCCAGTCTTTTGACATGTTTGTGTGTGAGAGGTGAGAGCTCTTACACGCAAATGAGATTTCTGATTCTGATTCAGACCTGCTATCAATACTAGAATATAAACCTCATTTGGGTGTGAGAAGTCAACGTAATACGTCAGGGCTCCGCTCTGCAAGTTAGTGCCCCATGCGTTGTCTATGCGGTGGTTCCCAACTTTTTCCCAACCTCTATTTTACCATTGTATACACTGACATAACTGACATAACTGACTACCCACATATGGGAGAAAAGTAGCCTACTTCTTTTGAAATATCTTTTATGTATGTGGCTTTTTGGCGCAATAGAGAGAGCACTCACACAATGCCTGGTCTCTTCCAGTCCTGGGAAAACGTTCCCCTAATGTTCTGGGGCCGGTTTGTCACCACAGGTTCCTCTTTCTTATGAGGACCAGCTCCCCGGGTCGACCCACCGTCTCGGGCTGTTTAGTAGTCTGGTGTCACTTCACTTTGCATTGGGTTTCATGCTTTACATTCCACCATTTCTCAACGTCTCGCCGCAAATGACACATTTAGTAAAGATTTTGCCCATTGCCTATAAATATGAAGCCAAACTCAATAGAACTGTCTTGGTATTAATTCCTCTCTTTCTTTTGGGGGAATGCAGCATTCTCTTCTCTCTCACGCTTGGCCATCTTTCCATCAGCCGTTTGTTTTTTGCCGGCTTGCTCGGCTAGTTTAGCTCTCTGAATGCTACTGTTGTTCACGTCTACATGCACCCTTTATCCTAGCAGGTTTTTAGAATTTTTAGAGGTGTATTGATAATATTTCTCCTAAATAAATGAAGGTATAAACTTCTAAAATAAATAATTATATATATATATATATATAAATAAATTATAATTACACCCTTAGACTCGAGAGGGCTTTGCGAAGGTATGCACACCTATGAAAATGTGTTATTACTGGGTGGGACTCGATACAATTCGAATTAATTCATTAATTAATCGAAAATGTATTACATTTTAATCTCATATCAATATTTGATGCGAAAAGCAAAGTTTTTCAATTCAAATACATTTTGTTATACGAGTGAATAAATGCATATACATACGTTTAAGCAGCGAAATCCTGTATTAGCTACTACACAGACCAACAGATCAATGCAATTTTTAACAAAGTGCAGCAATTTTAGGAATAATATATATATATAGGCGGCAGCACAAAGGACCTTTTGTAAACTCAAGCACTTTCGAGGTAAAAGTAAAACGCAGTACTTTCAAGTACATTCCAGAACAGTTGACCATTGAAAAAAATAAAACTCTTGATTGATCTCAATTTCTCTTATTTTATTTTATTCAGACTAAGAAAAGAAGTTATTAGCTATTTATTATACTTTATACTTATAGCACATGCATGGGTCTGGTCTCATTTGAAAGGTAACATTCTTACACAATAAAGAAAAATCATCATGCGATTAAATGCATACATTTTTTTTCTTTTAATTCATTCTGTAGTTAATTAATCGAAATTAATGCGATAAAGTCCCAGCCCTTATTAGCTTATATTTCTTTCCTGCTATGAATGGGAGACGCTTCACTAGAATCTACCTCCATTCCTCTGCATGCGTATGTCCTTCATCTTTGGAATCGCTGGCTGTGACAGCGGTGCACATGAGCCATTAAGTACTCAGAGTCCTGGAGAACTGTTTATAAACCATAGCGGGCCTAGCGGCACAGGGCACACCTGATGATTCACCACATCCACTTCTTCTACAGCTGTGATGGGTCTCTTTTAAATTGTCAGAAGTATTTGTATTTCACTTTTAAAGCAAGTTATACAAATAAATGGAAGGATTCTCTCTTTCCCTTGGAGACTGAAAGTGGGCGTGTGGAATGTGTGATGTGCTTTATGCTCAGACCAGCCATCTTGTTTGGCCAAAATAGCATTGTACATACTTCACCTATAAACACAGCGCTGCTGCTTAGCTAGCACAGTCTTGTTATAATATGATTAAGAGATGTTCTGAAATAATGAAAAAATATTTTGACAAAGATCACTAGATTGATCAACTTGTTGCTAAAGCAATAGCAAACGTTAAATACTTCTAATCGACATACATGAGGCTGTTCTGACAGCATAATATTGATGGAACTAGGGGATTAGCTGGGGGTGAGTTTTTAATGCATTTAAGGTATATCAACTACAATACAAGGTTCACTCTGGCATCTCCATGTTGCAAACTGGAGCCAGAAAGCTGATTACTGGCCAAATGGTCTAACATTTATCCTCCATATTGATTTCAATGGACAATGGTGGAAATGTATTCAAATAAAATACTTGTTGAAATATATTGGCCTGCTTTCAACCTGTGTGCAACAAACTTTCATCCAAATCGGATCGGAACTATAGGAGTTATGGCTGATGTGAACACAAGACACTGACACACACACACACACACACACACACACACACACACACACACACACACAATATGACAAGAATGATTACAAGACCCTGTTGTGCTCTGCACAGCACTGTAGGACTTTTTTTTCAAGGCAAGAATGACTTGGAACCCACATGTCAAACAGACCGGTATCGTCCTTTTATGACCTTTTTAGACATAAAGTATGCGATGAAGTATGGTTTGTCGCTGAACTGTCTTTGTGCTTGGTGGCCAGGTGCTGTGATAAGAGACTTTGGACAAAGATCGACCTGAACCGCTGCTCGTCCATCACTGGGCTCATCCTCAGCGGTGTGATCCGCAGACAGCCGCTCTCACTGGACCTCAGCTGGACCAACATATCCAAGAAACAACTAAGCTGGCTTATAAACAGATTACCAGGTACGCATGCCAAGGGTTTAACCATGGCTACTATTGATGTATGGACAATACATAATGGTAAACAGAATCACATACTGGGCCTTTAACACTTTCAGAGCCGGCCGTGTTTTCCTTTTTACCCCCTTGAATGCCCATCATCCACTTCAATGTTAGCGTTAATATCGCCTAATCTATGTTTTAAATTATGGCCATGTGTCTAATCTGCCCGTCGCTTATCCAATGACTCATTTTCCAGTCAACATTGTCGAAGCGGATTGTTTTTTTTATCGGTTAATTTCCGTTTTATAGCATCTTGAAAAGCCCTTGTTTTCAAGGAAAATAAAAATATTCCATAATAAACGTAATATTCTAGAATACACACAAAAAACGTTCAAATTTGTCGGCCTATTTATTAATCGTTTTCAAATAAACGCTAGATTATCGATAGTATATGTGTACGTATGCACGCTATATAGGCGATCTGATATCTGATCTGATATATTTTCTGATCGCTCGCACAGCCAAACAGCCATATGTCACACATAGGGGAAAAGCTTATATCTCCGTGAAAACAGGTCTGATTATCCTGAGAGTGGTAAAATAGATTCCTTACCTGAGATCAGATGGTATCCAAAAAGATTATTCCAATTCCTGATTGCCATTCCAAAAATCGATCCTTTTATTGATCCAATGCTCTACAATGAATCCGATCGGCTCGGGGTACATGCGGGAGAAGTAAAATGTGGATTCCGGATTTTTTTTCCCCAGTCCATTCCAAAAGGGTGCATTACCATCTGGGAGACGATAGGGGGCGCTTTTTTCCACATCTGAGCTCCTGATGGGGCTGGTTTCCCAACGGTAGACTCGGTTGATGAAATATTAATTCAGATCGCCAATAAAAAAATAAAATGATATTTGTCGTCGTGGGCATTCAGGGGGCGGGCTGATAACACGTGTTATGTCGTCCGTGGCATCCAAAGTGTTAACATATCAATGTGGGGTATGTTGATTCACATACATTGCAGAAGGACAGTAGTTGATCCAAACTGCGTTTAAGGCTATTGGTTACACATAGCAAGAAATATCATTATCAAACAATGAAGGATCTTGCACTCTGAAGGGACGGACACGCGCTTTTGCATCTTAAATTCTTTATTTCATGGAGGCAGATAAAAGACAGATCTCTAGACTCTCGTCTAATTTACTTTCTTAACCCCTTTTTGTAAATTGGGAATATTGATCAGTTTTTACTCCTGTGTAAACAAACCATTTACAGACAGCAAATACAATACAAATGTCCTTGTTGTGTAGTGTTAGTTCTTGTATCAAGAGCTCGGTCAATCAACTTGACAATGATTCCTATTTCTTAGATTTAGTAACATTTGGGTCACTGATTGGGCCTTTAAGAAATTGGCTCTGTTTGTATCGGTCAATTGAGCATGTTATGTTGCGTCATGGCTCTCAGGTCTGCGGGTTCTGTTGCTCTCTGGGTGCTCCTGGGAGGCCGTGTCCGCTCTCTGCACCTCCAGCTGCCCCCCGCTGCGCACCCTGGATGTCCAATGGGTGGAAGGACTCAAAGACGCCCAGATGAGGGACCTGCTCTCTCCCCCAACAGACAACAGACCAGGTAGGAACTGGCCGTGGGACCGCATGATCGGACCAATTAGGAGCACATTAGGAACCCCACCCCCAGTGGATCTAATGATATCCCAGCGATCCGAAGGGATTATTAGATGGTTAGAAACGGGAGGAACTTTATTCTGCTCAATACAAGACTCTTCCTCTTCACCATAAATATTATAAAAAAAAAAAAAAAACTCTAAATAATGACTGGAATGCAACTGCATTTCAAACATTTAATTAGTTGAGTAGAAACAGGTAGAGGCGTTTCAGCTCTCGAAGAGTACACTGATGAAGAGTACACTGATGAAGGCCAAGGGCTGAAACATCTGTCACCGCTTCTACTCTTCAGCTAATTAAAGGCAGTTGTGTTCCAGTTATCATTTTGAGATGAATAGATAAATAAATAAATAGAATCCAAGTGTTCATCTGTGTTAACGCAATGTTCTCCATTCTGTTCTCACTCAGGCCAGATAGACAACCGCTGTAAGCTGCGGCATGTGATGGACCTGCGTCTGGCCGGCCTGGACGTCACGGACACGTCTCTCCGGCTGATAAGCAGGCAGATGCCCTCGCTGTCCAGACTGGACCTGAGCTACTGCAACCACATCAACGACCAGTCGGTCAACCTGCTCACGGCAGCCGGGACCACCACGACCAGGGACTCGCTCACTGACATCAACCTGTCTGGTGAGGAGAACTCTCTCCACTTCCTAGCATCAGTTGGGTCTTCTACTCCTGTGACCAGTCACTGTGTTTGAATGATTTGTATGGACTAGATTCTTTTTGAGAGTCTTGCAATTGTTGTTTTACACACAGTGTATATTTAATGTGCTATGTGTGGGCTTTTCTTGTTTACATATGACTGTTTGTCACTTAGTTGTGACAAACTTCACTATGGAGTTTGGAGCTGAACTTGGCCACACAATCATGTGTGTATAGTGAATACAGCAGGGGGCTCAGGACACAGCCCTGGGGGGACCCGATACTCAGGGTGATGGTTTTGGAGGTCTGACCCCCACACCCTGACCGCCTGGGGCCTTTCGCTCAGAAAGTCCTGTATCCAGGCGCTCAGAGCGGAGCTCAGACCCAGCTCGATCAGCTTGTCCACCAGTCTGGTGGGGACTATGGTGTTGAACGCTGAGCTGTAGTCAATGAACAACAGTCTCACATAGCCCCCCTTCTGGCAGTCTAGGTGAGAGAGGGTGCTGTGCAGTACTTGGGAGACCGCATCGTCGGTGGACCTATTTGGCCTGTATGCAAATTGCATAGGGTCCATATCACTGGGGAGGGAGGCACAAATGTAATCCTTAACCGGCCTCTCAAAACACTTCGTGACCACAGAGGTGAGTGCCACCGGTCTGTAGTCATTCAGACCTGTTGGGGAGGGTTTCTTTGGTACCGGTATTATAGTAGACACCTTGAAGCAGGCAGGGACTACTGACTCCGCCAGGGATAGATTAAATATGGTGGTGAACACAGGGGCTAGCTGGTTAGCACAGGACTTAGGTATACGTCCTGTTATCCTATCTGGGCCAGCAGCCTTCCTGGTGTTCACCCGCATAAATACTCTTCTCACACTGTGTTCCGTCAATGAGAGAGTGCCCCCCCCCCGCGGATGCCCCCCCCCCCCCCCTCCATGACAGCCGGTGCGTCAGTGACGTCGTCAGCCGGTGAGCTAGCGTCGCCACTGTCTGCACCAAACCGTGCCTAAAAGGAGTTAAGCTGGTCCGTGAGAGAGGCATCAGCACTCTCCATTGAGGGGGCGCTGACTTTGTAGTCAGTTATCGTTGTAGTCAATGTCAGCATGAGAGTCAATGTCAGTGTGGGAGTCAATGTCAGCGTGGGAATCAATGTCAGCGTGGGAGTCAATGTCAGCGTGGGAGTCAATGTCAGCGTGGGAGTCAATGTCAGTGTGGGAGTCAATGTCAGTGTGGGAGTCAATGTCAGTGTGGGAGTCAATGTCAGTGTGGGAGTCAATGTCAGTGTGGGAGTCAATGTCAGTGTGGGAGTCCAGGGTGGCCTGGGTGGCAAACGTACTCCAGTCCGTGTGTTGAAACCGGTGCTGCAGCTCAGAGTCCTCAGGGGGGAGACTTGCATCTTTCAAGTGAAATGCATCATGAATGAATGAATGAATGAATTCCATTGCAGAAGAAGCTCCAGGCTCCACTGAAGACCTTACGCGACAAGCTACAGGCCTTTAAAGAAATCAAACAAACATGCGTCCGCACAGCAGAATACTTAAAGGTACAAATATTCAGTGTTAATGATAAATAATTTACTGTACGGTTGTAGCTGCACTCAACCTGCACATTGTAGAAATAAGTGGGCTATTGTACATTTGTAGTCCATTGTGGGAGAGACATGATTTTTAACCCCATAATCTCCAGGTCCAGGCCCTGCACACAGAGAAGCAGATTAAGGAGGAGTTTAAGAAGCTTCACCAGTTTCTCCATGAGGAAAAGGAGGCCAGGCTAGCTGCACTGAATGAGGAAGAGGAGCAGAAGAGCCAGACGATGAAGGAGAAGATTGAGGGGCTGGACAGAGAGATGTCAACCCTTTCAGACACAATCAGAGCCGTAGAGCAGGAGCTGAACGCTGAACGTGTCTCCTTCCTGCAGGTCAGGACTGGTCTCTCT
>NC_140172.1:154673416-154770916 GCF_963971535.1 Notolepis coatsorum | reverse complement strand
CGCTGCTGTTGGGTCCACTGTTCATCTTGGTGCCTTTAACGTTACCACCATGATTGAATTGTGGTGCATTCAGGCAAATAAAGTTATAATGTTCTATCTCGGCTAATGAATGCATTTCAGAACCTATTAAGTATGATTTGTCTTCAACGGGCTAGGCCCACCTGATTTTGTCAGTGCACAGCACTTACGTCTTGTTCAGTTCGTTCAGATATTATTTATGTTACAAATTAATATCTAATTACCTTCTGTAAAAAGAAAATGCAATGACATTGAAAAAGGATTTTCATTGTACTGAATCTTTAATGCAAACTGAAACTTAGGCCTAAAACACAGGCAGCAATACTTATCTGTACTAACTTTAACCTTCCCCTCATTCCTCTTGCAGACAGGAGATATTGACTTTTTATGCAAACAGCTTGGCTCTTACGCCATGATGGTTGATAGTGGTGCCGTGGAGTTCTTCCACGAGGTTGATCACGTAAAGGTCATTCTATCATTAAGTATTTTCCTGAAAGCATGTATTTGCATGATATCTCATTCCATTGGTTGGCAACAATCAAAACTAGTGCTGTCAGGCGATTAACTAAATTAATCTAATTCATTACAGGATTTGTAATTAATTAATCTAATTAATCACATTTTAATCGCATAACCATTTTATGCCTGATATTCTATATTCTATAATCATATTTCAAATTGCATGTGTCCGGATGGCAGAATTCAGTACTGTATCTATACAAAACCCTCTGTTTTATGTTTTATGTTTATTTAGGATCACCCATTAGCTTTTGCACTTACTCCTCGCCACTGAGAGTTCGAGCTGTCTGGTGAAAATATGCGACAGGCTGCCTCCTCGTGTACCGGAGGGGACACGTGATGCAAGGCTTCTATCCTCACTAAAGCCGACCAGTGGGAGGCATAGTCTAGCAACGTTGGAGACACGGGAGGGGAGAATTGGAATCACGAAATTGGGATGGGAGAAAAATTGAAAAATATGAGAAAAAGTGGATTAAAAAAAAACAAGTGTCACAGTGTGTTCATAAATTTAAAGACATCAGAAATTTTTTTTTAAGAATAAAATAGCTAAAAATTTAAACAGAGGTAATCATTTAAAAACAATTACATATTGTGGTGACCTGATTGGTCATTAAGGTTTTAAACCGACCCATAGACACTAGAGTGTCTAGTTTCAGAGTTTCCTGCAGGGTATTCCATGAGGTAGGGGCAAAAAAGCCAAAAGCAGATCTACCAAGTTCAGTACAAACTCTAGGCACTCTAAGTGTAAGACAAAAACTGGATCGTGTACGACCGGGTCCAGTGGTCCATTCCAATAAAGAACTAATATAATTTGGACAATCTCTAATTATGGCTTTATAAATAAAAAGATTCCAATGCAACTTACGTCTCTCTGCCAGAGAGGCCCACCCGACCTTATAGGATACAATGGTGAGTACCATAACTATCACCGGTGATAAATCGAATGGCTGAATGGTAAACAGAGTCTAAGGGCTTAAGAGTGGAAGCCGCTGCATGTCTATAAATCACATCTCCGTAATCCAAAACAGATAGGAACACTGCTACATCTTTAAAGTTCACCTACACTCAAAGACAGTAACACTAGCACATAGTGCAAATACATACAATACGTGATTACATGGTGCTTGTTTATTGAGATATTATTTTATTGTTTGTAAACCAGCAATACCCAGTAGTAATGTTTTAGTAATGTTTTAGCTTATAGCAACAGGACATAATTTATATGTAGTATGTGTAGCATACAAACCCTCATCTGCACCTTTGATTACACTGACTTGTTCATATGCTTATATTCAAAGTTAATTATACTGTTTACACTGCTTATTTCTATCTGTGCTATAATTGTATTGCCTATAAATGCATAATGTATATTACCCTGCCCATACCTGGACGTCCCCTCCTCCCCCCATGCTGCTATGATGCCTGAATTCAAGGAATAAAGGAACATCTTATTTTATCTTATCTTATCCTAGAGTAGTTCACTTTTGTTTAAAAAATGTTTTGTTCAATTTTAGATATTGCTTGTTTGTTTATTTAAATATGATTTATTATTTAACAGCACTTTTGAATACATGTGTATACCTGGTGGTTGTAATTATTTATTTTTTATAGAATGACACTGAAAAGTAAGTCATTAAAATTTACGGATTAAAGTGATCAAATTGGCAATGGCTTTATCTGACTTACTTCGTGTGTTGAAATAGATATAGACATTCATCATGAAACACTGGCCGCACAATATAGTTTAGCCTGAATCTATCACGGTGTCCTCACACTCACAGTGGTGGCCGGCTGGAGACACACCTTTCACTTGCTCTTAGAATAGCTCTGCATTAGTGTTACAGTAGCCTGGACTCTAGAGCAGTGGCTCTCAACCTTTTCTGGGTCAACACCCCCGCTATCTGATGTCCATGTTCCATAACGCCCCCCCCCCCCTATCTGATGTCCATGTTCCATAACACCCCCCCCCATCTGATGTCCATGTTCCATAACGCCCCCCCCCCATCTGATGTCCATGTTCCATAACGCCCCCCCCCCCCCCCTATCTGATGTCCATTTCCCATAACGCCCCCCTATCTGATGTCCATGTTCCATAACACCCCCCCCCCATCTGATGTCCATGTTCCATAACGCCCCCCTATCTGATGTCCATCTTCCATAACGCCCCCCCCCCCCTATCTGATGTCCATGTTCCATAACACCCCCCTATCTGATGTCCATGTTCCATAACGCCCCCCCCCCCCCCCCCCTATCTGATGTCCATGTTCCATAACACCCCCCCCCCCATCTGATGTCCATGTTCCATAACGCCCCCCCCCCCTATCTGATGTCCATTTCCCATAACGCCCCCCTATCTGATGTCCATGTTCCATAACACCCCCCCCCCCATCTGATGTCCATGTTCCATAACGCCCCCCTATCTGATGTCCATCTTCCATAACGCCCCCCCCCCCCCCTATCTGATGTCCATGTTCCATAACGCCCCCCTATCTGATGTCCATCTTCCATAACGCCCCCCCCCCCCCCCTATCTGATGTCCATGTTCCATAACACCCCCCTATCTGATGTCCATCTTCCATAACGCCCCCCCCCCCCCCCCCTATCTGATGTCCATGTTCCATAACCCCCCCCCCCTCCATCTGACGTACAGGTTCCGTAACGCCCCCCCCCCCCCCCCCTTCTAACGTACAGGCTCCATAACGTCCCCCCAGGTTCCATAACGCCCCCCTATCTGACGTCTAGGTTCCATAACCCCCCCCCCCCCTCCCCCTATCTGACGTCCTAGTTCCATAACGCGCCCCGCAACCCCCTACATCCAATGGGAATAACAATTGTGCCTCTCAATTATGATTATTTTCTGTTTATCGTGGATATCTATGGAGTTCTCAGCCATTAATGTTTCTATTTGGCTCAGTTTGTTGGGTCAATTAAGTCTGTCGTTGTTGTTGTGTGTCAAATTAAGGCTTCTAACAATGGGACCCAATAGAATCTTCATTATTATAAATTTTTTCCCTGGATTCAGATTGTTACTCATTTTACTTTTTGTGTGTATAAATGAGCAGGGGTCTGGCGGTCCTCCCCCAGGAAACACTTTTTTTATTTATTTTTTTAAACACATTTACTTGTACAGTATGCACCAATTTATGGTGGAAAAGACAACACTCAGGTACCTGCTCACACAAAATATGATGGAATATAATGCAGTAAGGATCTCAGGCATTCTGTATTGCTTTCAAAATGTATTATTAATAATAATAATTCTTATTCATTTATTATTCTATAGTAGCAGGTAAATGTTTTGACCCCCTTATCTTTTAGATATTTGGGGAGGGGGGGGGGGTTGTCTTTATTAACTATATTCGTTGATGTCCCCTGCACCCCCCTAAATCTAGGCCTATGATGCAGTGCATGACGGTGGCGGTGGTGGAGGATCTGTGGCTGGTGGTGGTGGTGGTGGTGGGCCGGTCTGATGTTCTTGAGTGGAGGGGATCTCTATATATACTATTATATAAGTGTTGTCCTCTGAATGTGTATAGACAGTGAAAAAGTGGTGTGGGCGTCTCCCTGGGTAATAAATGGGGTCCACTCCACTTCAACGGTTTAAAAAATGCTTCCCTTCCTCCGTCCCCCGTCCTCCGTCCTCGATTCCTCTGTGACCCAGAAATGGAAAGATTGTCGCCATATTTAAGGCCATTCGGAAAACCAGCAGGAAGCCTGCAGTCCCCTCTCGTGTCTCCTTCAGAGGATGATATATATATATATATATATGTGTCCTTGTGCAGAAATGTTTTTAGAAGACCTCGGAGGTACAGTAGGCTGTTAATAAAGCTCCTCCCACAAACAGCACTTAATAATGGCACGTGATGTTCCATTTATTCTAATGTATACTTCTGGAACTGGAACTGGAACTCTCCTATAGGCTGCACCCCTATGTAGTATGGAACTCCTTTCTCCTATAGGCTGCACCCCTATGTAGTATGGAACTCTCCTTTCCTATAGGCTGCACCTCTATGTAGTATGGAACTCTCCTTTCCTATAGGCTGCACCCCTAATATATATTTATTAATACAATTAAAACAGTTAACTCATTCTCTGCCACGCTGTTTCTGGGATATGGCTATTCGCTGCCACGCATTACACCAATGGAGTCAGTCACCTTGTTTGCAGGGCTATAACTATATTCTATATTATAGCTATGGATGCAATACTATGGCCCATTTGATATCAAGTATCTATCGTTCAAGATGTGAAAAAGAAATAATGTTTCCATCCATACATTCCCGTTTTATACCGTGGTGAATATAAGTATGGTTTTAGAGCGGTTTAGGGTAAGTCCTGGGAGGCTAGTAATAGCCCGCGACGTGTATTATATTAAATCCATTGGCATTTCATCCCTACACACGCTACAATAAAAAATTCAAATGCATATGATCGGTATTATGTTCCATCATGAAATCTAACCCTAACTAACCGTACTGTCATGCACTTGTCCTAATAAACTAACCTACACTGTAGCACTCAACACTTTGATGAACATTGTTGCTCAGCTGATAGAGTTGTGCCCTTCCTGATGGCTTGTCGTACAGAACTTGTAAGTCGCTTTGGATAAAAGCGTCAGCTAAATGACTAAATGTAAATGTAAATGTAAATGCATGAAAGGGGGGGGGGGCTCGTTTCTGAATAATTGATTGTCAATAACGGCATTCGTTAGTACAACAACATACGCTGATCAGGGCGATGGCTATGAAAACAAGGCACAATCAAGCTGAAATTGACGTTAAATTGCTCTTACCTGTGGCCGGTGGGATTCCAAAAAGAATATTCCAATTATTTGATTGCCATTTGGTAGATTGTATGTCCATTTGGCCCACGACATAACCCACCACAGCATAATGAATCGGGGGTCCCGGAAAGGATTCAATGCGATCGGGTGAAGCCCTAGCTTCAGGTTATTCAAAAAGACTGCCCGGACTAATATAATCGACGCACAGCCCAATACACAGGGCTAGATCCACAAAGAATGGATTGCACGGAGCAAGTTGCACCCTTACTTACAATTCATTATGAATTGAAAATGGGGAACCCTGATGTAAAGAAGACTAAAGTCTTTCTCTAGTCTGCATCCCCTTAACAATTGTGTGTATTGAGCTGTACTGTATTGTACCCATTCTGCAATCTGTTAAGAAAATGTTGATTCAATCAATCACAGTGCAGATTGATTGATTGATTGAATGAACATTGTGTGTGTGTGTGTGTGTGTGTGTGTGTGCGTGCGTGCGTGCGTGCGTGTGCGCGCGCACGCATGTGTATGCAAACAGATGCGTGAGTCTAGGTGGGAGTATGAAGATGAATGAGTGCTTGTATGTTGTATGTGAGAGGTGTATGCAAGTGTGAAACTGGGCAAGAGCAGGAGGGATCTACTAAGAGCGTGTTGAGTATATTCTTGAAGGCAGTCAGTGAAGTAAGAGCTGGAAATTTAAGGGTGTCTTGAAAAGCATTCCAGTCATAAGCTGCTGCAAAGTGAAAGGAGTTTTGGCCGAAAGTGGTCTTGGATCTCGGGATGTTTAGTTTGATGAGTTTGCTTGATCTTGTGCCGTAATTGCTCTGAGAAAGGTGGAGCAGGGAGGAAAGATAAGGTGGGGTCTTGCCCAGGATTGTCTTGTAAATAGAATGGAATCAATGTTGGAATCGGCAGGTGTGGATGGAGGGCCAGTCAACCAGTTTGTAAAGGTCACAGTGATGTGTATTAAAGGGTGCATTAAAGGGTGTTCTGCGGAGCGTGTGACTGAAGCTTTGTTAAGGAAGAGAAATGCCTGTCTGGCTTTCACTTTAGACTGAAGATTGTTAATGTGAACAGAGAAACAAATTGCAGAATCCAGCCAAAGCCCTAGATATTTGTAGGACTTGACAAACTCCAGTTTGGTGTTGTCAGTGCAAAGGATCTTGGGGGGGCTGGGGGTTTTCTTTTTGCGATCGAATAAGATGCATTTGGTCTTTTTAGTGTTAAGCCGAAGGTGGAGGTTATGAAAGGACTGCTCGATGGAAGTGACACTGTCTTGAAGAGTGGAGGCCGTGGAATGGAGAAAAGGGCCAGAAGCATACAGGATGGTGTCATCAGCATAAAGGTGTATCCGAGAGCTGCATGCACCATTGTTGTGTGGCATTAAAGTATCTTGTATCTTGTATCTTGTACATCATTAATATAAATGGAGAACAGGGTAGGACCCAAGATTGAGCCCTGAGGCACCCCTTTAGTGAGGGCAAGTGGCTCAGACAGGATATTCTGTCTTGACCTGTTGCATCCGGTTAGTAAGGTAGCTGGCAAACCATTTGCAGCAGGTGGGGGATAAACCAATGCTGGAGACCCTACCCAAAAGGGTCTTGTGGTCAACTGAATTGAATGCCTTGGCTAAGTCTATAAAGCTGGCAACGCAGACCTGCCTGTTGTCCAGGTCAGTGATGATGTCGTTAAGGACCTTAAGGGTGGCTGTGATGCATCCATGGCATCACATTTTACGTTTCTTCTCGACCAAAGGCTGCCTTTCTGTCATCTTCTACAAGTTACAAAGGACTTTTCAAAATGACTAGAGAAATGGGGTGAAGTGCACTGATATGAAGGAAGGGTGTGCTGCGTTTACAACACAACACTCTTTTTATCTCGATTATCTTGTTTTCCGGATCGTGGGAAACCAAATTCGTAATCGAAACTCGATTAACCTCTTAAACATCAGACTGCCCGATAAAAAAACTTTTATTTCAGTGTGTTCAAACCTCGGTAACTTCAATACATTAGCACTCAGAGTGATTAATTGAATTCAGCATGTTTCCTTTCAAAAGAGAGGATGTGCTATAAGTGGTTCAAGAATAAATAGCTAATTAATTTGGGTATGCAATCATCAGGCATGTTATGCAAAACTAGCCTCATTTTTTGCCTGATGGATAAGAGGTTAATTGCCCAGCCCTAGATGGAAGCAACCCCCAAAAAACAATGGAGAGATGTAATACATGTTATTAGGAATGATCTACCAACCCTGCATATGTGCGTCAACCCTCGGGTAGAAATCAAATCCATCTGTCGGCTTATTATCATCTTATTTAACATTTAGTTTTATTCCAACCTACAGGTGTCCTTTCATTTCCATCACATGCACAATAACAGTGACTCATATCAACCAAAACGTCTGTCTCGCAAAAAAAAAGAAAAACAAGAAAATTGCTTAAACGAACATTGCTTAAAAAACAAAAGAGCACGGCAAATGTCAGCCTGGCGTGACAACTTAAAATAAATAAATAAATAAAAATGAAATAAAAACAGAAGGGCCTCGGTTGCCCCGGAAATGTTGTTTTCAAGAGTCAGCGGAGCGGAGCGCTTCATGCGGCTTCCTGCGAGGCGCGTCAAATCAAACGTTTAATAGACCATGTCATTTAACAATGAATCCCATGAATAAAATCCCATGGCTGAAACGCTCACGTTTGGTCTAATGGGAAGAAATTACAGTTTTCTCTTTTGTCACCAACTTCTCCACATCAGACTCGACAGCTGTTGGGATTCTTCACACCAGTCCTCCGGAAATTGGCTCGGCGGTCGGTTCCTCTTGATGCCGTTCGTCTTTTGAGACCCTCAGGTTTATGTGGAAAGGTTTACCAGAACACGGTGGAAAGGTTGACCAGAACACGGTGTAAAGGTTGACCAGAACACGCTGTAAAGGTTGACCCGAACACGGTGTAAAGTTTGACCAGAACACAATGTAAAGGTTGACCAGAACACGGTGTAAAGGTTGACCAGAACACGGTGTAAAGGTTGACCAGAACACGGTGTAAAGGTTGACCAGAACACAGTGTAAAGGTTGACCAGAACACAATGTAAAGGTTGACCAGAACACGGTGTAAAGGTTGACCAGAACACAGTGTAAAGGTTGACCAGAACACGGTGTAAAGGTTGACCAGAACACGGTGTAAAGGTTGACCAGAACACGCTGTAAAGGTTGACCAGAACACAGTGTAAAGGTTGACCAGAACACGGTGTAAAGGTTGACCAGAACACGGTGTAAAGGTTGACCAGAACACAGTGTAAAGGTTGACCAGAACACGGTGTAAAGGTTGACCAGAACACGGTGTAAAGGTTGACCAGAACACGCTGTAAAGGTTGACCAGAACACGGTGGAAAGGTTGACCCGAACACGGTGGAAAGGTTGACCAGAACACGGTGTAAAGGTTGACCAGAACACGGTGTAAAGTTTGACCCAAACACGTTGTAAAGGTTGACCAGAACACTGTAAAGGTTGACCAGAACACGGTGTAAAGGTTGACCAGAACACGGTGTAAAGGTTGACCAGAACACGGTGTAAAGGTTGACCAGAACACGGTGTAAAGGTTGACCAGAACACAATGTAAAGGTTGACCAGAACACACTGTAAAGGTTGACCAGAACACAGTGTAAAGGTTGACCAGAACACACTGTAAAGGTTGACCAGAACACGGTGTAAAGGTTGACCAGAACACGATGTAAAGGTTGACCAGAACATGATGTAAAGGTTGACCAGAACACAGTGTAAAGGTTGACCAGAACACACTGTAAAGGTTGACCAGAACACGGTGGAAAGGTTGACCAGAACATGGTGTAAAGGTTGACCAGAACACAGTGTAAAGGTTGACCAGAACACGATGTAAAGGTTGACCCGAACACGGTGTAAAGGTTGACCAGAACACGGTGTAAAGGTTGACCCGAACACGGTGTAAAGGTTGACCAGAACACGGTGTAAAGGGTGACCAGAACACACTGTAAAGGTTGACCAGAACACGCTGTAAAGGTTGACCCAAACACGGTGTAAAGGTTGACCAGAACACGGTGTAAAGGTTGACCAGAACACGGTGTAAAGGTTGACCAGAACACGGTGTAAAGGTTGACCAGAACACGCTGTAAAGGTTGACCCGAACACGGTGTAAAGGTTGACCAGAACACAGTGTAAAGGTTGACCAGAACACGGTGTAAAGATTGACCAGAACACGGTGTAAAGGTTGACGAGAACACGGTGTAAAGGTTGACCAGAACACGGTGTAAAGGTTGACGAGAACACGGTGTAAAGGTTGACCAGACCATGCTGTAAAGGTTGACCCAAACACACTGTAAAGGTTGACCAGAACACGGTGTAAAGGTTGACCAGAACACGCTGTAAAGGTTGACGAGAACACAATGTAAAGGTTGACCAGAACACACTGTAAAGGTTGACCAGAACACGCTGTAAAGGTTGACGAGAACACGGTGTAAAGGTTGACCAGAACACGGTGTAAAGGTTGACCAGAACACGCTGTAAAGGTTGACCAGAACACAGTGTAAAGGTTGACCAGAACACACTGTAAAGTTTGACCAGAACACAGTGTAAAGGTTGACCCAAACACGGTGGAAAGGTTGACGAGAACACGGTGTAAAGGTTGACCAGAACACGATGTAAAGGTTGACCAGAACACACTGTAAAGTTTGACCAGAACACAGTGTAAAGGTTGACCCGAACACGGTGTAAAGGTTGACCAGAACACGCTGTAAAGGTTGATTAGAACACGGTGTAAAGGTTGACCAGAACACGGTGTAAAGGTTGACCAGAACACACTGTAAAGTTTGACCAGAACACAGTGTAAAGGTTGACCCAAACACGGTGGAAAGGTTGACGAGAACACGGTGTAAAGGTTGACCAGAACACGCTGTAAAGGTTGACCACAACACGGTGTAAAGGTTGACCAGAACACGGTGTAAAGGTTGACCAGAACATGATGTAAAGGTTGACCAGAACACAGTGTAAAGGTTGACCAGAACACACTGTAAAGGTTGACCAGAACACGGTGGAAAGGTTGACCAGAACATGGTGTAAAGGTTGACCAGAACACAGTGTAAAGGTTGACCAGAACACGATGTAAAGGTTGACCCGAACACGGTGTAAAGGTTGACCAGAACACTGTGTAAAGGTTGACCCGAACACGGTGTAAAGGTTGACCAGAACACGGTGTAAAGGGTGACCAGAACACACTGTAAAGGTTGACCAGAACACGCTGTAAAGGTTGACCCAAACACGGTGTAAAGGTTGACCAGAACACGGTGTAAAGGTTGACCAGAACACGGTGTAAAGGTTGACCAGAACACGGTGTAAAGGTTGACCAGAACACGCTGTAAAGGTTGACCCGAACACGGTGTAAAGGTTGACCAGAACACAGTGTAAAGGTTGACCAGAACACGGTGTAAAGATTGACCAGAACACGGTGTAAAGGTTGATGAGAACACGGTGTAAAGGTTGACCAGAACACGGTGTAAAGGTTGACGAGAACACGGTGTAAAGGTTGACCAGACCATGCTGTAAAGGTTGACCCAAACACACTGTAAAGGTTGACCAGAACACGGTGTAAAGGTTGACCAGAACACGCTGTAAAGGTTGACGAGAACACAATGTAAAGGTTGACCAGAACACACTGTAAAGGTTGACCAGAACACGCTGTAAAGGTTGACGAGAACACGGTGTAAAGGTTGACCAGAACACGGTGTAAAGGTTGACCAGAACACGCTGTAAAGGTTGACCAGAACACAGTGTAAAGGTTGACCAGAACACACTGTAAAGTTTGACCAGAACACAGTGTAAAGGTTGACCCAAACACGGTGGAAAGGTTGACGAGAACACGGTGTAAAGGTTGACCAGAACACGATGTAAAGGTTGACCAGAACACACTGTAAAGTTTGACCAGAACACAGTGTAAAGGTTGACCCGAACACGGTGTAAAGGTTGACCAGAACACGCTGTAAAGGTTGATTAGAACACGGTGTAAAGGTTGACCAGAACACGGTGTAAAGGTTGACCAGAACACACTGTAAAGTTTGACCAGAACACAGTGTAAAGGTTGACCCAAACACGGTGGAAAGGTTGACGAGAACACGGTGTAAAGGTTGACCAGAACACGCTGTAAAGGTTGACCACAACACGGTGTAAAGGTTGACCAGAACACGGTGTAAAGGTTGACCAGAACACGCTGTAAAGGTTGACCACAACACGGTGTAAAGGTTGACCCGAACACGGTGTAAAGGTTGACGAGAACACGGTGTAAAGGTTGACCAGAACACGGTGTAAAGGTTGACCAGAACACGCTGTAAAGGTTGACCAGAACACGCTGTAAAGGTTGACCACAACACGGTGTAAAGGTTGACCAGAACACGGTGTAAAGGTTGACCAGAACACGCTGTAAAGGTTGACCAGAACACACTGTAAAGGTTGACCAGAACACGCTGTAAAGGTTGACCAGAACATGCTGTAAAGGTTGACGAGAACACGGTGTAAAGGTTGACCCGAACACGGTGTAAAGGTTGACCAGAACACGCTGTAAAGGTTGACCAGAACACGCTGTAAAGGTTGACCAGAACACGCTGTAAAGGTTGACCAGAACACGCTGTAAAGGTTGACCAGAACACGCTGTAAAGGTTGACCAGAACACGCTGTAAAGGTTGACCAGAACACGCTGTAAAGGTTGACCAGAACACGCTGTAAAGGTTGACCAGAATACGCTGTAAAGGTTGACCAGAACACAGTGGAAAGGTTGACCCAAACACGTTGTAAAAGTTGACCCGAACACGGTGTAAAGGTTGACCAGAACACGGTGTAAAGGTTGACCAGAACACTGTGTAAAGGTTGACCAGAACACACTGTAAAGGTTGACCCAAACACACTGTAAAGGTTGACCAGAACACGGTGTAAAGGTTGACCAGAACACGATGTAAAGGTTGACCAGAACACGCTGTAAAGGTTGACCAGAACACGGTGTAAAGGTTGACCAGAACACTGTGTAAAGGTTGACCAGAACACACTGTAAAGGTTGACCCAAACACACTGTAAAGGTTGACCAGAACACGGTGTAAAGGTTGACCAGAACACGATGTAAAGGTTGACCAGAACACGCTGTAAAGGTTGACCAGAACACGCTGTAAAGGTTGACCCGAACACAATGTAAAGGTTGACCTGAGCACGCTGTAAAGGTTGACCCAAACACACTGTAAAGGTTGACCAGAACACGCTGTAAAGGTTGACCCAAACACACTGTAAATGTTGACCAGAACACTGTGTAAAGGTTGACCAGAACACGCTGTAAAGGTTGACCAGAACACGCTGTAAAGGTTGACCAGAACACGGTGTAAAGGTTGACTCAAACACGGTGTAAATGTTGACCAGAACACGCTGTAAAGGTTGACCCGAACACGCTGTAAAGGTTGACCAGAACATGGTGTAAAGGTTGACCACAACACAATGTAAAGGTTGACCAGAACATGGTGTAAAGGTTGACCAGAACACGGTGTAAAGGTTGACCAGAACACGCTGTAAAGGTTGACCAGAACACAATGTAAAGGTTGACCAGAACACGGTGTAAAGGTTGACCACAACACAATGTAAAGGTTGACCAGAACACGGTGTAAAGGTTGACCAGAACACGCTGTAAAGGTTGACCAGAACACGGTGTAAAGGTTGACCAGAACACGCTGTAAAGGTTGACCAGAACACAGTGGAAAGGTTGACCAGAACATGATGTAAAGGTTGACCAGAACACGGTGTAAAGGTTGACCAGAACACGGTGTAAAGGTTGACCACAACACAATGTAAAGGTTGACCAGAACACGGTGTAAAGGTTGACCAGGACACGCTGTAAAGGTTGACCAGAACACAGTGGAAAGGTTGACCCAAACACATTGTAAAGGTTGACCAGAACACGCTGTAAAGGTTGACCAGAACACGCTGTAAAGGTTGACCAGAACACGCTGTAAAGGTTGACCAGAACACAGTGGAAAGGTTGACCCAAACACGTTGTAAAGGTTGACCCGAACACGGTGTAAAGGTTGACCAGAACACGGTGTAAAGGTTGACCAGAACACGGTGTAAAGGTTGACCAGAACACGGTGTAAAGGTTGACCAGAACACGGTGTAAAGGTTGACCAGAACACGGTGTAAAGGTTGACCAGAACACGCTGTAAAGGTTGACCAGAACACAGTGGAAAGGTTGACCCAAACACGTTGTAAAGGTTGACCCGAACACGGTGTAAAGGTTGACCAGAACACGGTGTAAAGGTTGACCAGAACACGGTGTAAAGGTTGACCAGAACACGGTGTAAAGGTTGACCAGAACACAATGTAAAGGTTGACCAGAACACGGTGTAAAGGTTGACCAGAACACAGTGGAAAGGTTGACCAGAACACACTGTAAAGGTTGACCAGAACACACTGTAAAGGTTGACCAGAACACACTGTAAAGGTTGACCAGAACACACTGTAAAGGTTGACCCGAACACGGTGTAAAGGTTGACCAGAACACGCTGTAAAGGTTGACCAGAACACGCTGTAAAGGTTGACCAGAACACACTGTAAAGGTTGACCAGAACACGGTGTAAAGGTTGACCAGAACACACTGTAAAGGTTGACCCGAACACACTGTAAAGGTTGACCAGAACACACTGTAAAGGTTGACCAGAACACGTGGAAAGGTTGACCCAAACACGGTGTAAAGGTTGACCAGAACACGGTGTAAAGGTTGACCAGAACACAGTGTAAAGGTTGACCAGAACACGCTGTAAAGGTTGACGAGAACACGATGTAAAGGTTGACCAGAACACACTGTAAAGGTTGACCAGAACACGGTGTAAAGGTTGACCCGAACACGGTGTAAAGGTTGACCCGAACACGGTGTAAAGGTTGACCAGAACACTGTGTAAAGGTTGACCAGAACACACTGTAAAGGTTGACCAGAACACTGTGGAAAGGTTGACCCGAACACGGTGTAAAGGTTGACCAGAACACGGTGTAAAGGTTGACGAGAACACGGTGGAAAGGTTGACCAGAACACGCTGTAAAGGTTGACCCAAACGCGGTGGAAAGGTTGACCCAAACACGGTGTAAAGGTTGACCAGAACACGGTGTAAAGATTGACCAGAACACGGTGTAAAGGTTGACCAGAACACGCTGTAAAGGTTGACCAGAACACGCTGTAAAGGTTGACCAGAACACACTGTAAAGGTTGACCAGAACACACTGTAAAGGTTGACCAGAACACAGTGTAAAGGTTGACCAGAACACAATGTAAAGGTTGACCAGAACACGGTGTAAAGGTTGACCAGAACACAGTGTAAAGGTTGACCAGAACACGGTGTAAAGGTTGACCAGAACACGGTGTAAAGGTTGACCAGAACACGCTGTAAAGGTTGACCAGAACACAGTGTAAAGGTTGACCAGAACACGGTGTAAAGGTTGACCAGAACACGGTGTAAAGGTTGACCAGAACACAGTGTAAAGGTTGACCAGAACACGGTGTAAAGGTTGACCAGAACACGGTGTAAAGGTTGACCAGAACACGGTGTAAAGGTTGACCAGAACACGCTGTAAAGGTTGACCAGAACACGGTGGAAAGGTTGACCCGAACACGTTGTAAAGGTTGACCAGAACACTGTAAAGGTTGACCAGAACACGGTGTAAAGGTTGACCAGAACACGGTGTAAAGGTTGACCAGAACACACTGTAAAGGTTGACCAGAACACAGTGTAAAGGTTGACCAGAACACAGTGTGAAGGTTGACCAGAACACGGTGTAAAGGTTGACCCGAACACGGTGTAAAGGTTGACCAGAACACGATGTAAAGGTTGACCAGAACACAGTTTAAAGGTTGACCAGAACACGGTGTAAAGGTTGACCAGAACACAGTGTAAAGGTTGACCAGAACACGGTGTAAAGGTTGACCAGAACACGGTGTAAAGGTTGACCAGAATACGGTGTAAAGGTTGACCAGAACACGGTGTAAAGGTTGACCAGAACACGCTGTAAAGGTTGACCAGAACACGGTGGAAAGGTTGACCAGAACACGGTGGAAAGGTTGACCAGAACACAATGTAAAGGTTGACCAGAACACACTGTAAAGGTTGACCAGAACACGGTGGAAAGGTTGACCAGAACACGGTGGAAAGGTTGACCAGAACACGGTGGAAAGGTTGACCAGAACACGCTGTAAAGGTTGACCAGAACAGGGTGTAAAGTTTGACCAGAACACGATGTAAAGGTTGACCAGAACACGCTGTAAAGGTTGACCCGAACACGGTGTAAAGGTTGACCAGAATACGGTGTAAAGGTTGACCCGAACAGGGTGTAAAGGTTGACCCGAACACGGTGGAAATGTTGACCCAAACACGGTGTAAAGGTTGACCAGAACACAGTGTAAAGGTTGACCAGAACACAGTGTAAAGGTTGACAAGAACACGCTGTAAAGGTTGACCAGAACACGGTGTAAAGGTTGACCCGAACACGGTGTAAAGGTTGACCAGAACACACTGTAAAGGTTGACCAGAACACAGTGTAAAGGTTGACCAGAACATGGTGTAAAGGTTGACCCGAACACAGTGTAAAGGTTGACCAGAACACGGTGTAAAGGTTGACCAGAACATGGTGTAAAGGTTGACCAGAACACGGTGTAAAGGTTGACCCGAACACAGTGTAAAGGTTGACCAGAACACGGTGGAAAGGTTGACCAGAACACGGTGTAAAGGTTGACCAGAACACGGTGGAAAGGTTGACCCGAACACGGTGTAAAGGTTGACCCGAACACGGTGGAAAGGTTGACCAGAACACGGTGTAAAGGTTGACCAGAACACGATGTAAAGGTTGACCCGAACACAGTGTAAAGGTTGACCAGAACATGGTGTAAAGGTTGACAAGAACACACTGTAAAGGTTGACCCGAACACGGTGGAAAGGTTGACAAGAACACACTGTAAAGGTTGACCCGAACACGGTGGAAAGGTTGACCAGAACACGGTGTAAAGGTTGACCAGAACACGATGTAAAGGTTGACCAGAACACGGTGTAAAGGTTGACCCGAACACGGTGTAAAGGTTGACCAGAACACGGTGTAAAGGTTGACCAGAACACAGTGTAAAGGTTGACCAGAACACAGTGTAAAGGTTGACCAGAACACGCTGTAAAGGTTGACCCGAACATGGTGTAAAGGTTGACCCGAACAGGGTGTACAGGTTGACCAGAACACAGTGTAAATGTTGACCAGAACACAGTGTAAAGGTTGACCAGAACACACTGTAAAGGTTGACCAGAACACATGGAAAGGTTGACCTGAGCACGCTGTAAAGGTTGACCAGAACACGGTGTAAAGGTTGACCAGAACACGGTGTAAAGGTTGACCAGAACACGGTGTAAAGGTTGACCAGAACACATGGAAAGGTTGACCCAAACACGGTGTAAAGGTTGACCAGAACACGATGGAAAGGTTGACCAGAACACGGTGTAAAGGTTGACCCGAACACACTGTAAAGGTTGACCCGAACACGGTGTAAAGGTTGACCAGAACACGGTGTAAAGGTTGACCAGAACACGGTGTAAAGGTTGACCAGAACACGCTGTAAAGGTTGACCAGAACACGCTGTAAAGGTTGACCAGAACACACTGTAAAGGTTGACCAGAACACGGTGTAAAGGTTGACCAGAACACACTGTAAAGGTTGACCCGAACACACTGTAAAGGTTGACCAGAACACACTGTAAAGGTTGACCAGAACACGTGGAAAGGTTGACCCAAACACGGTGTAAAGGTTGACCAGAACACAGTGTAAAGGTTGACCAGAACACAGTGTAAAAGTTGACCAGAACACGCTGTAAAGGTTGACGAGAACACGATGTAAAGGTTGACCAGAACACACTGTAAAGGTTGACCAGAACACGGTGTAAAGGTTGACCCGAACACGGTGTAAAGGTTGACCAGAACACTGTGTAAAGGTTGACCAGAACACACTGTAAAGGTTGACCAGAACACTGTGGAAAGGTTGACCCGAACACGGTGTAAAGGTTGACCAGAACACGGTGTAAAGGTTGACGAGAACACGGTGGAAAGGTTGACCAGAACACGCTGTAAAGGTTGACCCAAACGCGGTGGAAAGGTTGACCCAAACACGGTGTAAAGGTTGACCAGAACACGGTGTAAAGATTGACCAGAACACGGTGTAAAGGTTGACCAGAACACGCTGTAAAGGTTGACCAGAACACGCTGTAAAGGTTGACCAGAACACACTGTAAAGGTTGACCAGAACACACTGTAAAGGTTGACCAGAACACAGTGTAAAGGTTGACCAGAACACAATGTAAAGGTTGACCAGAACACGGTGTAAAGGTTGACCAGAACACAGTGTAAAGGTTGACCAGAACACGGTGTAAAGGTTGACCAGAACACGGTGTAAAGGTTGACCAGAACACGCTGTAAAGGTTGACCAGAACACAGTGTAAAGGTTGACCAGAACACGGTGTAAAGGTTGACCAGAAAACGGTGTAAAGGTTGACCAGAACACAGTGTAAAGGTTGACCAGAACACGGTGTAAAGGTTGACCAGAACACGGTGTAAAGGTTGACCAGAACACGGTGTAAAGGTTGACCAGAACACGCTGTAAAGGTTGACCAGAACACGGTGGAAAGGTTGACCCGAACACGTTGTAAAGGTTGACCAGAACACTGTAAAGGTTGACCAGAACACGGTGTAAAGGTTGACCAGAACACGGTGTAAAGGTTGACCAGAACACACTGTAAAGGTTGACCAGAACACAGTGTAAAGGTTGACCAGAACACAGTGTGAAGGTTGACCAGAACACGGTGTAAAGGTTGACCCGAACACGGTGTAAAGGTTGACCAGAACACGATGTAAAGGTTGACCAGAACACAGTTTAAAGGTTGACCAGAACACGGTGTAAAGGTTGACCAGAACACAGTGTAAAGGTTGACCAGAACACGGTGTAAAGGTTGACCAGAACACGGTGTAAAGGTTGACCAGAATACGGTGTAAAGGTTGACCAGAACACGGTGTAAAGGTTGACCAGAACACGCTGTAAAGGTTGACCAGAACACGGTGGAAAGGTTGACCAGAACACGGTGGAAAGGTTGACCAGAACACGATGTAAAGGTTGACCAGAACACGCTGTAAAGGTTGACCAGAACACGGTGTAAAGGTTGACCAGAACACTGTGTAAAGGTTGACCAGAACACACTGTAAAGGTTGACCCAAACACACTGTAAAGGTTGACCAGAACACGGTGTAAAGGTTGACCAGAACACGATGTAAAGGTTGACCAGAACACGCTGTAAAGGTTGACCAGAACACGCTGTAAAGGTTGACCCGAACACAATGTAAAGGTTGACCTGAGCACGCTGTAAAGGTTGACCCAAACACACTGTAAAGGTTGACCAGAACACGCTGTAAAGGTTGACCCAAACACACTGTAAAGGTTGACCAGAACACTGTGTAAAGGTTGACCAGAACACGCTGTAAAGGTTGACCAGAACACGCTGTAAAGGTTGACCAGAACACGGTGTAAAGGTTGACTCAAACACGGTGTAAATGTTGACCAGAACACGCTGTAAAGGTTGACCCGAACACGCTGTAAAGGTTGACCAGAACATGGTGTAAAGGTTGACCACAACACAATGTAAAGGTTGACCAGAACATGGTGTAAAGGTTGACCAGAACACGGTGTAAAGGTTGACCAGAACACGCTGTAAAGGTTGACCAGAACACAATGTAAAGGTTGACCAGAACACGGTGTAAAGGTTGACCACAACACAATGTAAAGGTTGACCAGAACACGGTGTAAAGGTTGACCAGAACACGCTGTAAAGGTTGACCAGAACACGGTGTAAAGGTTGACCAGAACACGCTGTAAAGGTTGACCAGAACACAGTGGAAAGGTTGACCAGAACATGATGTAAAGGTTGACCAGAACACGGTGTAAAGGTTGACCAGAACACGGTGTAAAGGTTGACCACAACACAATGTAAAGGTTGACCAGAACACGGTGTAAAGGTTGACCAGGACACGCTGTAAAGGTTGACCAGAACACAGTGGAAAGGTTGACCCAAACACGTTGTAAAGGTTGACCAGAACACGCTGTAAAGGTTGACCAGAACACGCTGTAAAGGTTGACCAGAACACGCTGTAAAGGTTGACCAGAACACAGTGGAAAGGTTGACCCAAACACGTTGTAAAGGTTGACCCGAACACGGTGTAAAGGTTGACCAGAACACGGTGTAAAGGTTGACCAGAACACGGTGTAAAGGTTGACCAGAACACGGTGTAAAGGTTGACCAGAACACGGTGTAAAGGTTGACCAGAACACGGTGTAAAGGTTGACCAGAACACGCTGTAAAGGTTGACCAGAACACAGTGGAAAGGTTGACCCAAACACGTTGTAAAGGTTGACCCGAACACGGTGTAAAGGTTGACCAGAACACGGTGTAAAGGTTGACCAGAACACGGTGTAAAGGTTGACCAGAACACGGTGTAAAGGTTGACCAGAACACAATGTAAAGGTTGACCAGAACACGGTGTAAAGGTTGACCAGAACACAGTGGAAAGGTTGACCAGAACACACTGTAAAGGTTGACCAGAACACACTGTAAAGGTTGACCAGAACACACTGTAAAGGTTGACCAGAACACACTGTAAAGGTTGACCCGAACACGGTGTAAAGGTTGACCAGAACACGCTGTAAAGGTTGACCAGAACACGCTGTAAAGGTTGACCAGAACACACTGTAAAGGTTGACCAGAACACGGTGTAAAGGTTGACCAGAACACACTGTAAAGGTTGACCCGAACACACTGTAAAGGTTGACCAGAACACACTGTAAAGGTTGACCAGAACACGTGGAAAGGTTGACCCAAACACGGTGTAAAGGTTGACCAGAACACAGTGTAAAGGTTGACCAGAACACAGTGTAAAGGTTGACCAGAACACGCTGTAAAGGTTGACGAGAACACGATGTAAAGGTTGACCAGAACACACTGTAAAGGTTGACCAGAACACGGTGTAAAGGTTGACCCGAACACGGTGTAAAGGTTGACCAGAACACTGTGTAAAGGTTGACCAGAACACACTGTAAAGGTTGACCAGAACACTGTGGAAAGGTTGACCCGAACACGGTGTAAAGGTTGACCAGAACACGGTGTAAAGGTTGACGAGAACACGGTGGAAAGGTTGACCAGAACACGCTGTAAAGGTTGACCCAAACGCGGTGGAAAGGTTGACCCAAACACGGTGTAAAGGTTGACCAGAACACGGTGTAAAGATTGACCAGAACACGGTGTAAAGGTTGACCAGAACACGCTGTAAAGGTTGACCAGAACACGCTGTAAAGGTTGACCAGAACACACTGTAAAGGTTGACCAGAACACACTGTAAAGGTTGACCAGAACACAGTGTAAAGGTTGACCAGAACACAATGTAAAGGTTGACCAGAACACGGTGTAAAGGTTGACCAGAACACAGTGTAAAGGTTGACCAGAACACGGTGTAAAGGTTGACCAGAACACGGTGTAAAGGTTGACCAGAACACGCTGTAAAGGTTGACCAGAACACAGTGTAAAGGTTGACCAGAACACGGTGTAAAGGTTGACCAGAACACGGTGTAAAGGTTGACCAGAACACAGTGTAAAGGTTGACCAGAACACGGTGTAAAGGTTGACCAGAACACGGTGTAAAGGTTGACCAGAACACGGTGTAAAGGTTGACCAGAACACGCTGTAAAGGTTGACCAGAACACGGTGGAAAGGTTGACCCGAACACGTTGTAAAGGTTGACCAGAACACTGTAAAGGTTGACCAGAACACGGTGTAAAGGTTGACCAGAACACGGTGTAAAGGTTGACCAGAACACACTGTAAAGGTTGACCAGAACACAGTGTAAAGGTTGACCGGAACACAGTGTGAAGGTTGACCAGAACACGGTGTAAAGGTTGACCCGAACACGGTGTAAAGGTTGACCAGAACACGATGTAAAGGTTGACCAGAACACAGTTTAAAGGTTGACCAGAACACGGTGTAAAGGTTGACCAGAACACAGTGTAAAGGTTGACCAGAACACGGTGTAAAGGTTGACCAGAACACGGTGTAAAGGTTGACCAGAATACGGTGTAAAGGTTGACCAGAACACGGTGTAAAGGTTGACCAGAACACGCTGTAAAGGTTGACCAGAACACGGTGGAAAGGTTGACCAGAACACGGTGGAAAGGTTGACCAGAACACAATGTAAAGGTTGACCAGAACACACTGTAAAGGTTGACCAGAACACGGTGGAAAGGTTGACCAGAACACGGTGGAAAGGTTGACCAGAACACGGTGGAAAGGTTGACCAGAACACGCTGTAAAGGTTGACCAGAACAGGGTGTAAAGTTTGACCAGAACACGATGTAAAGGTTGACCAGAACACGCTGTAAAGGTTGACCCGAACACGGTGTAAAGGTTGACCAGAATACGGTGTAAAGGTTGACCCGAACAGGGTGTAAAGGTTGACCCGAACACGGTGGAAATGTTGACCCAAACACGGTGTAAAGGTTGACCAGAACACAGTGTAAAGGTTGACCAGAACACAGTGTAAAGGTTGACAAGAACACGCTGTAAAGGTTGACCAGAACACGGTGTAAAGGTTGACCCGAACACGGTGTAAAGGTTGACCAGAACACACTGTAAAGGTTGACCAGAACACAGTGTAAAGGTTGACCAGAACATGGTGTAAAGGTTGACCCGAACACAGTGTAAAGGTTGACCAGAACACGGTGTAAAGGTTGACCAGAACATGGTGTAAAGGTTGACCAGAACACGGTGTAAAGGTTGACCCGAACACAGTGTAAAGGTTGACCAGAACACGGTGGAAAGGTTGACCAGAACACGGTGTAAAGGTTGACCAGAACACGGTGGAAAGGTTGACCCGAACACGGTGTAAAGGTTGACCCGAACACGGTGGAAAGGTTGACCAGAACACGGTGTAAAGGTTGACCAGAACACGATGTAAAGGTTGACCCGAACACAGTGTAAAGGTTGACCAGAACATGGTGTAAAGGTTGACAAGAACACACTGTAAAGGTTGACCCGAACACGGTGGAAAGGTTGACAAGAACACACTGTAAAGGTTGACCCGAACACGGTGGAAAGGTTGACCAGAACACGGTGTAAAGGTTGACCAGAACACGATGTAAAGGTTGACCAGAACACGGTGTAAAGGTTGACCCGAACACGGTGTAAAGGTTGACCAGAACACGGTGTAAAGGTTGACCAGAACACAGTGTAAAGGTTGACCAGAACACAGTGTAAAGGTTGACCAGAACACGCTGTAAAGGTTGACCCGAACATGGTGTAAAGGTTGACCCGAACAGGGTGTACAGGTTGACCAGAACACAGTGTAAATGTTGACCAGAACACAGTGTAAAGGTTGACCAGAACACACTGTAAAGGTTGACCAGAACACATGGAAAGGTTGACCTGAGCACGCTGTAAAGGTTGACCAGAACACGGTGTAAAGGTTGACCAGAACACGGTGTAAAGGTTGACCAGAACACGGTGTAAAGGTTGACCAGAACACATGGAAAGGTTGACCCAAACACGGTGTAAAGGTTGACCAGAACACGATGGAAAGGTTGACCAGAACACGGTGTAAAGGTTGACCCGAACACACTGTAAAGGTTGACCCGAACACGGTGTAAAGGTTGACCAGAACACGGTGTAAAGGTTGACCAGAACACGGTGTAAAGGTTGACCAGAACACGCTGTAAAGGTTGACCAGAACACGCTGTAAAGGTTGACCAGAACACACTGTAAAGGTTGACCAGAACACGGTGTAAAGGTTGACCAGAACACACTGTAAAGGTTGACCCGAACACACTGTAAAGGTTGACCAGAACACACTGTAAAGGTTGACCAGAACACGTGGAAAGGTTGACCCAAACACGGTGTAAAGGTTGACCAGAACACAGTGTAAAGGTTGACCAGAACACAGTGTAAAGGTTGACCAGAACACGCTGTAAAGGTTGACGAGAACACGATGTAAAGGTTGACCAGAACACACTGTAAAGGTTGACCAGAACACGGTGTAAAGGTTGACCCGAACACGGTGTAAAGGTTGACCAGAACACTGTGTAAAGGTTGACCAGAACACACTGTAAAGGTTGACCAGAACACTGTGGAAAGGTTGACCCGAACACGGTGTAAAGGTTGACCAGAACACGGTGTAAAGGTTGACGAGAACACGGTGGAAAGGTTGACCAGAACACGCTGTAAAGGTTGACCCAAACGCGGTGGAAAGGTTGACCCAAACACGGTGTAAAGGTTGACCAGAACACGGTGTAAAGATTGACCAGAACACGGTGTAAAGGTTGACCAGAACACGCTGTAAAGGTTGACCAGAACACGCTGTAAAGGTTGACCAGAACACACTGTAAAGGTTGACCAGAACACACTGTAAAGGTTGACCAGAACACAGTGTAAAGGTTGACCAGAACACAATGTAAAGGTTGACCAGAACACGGTGTAAAGGTTGACCAGAACACAGTGTAAAGGTTGACCAGAACACGGTGTAAAGGTTGACCAGAACACGGTGTAAAGGTTGACCAGAACACGCTGTAAAGGTTGACCAGAACACAGTGTAAAGGTTGACCAGAACACGGTGTAAAGGTTGACCAGAACACGGTGTAAAGGTTGACCAGAACACAGTGTAAAGGTTGACCAGAACACGGTGTAAAGGTTGACCAGAACACGGTGTAAAGGTTGACCAGAACACGGTGTAAAGGTTGACCAGAACACGCTGTAAAGGTTGACCAGAACACGGTGGAAAGGTTGACCCGAACACGTTGTAAAGGTTGACCAGAACACTGTAAAGGTTGACCAGAACACGGTGTAAAGGTTGACCAGAACACGGTGTAAAGGTTGACCAGAACACACTGTAAAGGTTGACCAGAACACAGTGTAAAGGTTGACCAGAACACAGTGTGAAGGTTGACCAGAACACGGTGTAAAGGTTGACCCGAACACGGTGTAAAGGTTGACCAGAACACGATGTAAAGGTTGACCAGAACACAGTTTAAAGGTTGACCAGAACACGGTGTAAAGGTTGACCAGAACACAGTGTAAAGGTTGACCAGAACACGGTGTAAAGGTTGACCAGAACACGGTGTAAAGGTTGACCAGAATACGGTGTAAAGGTTGACCAGAACACGGTGTAAAGGTTGACCAGAACACGCTGTAAAGGTTGACCAGAACACGGTGGAAAGGTTGACCAGAACACGGTGGAAAGGTTGACCAGAACACAATGTAAAGGTTGACCAGAACACACTGTAAAGGTTGACCAGAACACGGTGGAAAGGTTGACCAGAACACGGTGGAAAGGTTGACCAGAACACGGTGGAAAGGTTGACCAGAACACGCTGTAAAGGTTGACCAGAACAGGGTGTAAAGTTTGACCAGAACACGATGTAAAGGTTGACCCGAACACGGTGTAAAGGTTGAACAGAATACGGTGTAAAGGTTGACCCGAACAGGGTGTAAAGGTTGACCCGAACACGGTGGAAATGTTGACCCAAACACGGTGTAAAGGTTGACCAGAACACAGTGTAAAGGTTGACCAGAACACAGTGTAAAGGTTGACAAGAACACGCTGTAAAGGTTGACCAGAACACGGTGTAAAGGTTGACCCGAACACGGTGTAAAGGTTGACCAGAACACACTGTAAAGGTTGACCAGAACACAGTGTAAAGGTTGACCAGAACATGGTGTAAAGGTTGACCCGAACACAGTGTAAAGGTTGACCAGAACACGGTGTAAAGGTTGACCAGAACATGGTGTAAAGGTTGACCAGAACACGGTGTAAAGGTTGACCCGAACACAGTGTAAAGGTTGACCAGAACACGGTGGAAAGGTTGACCAGAACACGGTGTAAAGGTTGACCAGAACACGGTGGAAAGGTTGACCCGAACACGGTGTAAAGGTTGACCCGAACACGGTGGAAAGGTTGACCAGAACACGGTGTAAAGGTTGACCAGAACACGATGTAAAGGTTGACCCGAACACAGTGTAAAGGTTGACCAGAACATGGTGTAAAGGTTGACAAGAACACACTGTAAAGGTTGACCCGAACACGGTGGAAAGGTTGACAAGAACACACTGTAAAGGTTGACCCGAACACGGTGGAAAGGTTGACCAGAACACGGTGTAAAGGTTGACCAGAACACGATGTAAAGGTTGACCAGAACACGGTGTAAAGGTTGACCCGAACACGGTGTAAAGGTTGACCAGAACACGGTGTAAAGGTTGACCAGAACACAGTGTAAAGGTTGACCAGAACACAGTGTAAAGGTTGACCAGAACACGCTGTAAAGGTTGACCCGAACATGGTGTAAAGGTTGACCCGAACAGGGTGTACAGGTTGACCAGAACACAGTGTAAATGTTGACCAGAACACAGTGTAAAGGTTGACCAGAACACACTGTAAAGGTTGACCAGAACACATGGAAAGGTTGACCTGAGCACGCTGTAAAGGTTGACCAGAACACGGTGTAAAGGTTGACCAGAACACGGTGTAAAGGTTGACCAGAACACGGTGTAAAGGTTGACCAGAACACATGGAAAGGTTGACCCAAACACGGTGTAAAGGTTGACCAGAACACGATGGAAAGGTTGACCAGAACACGGTGTAAAGGTTGACCCGAACACACTGTAAAGGTTGACCCGAACACGGTGTAAAGGTTGACCAGAACACGGTGTAAAGGTTGACCAGAACACGGTGTAAAGGTTGACCAGAACACGGTGTAAAGGTTGACCAGAACACGGTGTAAAGGTTGACCAGAACACGATGTAAAGGTTGACCAGAACACATGGAAAGGTTGACCCGAACACGGTGGAAAGGTTGACCAGAACACAGTGTAAAGTTTGACCCGAACACGGTGTAAAGGTTGACCAGAACACACTGTAAAGTTTGACCCGAACGCGGTGGAAAGGTTGACCCGAGCACACTGTAAAGGTTGACGAGAACACGGTGGAAAGGTTGACCCGAGCACCACGTAGAGCACTTTTCATTCCGCTGGAGGTCTGGACGCCAACTAGTTAACTTTGAATCACCGCTCGCTTCGTCCAACTGCATCTCCTCGTTCACATTAGCACAGAATCCTCCGCCCGGGCTGATCGTGAACGGGGTCACGCACACATTCAACGACGTCCCTGGAAATGGCAAAGTCATCACATCTGGCAGAGAAAATTCTCTCCCTCAGCTGTTTGATGAATGACTCTATGTTCTCTGTGACGTTTGCTCTCAGCCACTGTCTTCAGCGTGTTTGAAGCGCAGCGGTCTCCCTGATAACACATCCGCACGGGATAGATCAAGTTTGTTCTTATTAAAGGCCTCAGGTTTTTCCACCATATCCACCGTGGGTTTTTCTTTACCCTGTAGGTGCAGATTGAGTGCATTCAGATGGGAAAATATGTCTGCTAAAAATGCAACGTTGCACATTATATTCTCTGTCTTGCATGACGTGCAAGTGGTCAGCGTCTGCTTTTGATTCGCTCTGCTTAATAAAAAAACGCTGATCTCCGAGTTCAATGAAGCGCCTCAAGGCTTTGGTCTTTCTCAGCCAGCGTGCGTCATTGTCACTATGATCACACAAATACGTTTATCTAGGCTAATGTTATGCAATGTAATGATTTGGTTTATTGTACAATAACTAGTGGTGGGACTCGATTAACATTTTGAATCAATTAATTAGAGACTTTATAGTTAATGAATCTAAATTAATCGCATTTTAATCACATATCAATATTTGATGCGAAAAGCTAAATGTTTCAATTTAAATCGATTTTGGTATACAAGTGAATCAATGAATATACATTATATTATACATAGGTTTAAGCAGCAACATCTTGTTTATTAGCTAATACACAGACTAACAGATAAATAAAAATTTTAACAAAGTGCAGCACTTTTAGGAATAATATACATTATATATATAGCGCAAAAGGACCTTTCGTAAACTCAAGCACTTTCGAGGTAATAGTAAAACGCAGTACTTTCAAGTGCATTCCAGAACAGTTGACCATTGGGAAAAACATCTTGATTGATCTCAATTTCAAAAAAAAATATTCAAACCGGACTAAAGGTGCTCCCATGGTCGAGCGGACAGTGCGCGGAGCGGACTCTGCGAGGTCCGCACGGACACTTTGAGCTTTCATAGTCGAGCGTACCTCCACGGACCTACGCGGACCAATTTCCTACATGTCTCACGCCAGTTTACACTATTTTCCCCACGCTGTTCAACTACTGTCATGTCGTCGTCATCCAATGTCAAAATAAAGAGTCTATGTTATCTCCGTTTCCAATATTTCAAAATAAAACTGGCAGTTTTACACACTTCAAGTTTCTTCAGATGATGAAAAAAGACATGGTCCAAATGTATATGAATTGGAATGGGTGACAATTAGCGATAGTAAAACTAAATTTAGCGTCATCTACCTGCCAACGTTTTACCGGACCAATCCTACCCATTTAATCATGATCCTGCCCTCCCTACTCTCACTTGGCACGGAGCGAGTGTTCAGAGTAAAATGCAGATCGGCGTCACATTAAATGCAGGTCGATGTCAACCAAAATGCAGAGCAGCGTTTTGTGTGACACCAAGTGAGCGGCGCGGACGTCCGCGCATTAGAAAATTGGAGCTTCGCACTTGGAGTCCGCTTTGAGTCCGTGCGGACCTTCGCGGAGTCCGCTCTGTGTACGGTCCGCTCGACTATGGGAGCACCTTAAGAAATGGTTGGCTCTGCTCTGTAGACGAGGACCAGAGCACTGTTAGCCCCCTCTTCATCCTCTGAAGCAAACAGCAGGAGGCTCTTCCTCTCTGCTGGCTCCTCTGTGGGATCTGGGGTGACCCTGTTGGGTTCTTCTCACAACAGTGCCTCACATAATTGCAGTAGATAGTTTAGGAAAGTGATAAATTATTGTACCAATTAACAGTCTATACAAAAATAACTGCTAATAAAAACAGCAGAAACGTTTTACTATCGTGATCAATATTCAGTACATTACATTTTGAAAAGCAATTTAAGTTATATTTCACCAATTCACTGTCAATTCACAAAGCTTTAATGGACAGTAACTTGTAATAAATCCGATTAATGAAACAGTTATTGTTGTGGGTGGGTTTTTGTTTACCTGCATGGTTCAAGGAGGGTCTCCAGCTTCTGTATTTTGGTTGTCTACAGTCCATGGCAATCCAGCGAGCCAGCCAGTGTGTTTGTTACTTTGTGGTCTGACTCCATCTTGGCTCTGAACCCTGCTTCAGCATTAGCCAGCATTAGCTCTTAGCTCCACGTTAGCTGCAACATGCTTAGCATTGAGGTGATAACGTAGGCTTGAAATGCTCTGGTGATATATGCAAAGTCTTTGCAAACACAAGCGTTCTCGTATCAAAACGTCCATCTGTTTTTTTTACATCTAAATCTCTCATTCAATGCAGTCTCAACTTTTCCCATGTTGTAGCCTACAGTACAACTGTCTGACGTCACCCAATGCACGCTGTGCAGCGGTATAAACGGTATGCCTGGAACTCGTCCACTGAGAAACGTTCCGCGGTGTAGAAAAAGTATAAAGTGTGATAAAATGGCAAATTTTTATTAATTAATGTTTAAGTTAATTAATCGAAATTAACTCGATAAAGTCCAAACCCTAAAAATAACGCAAATAATGTTCAGAGCTTAAGCAAAGTTACTCCCGGTCGGACTGTGTGCAAAGGTTTTTTTCTTTTTAATACAGGAGAGCAAATTATGATTTGAGATGTGTGTACGGTAAGTTTACTGTTCAAAAGGCTAAGAAAGGGATTCAAAGGAGATGTATTTCTATTTTTGGGGTTAACTTGGAACAATGCTGATATACATTTAAGAGTAATTAACTTTAATAATAAGTCATTTGCTTTTCGTTTTCCAAAAAATGATTTGTATAGCTATTTTGAGGGTTACAAATGTTTATTTTGTTATTACTTAATTTTATAAGAATATAGGACAGGCATATATAAGCATTATATGGACTGTACTTATAGTGCAGTGCTTTACAATGTATGCCTCACATTCCCATTCACTCACACATCCACACACTGACGGCGGAGGCGACCATGCAAGGTGCCAACCTGCTCATCAGGAGCAGTTAGGGGGTTAAGTGTGTTAGGACACCCCAGACATGCTGCCGGGAAGAGCTGGAATCGAACCGGGAACCTTCCGATTACCAGATGACTGCTCTACCTCCTGAGCTACTGGCGCTCCTGTCGCATTAAGCTTCAGCCTGTACCTTTTCAGTCACTGCCAAAATCAAAGACCGTTGACAGTCTGGAATGATTGTGCATATTGTATCATGTGTGATGACTGAATAAAACTACTACTGCTACTGCTGCTACTACTGCTACTACTACTACTACTGCTGCTACTGCTACTACTAGCTATTGCTACTACTACTACTACTACTACTACTACTACTACATTTACTACTGCTACTACTACTGCTATGGCCGCCTTGTTATAGTTGAAAGTGGTGGTGCAATATTTATTTTTCTTTTTTCTTTTATTTTTATTTTTTTTTTTTTTTTTTTTTTTTGGACAGGCAAGGGGTGGTTTGGAGGGGGTCCGGCACGACCCTCTCCACGGCAGATTTTTTTTGAATTTAATGAACCTGTACGTGCAATTTCCTGCAATAGGCCTATAGAGCCAGGGGTGTAGCTTCAGATTCTGGGCCCCATGAAAGAATGTATTTGTAGGCCCCCAATGAAAGCGAGCGCGCGTAAGCGCGCGAGCAGACATTTTTTGGGCCATTTTTTTATTGATGAAAACGCATCATATGGTTTTTACCTATACATTCGGATCAGCAGTTCAGCACCTGCACTGTTGGTGGGTGAGCCTAGTAAAGGATGTCGCATTGCGTTCATCTTCAATGAATGGACCAATGCAATAGTCTACCAAAGCCCCCCCTCTCTCTCTATATATCTCACACACACACACACACACACACACACACACACACACACACACACACACACACACACACACACACACACACACACACACACACACACACACACACACACACACACACACACACACACACTTCAGAAACAAACATAGTATCAATGAGAGCATCAATAATACACCTGAGTGATGTCTAGTAAAAAAAAAATAAAAATGTTTTTTTTTTTTTTTGGGCCCCCCCCCAGTGCTGGGCCCTTGGAATCATCCTAAGCTACCCCCTCCCAGCTACGCCCCTGAGTATGATAGCCAATTACTATAATAATAATATATTAATATATATACTGTATATACTAGGGCTGGGCGATATGGCCTAAATATGATATCACGATATTTTCTGACCTTTCGGCGATACACGATACACATCACGATGTTTTTCTTTTTTTCCCCCAAACAATTCATTATGAGGCTTACCAAGACAGTATTTGAGTTTGCAAGCTAACATTAAAGACAAAATAAAATACCCATGCATTTAGCATTTTTATATTATATATTAGATTTAGATTATTGGATTATTAGATTATATATTGCATATATTTAGCAATGAGATATTATATGATTTAGATATGAAATATGATGAATTGAAAATGGGGGACCCTGATGTAAACAAGACGAAAGTCTTTCTCTGGTCTGCATCCCCTTAACAATTGTATGTATTGAGCTGTACTGTACCCATTCTGCAATATGTTAATACAATTTTTAATCAATCAATCAATCAATCAATCAATCAATCAATCAATAAATAGCATTTTAGCATTTTTATGAAACTACTGTATATTTGTATGTCTATAAATGTTTTGATGAATTGAAAATGGAGGACCCTTATGTAAAAAAGCCGAAAGTCTTTTTCTGGTCTTCATCCTCCAGTCCACTGTTGTTGTATTGAGCTGTACTGTATTGTACCCATTCTGCAATCTGTTAATAAAGTTTTCATTTATTCATTCTGACGGCAAACAGAATAATTTTGATTGACAGTCGAGTCTGCCAATTACGTCACACCGCTTGCACCCGCCCTGCTGTGCTTAGCACCAATCGACAAGTGCTTATTATTTTTTTACTTCCGGTAAATCCGCCATTGATCTACACGGACAGAAAACCACAACAAACCTACCGTGGCTATTAACGTTAGCTCCCTGCGGCCCACGGAGTAGGCTACCAGCGCTCCGCAGGAGTACTAAACAAGGCATAATGATTTTACTGCAACAAATGTTATAATAAAAGCCTTTCCATACATCTGTCTGATTGAAAACTTTATTAACAGACCGCAGAACCTCACAGGCTGAGATATGAATGAGTAATGCTTGCTATCTATCTATGTCGTCCTCGGACGTTGCTATGTCCTACGCTGATGTTATTGAACGTGTAACTATATTACGTTAATGCCACAAAACGAATGCTTTTGTTAATCATAAGTAGTAACTTTGATGCAGTAGGTTGTGTGTGGGGATGGCGTTGTTCAAAAGTTTGAACGTGTGGACCAGTCCAGATTGACGCGACACAATCCTCTTGGGCAAAACATCACAATATCCACGATACGTTTAAAAAGTGTATCGTTAATGAACTGTACCCAATATTTATATAATATCGTCATATCGCCCGGCCCTAATATATACTGTATATTGATTTTTCGCTCATTTATTTTTGTTAAAGGGGAACTATCTTATAAATGGCCTTTTTGAGTGTTTAGCATTGTTTCCTAGCTATGTGAACTTATATTAATATGATCTATGTCTCAAAATTCTCATATTGGCGCATTCTTCCAATTCTCCTCTCACAATATTCACCCTCACTGAACTGAGTCATTTGAAAATGTGATGATTTGTGATGTCAGAAAGACACCGCTGCATGATAATGGAGAGGTGCAGGATGAGGTGCACACAGTGGCTGGACCTGGACCTGGAGCCCAGGCTCAAAACAGCTTGAGATCTTGAGGTAGAAAAATGCTGTTTTTGAGGACTTGATTAGAAATACAAAACAATGAATAAAAAAATATATATATATTACAGAGGTGTTCCATAGACTCACAGGAATTGTGTTAAAGTGCCCAAATAGTGAAAGAAATAGTAAAATAGTTCCCCTTTAAATCAATCTCCTTTCAAATAGGCCATGTTTTTAATAAGAAAGAGAAAAAAGATATATTTCCATTACCTGTAACTCTTGTGTCTCTTTCTCTCCTTCTCTGCCTCCTCCCTGAGTCTGCAGTGCACAGTCATGACATCGATCTAAAAAAAAAAAGTAAAAATAAAAAAAAAAGTAAAAAAAATTTGAGGCCCCTCGTCACTAGAGGCCCACGGGCCGTGGCCGTCGTTAATCCGGCCCTGCTCGTCTGCCTTATAGATAGCGAACGTTAACATTTGCAAACGAAGTCAACGTCATCCAGCTGACACCACATATCTGGATAATATGACAACGTTAGCTAGCGGCTAGCACTAAAGCTAACGCCAACCAGAGGGAAACGTTGTTATTATTATTATTATTAGAGGTTTTACGGTATGACCAGATGGCATTTCGGGACGTGAAACACTTTTATTGTATTGCGTGGTAGAAGTTCTACCACTCAATAGTAAAGACATGTCTAACATAATCTTTTGTTTGAACAACTTACTGGAAAATCCTGCCTGCCACCAATGACACACTCGGTGGCCTTTGATATTTACACTCAGCCTACCTGCAGCGCCGTGCGCCACTGTCTGCTGGGGGTGGGAGGCACTGGATCAAACCATATGGAGGGGCAGGGGGGGGGGTCGCAATCTTTGGAAACTTAAAAACTTGCTATTAAGTGTCATTGCGTATTATTAATTTGATTGAAATTACATAGTTATGGTTAGATTTATATATTGGGGGGGGGGGGGGGTATATCATATTTTTCATATGATCAAAAAGTGGGGGAGAAAAAACATGTTTGCTCACCCAAGTTCAATAGTGGGGGAGCGCTTCGACTGCTACCTGTACATTACGTAGGCGCCAGTTGCTACTACTACTACTAATGCTACTGCTACTGCTACTACTGCTACTACTACTACTACTACTACTACTACTACTACTACTACTACTACTACTACTACTACTACTACTACTACTACTACTACTACTACTACTACTACTACTACTACTACTACTACTACTACTACTACTACTACTACTACTACTACTACTACTACTACTACTACTACTACTGTACTATTACTGCTACTACTACTACTACTACTACTACTACTACTACTACTGCTGCTACTACTACTACTATTGGTACTACTACTACTACTACTACTACTACTACTACTACTACTACTACTACTACTACTACTACTACTGCTACTATTAGTACTACTGCTACTACTACTACTACTTATATTGTGGAGTAAGTCAAGAGTTCATCAGTAGCCTACTGTAGCTTGAGATTCCAGCACAAATTTGCGGAACAGATGATGCTGTGTACTTGGATTCCCTCTGATGAAGTTCATTATCTCCATTGTTTGGTCCATAACCCCACTTGGTTTGGTGAACACAGCACGCTTTGGTGAATGAGACAGTGACAGTGCATTCGTTTTGGGAGCGACGCTCTCAATTCTGCTCACCAGACCCCTGTTTTTGCCAACCGTGGCAGGCAGGAGGAGCAGCATCTGTGACGGTTAGCTTGACTCCTTCTAATGACGAGCCATGCTTTTCTTCCCCCGCCCCCACCCCCAAGGGCAACGTCACCAGCGGTATTGCCTTCCAAGCGGAATCAAAGCCAGCAGCTCTTCTTTGATATCTTTCCCGTTGAAATATCAACTGTGAGACGTCCGTGCTGCTGTTGCTGGACTCGTCAACAGCCAGGGGATGCGTGTTGTTGAGCCTCCTTGACCCCATCAAGTCTCTCTGGACGTCATCCACCAAGACGTGGACACGGCAGGCGGTCCTTTTTTAGCAGACGGAGGTTTTTGCCTAACGGAGGCAATTATCCTGTCCATAGATTCGTCTGGGGCAAGTTCCTCAAACAGTGACCATGCAGTCCTTAAAAACCTCAGCATCAGTATATGGTTTGTTATGTTTGGAAAGAACCGAGACAAGCCTGACGAGAGATGCACGTGTTGCCCTCTCTCGTCCGATCTTGCTTAAAATATGTAAATAAAGTACTTATCGACCACAGGAAAAAGGTACATATTATTGTACGTTATGTTATGGCCTTAAAGTAATATATTGACATTTCTTTATGTGTTTTTTTTTTCTTTCTTTTTTTTTTTTACATTTTGAGAAAACGTTTGAGTTCCCTTGCTGGAGAATTGACCTGGGACACTTGCATGGGAGGCAAGTGCCTTTACCTGTACAGCAAGTGCTGCACCCCTATGTAGTATGAAACTCCCCTCTCCTATAGGCTGAACCCCTATGTAGTATGGAACTCCCCTCTCCTATAGGCTGAACCCCTATGTAGTATGGAACTCTCCTCTCCTATAGGCTGAACCCCTATGTAGTATGGAACTCCCCTCTCCTATAGGCTGAACCCCTATGTAGTATGGAACTCCCCTCTCCTATAGGCTGAACCCCTATGTAGTATGGAACTCCCCTCTCCTATAGGCTGAACCCCTATGTAGTATGGAACTCCCCTCTCCTATAGGCTGAACCCCTATGTAGTATGGAACTCTCCTCTCCTATAGGCTGCACCCCTATGTAGTATGGAACTCTCCTCTCCTATAGGCTGAACCCCTATGTAGTATGGAACCCTCCTCTCCTATAGGCTGAACCCCTATGTAGTATGGAACCCCCCTCTCCTAATAGGCTGCACCCCTATGTAGTATGGAACTCTCCTCTCCTAATAGGCTGCACCCCTATGTAGTATGGAACTCTCCTCTCCTATAGACTGCACCCCTATGTAGTATGGAACTCTCCTCTCCTATAGGCTGAACCCCTATGCAGTATGGAACTCTCCTCTCCTATAGGCTGAACCCCTATGTAGTATGAAACTCTCCTCTCCTATAGGCTGAACCCCTATGTAGTATGGAACTCTCCTCTGCTATAGGCTGAACCCCTATGTAGTATGGAACTCTCCTCTCCTATAGGCTGAACCCCTATGTAGTATGGAACTCCCCTCTCCTATAGGCTGTACCCCTATGTAGTATGGAACTCCCCTCTCCTATAGGCTGAACCCCTATGTAGTATGGAACTCTCCTCTCCTATAGGCTGAACCCCTATGTAGTATGAAACTCTCCTCTCCTATAGGCTGAACCCCTATGTAGTATGAAACTCTCCTCTCCTATAGGCTGAACCCCTATGTAGTATGGAACTCCCCTGTCCTATAGGCTGCACCCCTATGTAGTATGGAACTCCCCTCTCCTATAGGCTGTACCCCTATGTAGTATGGAACTCTCCTCTGCTATAGGCTGAACCCCTATGTAGTATGGAACTCTCCTCTCCTATAGGCTGACCCCTATGTAGTATGGAACTCCCCTCTCCTATAGGCTGCACCCCTATGTAGTATGGAACTCTCCTCTCCTATAGGCTGCACCCCTATGTAGTATGGAACTCTCTTCTCCTATAGGCTGCACCCCTATGTAGTATGGAACTCTCCTCTCCTATAGGCTGCACCCCTATGTAGTATGGAACTCTCTTCTCCTATAGGCTGCACCCCTATGTAGTATGGAACCCTCCTCTCCTATAGGCTGCACCGCTATGTAGTATGGAACTCCCCTCTCCTATAGGCTGTACCCCTATGTAGTATGGAACCCTCCTCTCCTATAGGCTGCACCCCTATGTAGTATGGAACTCTCTTCTCCTATAGGCTGCACCCCTATGTAGTATGGAACTCCCACTCCTATAGTAGAATGTACCCATACATAGTATGTCATTCTTGTAATGTATTAATTTTATCTTAAAAAAAAAGAAAGCTGCTATAGGAACCTCATTCCCTTTCCAATATGTGACCTTAGTGGCAGCATCAGGACGATGGTGGGACCAGTAGTTTTACTGGTATTGCACTGTATGTGTGTTTGTGTGTATGTGTGTGTGTGTGTGTGCATATGTGGAAAAGAGGTGATTTGTGAGGGCTACTATTATTTATTTTTGTATCCACTTTTTCTCCTATTTTTTCTATTTTTCTCCCATCCCAATTTCGCCGTGCCAATTCTCCCCTCCCCTGTCTTGAACGTTGCTCGCATATGCCCGCCCACTGGCCGGTTGTAGGGATGATAGAAGCCTTGCATCACGTGTCCCCTCCGGTACACGAGGAGGCAGCCTGTCACTTATTTTCACCTCATTGGGCGAGGTGTAACGTGTGGGAGGCTCACACTACCCCCCGCCATGTTCCTGTCTCTGCTGTGCAGGCGTCCCCCAACCGACCTGTAGGAGTCGCTGTCCACAACGTCCAGATTACCACCCATCGACTTCCCACCCGCTAACTCTGCCAATTGAGTTAGCATGAAGGCCGGCCCAAGCCGGAGGCAATGCCGACAGCCGGATTCAAACCCAGTGTATCTTGCGTTGGTGACGAGCGCAATGTCCGCTGCGCCACCCAGCCGCCCTGTGAGGGCTACTATTTACAATTATTGCCGAACTACTGTATCGTAGCTTATACAGCTATTGCCAAGGACTTATTGTCCGTTCTCGTGCAAAGCAGCTGCTTTCAATGAATTTCCAATGCAGACTCAGAGGAGCGCATGCAGTACCTGGCGAGTACCTGGTGGTGGCGGTGTTACGCTCCTCTACATCACAAATGAGTTTAATGCAGCCGTGCTGCTGGACTCGGCTGCTTTGGGTGAGAAGAACGGACCATTAGAATAGATGCACTGGACAGGGACAAGGTTAGGGTTGTATTTACTTATTTAAATTTGTGTTTGGCTGCTCAGCAGGTGAAGATGCAGACCACCCCATGCTTGGAGTGATTTTGAATCCGGCATATCTCCTTATGCTGCCTGTAGCCTATACCAGCTCTCTGTGTCAGCCTCCACCACCTCGTACTACCATCTGATTAAAAGTTCAAACACTTTCACGCTAAAAAAAAACATTAACATTTTGTATTTAAAAACCTTGAGAGGTGTGCAACTCAGCAAATCTGACAATTTTCTTTTTTAAATAGTTATATGTATGTCCATGAGGACAAACTACAAGTACAAAAGACCATATAATCATGTTTACATCGTGGAACTGAAGGAAACTGAAGACCATACTGTCTTTGGGTTGGTTGGTTGGTAGAAAGGATTGCTTAGAAAGGATTGCTTAGCAAGATTATGTTATATTAAATGCAATATATGCTTGTATGCTGAGGCAAAAGTGGGCTGTACTGGATACGATGCTGTTTGATGTTCAACCAATCACATTCACTGCTCATCGGCCCAAATACTCTCAGCTGCTCCCTCATTGGTTGACCACAGGTGTTTCAAGCATAGATATACTGAAAAATTGCCTTCCTCATTGCCAGATCCTATAGACCACTCCACTTCTGCATTACATTGAGCTCATGGGAGAGAGAGTGGGGGGAGAAAATGAATGAATGTGGATGAGAGCCTTGACATTAACCCATTCAGTGCCAACCACGAGTATAGTCGGGTTAACTCGCCATCGCTTGAGTGCCAATCACGAGTATAGTCAGGTTTTAATCGTTATTTCTTTTATTAGCGATATCCATTCATTTTTCATCCATCCAGCCTGACGTTATCATTGGGAATGGGTCTGAGCTCGCAAAGGGCAAATACCGCCGCCTATCGTCTCCCGGATGGTATTGCACATCATTGGATTGGATTGGCTGGGACTGTGCATCAAAAAAATAAGTCCAGTCCAGGTTTTACTTCTCGGGCATGCAGCTGGATACTATTCCAGTGACTCGGGGGACTGGGAGCATTGTGGATTATGGGTTTTGGACTATAACGTTGGATCAATGGACGCGATCGATGTTTGGAATGGTGATCAGGAATTGGATTAATCTTTTTGCATGACCTCAGATGTGACCAAAGTACAGAGAAGCGATTTTTCAGACCCCGCTTCTCTTTGTCCATGAGGACACATATACTATCGATAATCTAGCGTTTATTTGAAAACAATTCATAAATCAGCCGAAAAATTACAACGTGTTTTGTGTATTCCACTAAAGGGCTATTATCGTGTCTTTCTCTGGAATTACTAGAAATCTCCAAAACTATACTCGTATTCAAAACGGTATAAAACGGAACTGTACCGATGAAAAAACAATCCGTTTCATACATGTTGACTGCAAGCAAGTCATTGATAAGCGACGGGTGAATTAGACCCATAGCCATAATTTAAGATATAGTTTAAGCGTTCGCAAATATCCCCGTCCTCCCATTGATTAAAACGGTGGCAATCTAGACCTAATTTCCCGGAAGGGGCGTGGCACTCAATGTGTTAAGGGGTTGTAGCTACAGCTGTGGGGGTGCTGGAGACGTGATCCAATAGACTTTTATACGCCTGAGTCTCCTGAACACGGAGCGACCAATCCCAAGTTGATGGGCACTTTCTCGGCCAAGCTATATAGTCACTTTTCCGCACCTACTCCCAAACTCTGCATGCGCAGATTGCCCACGGAGTCTCTCTGGATTGTCCAGAGGTCTAGGTTTATCAATCTGCGCATGCAGAGTTCGGGAGTAGGTGCGGAAAAGTGACTATAGCTCGGCCGAGAAAGTGCCGATTGCGGTGGTCTTCTATGCGATAGGTCAGACGATCTTCTTCTACAACGTGTATTGTAGACGTGGGGCGATTTACTGACCTCAGGTGTATACCGCCACCTAGAGGCTCTGATTTCGGTTACTGATCCTCATCACCTTTTCCACTAAAGGTCTCGGTATACTTGCTTTTAACTGCACCTGAAGGATGGAAAATGCTATCCACTAGGGGCCAGATCAGGGCTGAATCCTCCCTCACAGACACATTGAATTATATAGAAGAACTTGTGAACTATCCACTATACGGATTTTCTACGTGAACATTAAAACTGTTCACTCTCTCAACCGGTGCCCCGTCGATGCTGAGGGGGCTGTAGTCCCTGACCCCCGACCTCCTAAAATCCACAATCATCTCTTTTGTTTTGCTGACGTTCAGGGAGAGGCTGTTCTCTCGACACCATCCCGCTAGAACCTTTACCTCTTCCAGGTAGGCCCTCTCGTCGTTTGCAGAGATCAGGCCCACCACTACTGTGTCGTCAGCAAATTTGAAGATTGTGTTGTTGTTCCACTGTGCCACACAGTCATGTGTGTACAGGGAGTAGAGGAGGGGACTCAGAACACAGCCCTGGGGGGCCCCTATGTTGAGAGTGATGGATGAGGAGGTGCAGTTGCCTGCTCTCACCACCTTGGGTCTGCCCGTCAGGAAGTCCAAGACCCACTGGCAGAGGTCATAGTTCAAGCCCAGGTCCGTGAGCTTGGCTATGAGTTTGGAGGGGACTATGGTATTGAATGCTGAGCTGTAGTCGATGAATTGCATTCTCACATAGTTCCCCTGCCTCTTGTCCAGGTGCGACGCTGCTGTGTGCAGCACATGGGCAATGGCGTCCTCCGTGGACCTGTTGGGGCGGTATGCAAATTGCAGGGGGTCCAGGTTGACTAATGCTGTACTATGATAGGCTTCTTCCTTGACAATATGCCCATTTTGAGTTTCATGAAAGAATAGCAGTCAGCTAAATGCTGCTGCAATACTAATAGAGGATATAATAAGACTTGACTCGTCTGGAAAGACTCAATGTTTACACACGTCCTTGGAACACCATCTTACCACACTACATGCATTTATATTTACTGCACACATATATATATATATAGCCATATCCGTCTGCATTTACCTGCATAATAATCCTTCTATGTACCTAGGCCTGCATACACCTGCATATAACCCATATATCTCTGTATGATAGTATGTACAATAATGCTGAATATACCGTTTACATTATTCTTAGTGCACCTATTAGTGCTGTCGGGCGATTAAAAAAATGTATCTAATTAATTACAGGATTTGTAGTTAATTAATCTAATTAATCGCATTTTAATCGCATAACCATTTTATGCCTGATATTCTATATTCTATAATCATATTTCAAATTGCATGTGTCCGGATGGCAGAATTCAGTACTGTACAAAACCTTCTGTTTAATCATCTTCCATCTATTAATTTGCTTAGATTTTTCAGGTCTGGTCAATTTGAGCATAGTGTTATTCACAGTCAAAGATAAAAAAATGTTTATTGATATTCTCATTTGGTTCATTACAATTGACTCAAGCCTAGTAACAGACACAGTATTTCTGACACTGGGAATACATTCCCTGAGATCCATAGATGTCCCTAGAATCAGATACCGAGAACATGCAAATGGACCATATAAAAAAAAAGTCTGTAAATGTGTATTCTATGTTCTTATGGAATGAATGAGATACATATTATTATTTTTTTGTAATTAATTTTGAGTTAATTTTCATAACGCGATAATTTGCTGTGTAATTAATTAATCTAATTAACGCGATAAATTGACAGCCCTAATATATACATATCTGTAAATACTACATCTATATCTGTACATATCCCTTACCTACTCTTACAAGTTACGCTGCTGGCCAGTATGACTAGCATAGTGTCTTTATACCTGTATCACTGTACATATTAATACTACAACTGCAGTACATCTGTATTAGCACTATACTCAGCAGTACTAATTTATATATTTTATACCAAGTTTAATCACCTGTACATTGTATATTACTATTGCACTTTACTGTAAAAATACACATCTTTGCATGGATCCATGACGGTATAGCTTCATATTCTGCGTACCTTCCAGCCCTTTATACTTTGAGGTTAGGGAACTACTAGCCCCTTTCGTGACTTTCGGTTTGCAAGCCTGGGGCTTTTGTGACCGGAGTCACTTGCCCACACGCCCCGATTACCCAGTAGAGAAACGACCAAGCGTCATCAAGGGGCTCGCGGTGTGTCAAGAATACATCAGATCTGAATTTCAAAGATACCCAGCGTACAATATGGGTCTAACACAGCTTCACGATGGGGTCTGGAAGCTCGGAGTTGCTAATAAACAGTTTAAAACATTGTTGGGAAACACAAGTGCTACTCACAGCGAACTCTGGCAGCAAGATGGCGTCTTCTCCTTCTGCAACTTTCCTTGTTGCATGCCTGGTGCGTTTAGCAATCACTGCGCTCCCTATCGGTCCCTGTTGGTCATTACCTATAGGCCATTACAGGGTAGAATCTGCTGAGCGCGTCTCCTGTGTATTGTTGTAATGACCAACAGGGACCGATAGGGAGCGCAGTGATCGCTGGACGCACCAGCCATTTTGCCAAGGTTCGCTCTGTGAGTACACTCGTTTTATGAAAATGATTTAAAATGTTTATCAGCAACTCCGAGCTTCCAGACCCCATCGTGAAGCTGTGTTAGACCCATATTGTACGCTGGGTATCTTTGAAATTCAGATCTGATGTATTCTTGACACACCGCGAGCCCCTTGATGACGCTTGGTCGTTTCTCTACTGGGTAATCGGGGCGTGTGGGCAAGTGACTCCGGTCACAAAAGCCCCAGGCTTGCAAACCGAAAGTCACGAAAGGGGCTAGGGAACTACAGTTGCAGCGTCTCCTTCATTATGTAACACTGTGATGCCTGGTGAAACAGCTGCCTCTGCTCGAGAAGTCCGCCCACGTGAGAGACACACTGACCGGAAAAACTGCTGAAAAACTAAAACAAATAATTTCTTCGTGAAAAATATGATTATATTATGAGCAGCATATGGGAGAGCACTTAGATTATATTTTATTATATTAAAATTAATTGTCATTATACAGCCGTCCGTGATATTATACACTGACCAAAAATATAAACGTAACACGTTTATTCGTTTCCGAGAATTTGGCAGTATACATCCAACCGGCTTCGCAACGAATTTGGAGATGGCTTATTATTGTAGAGAAATTTACATTCAATTAACAGTCAACAGCTCTGGTGAATTCATGCCAATTGCATCTGTGGCATTGTGTTGTGTGTTAAAACATGCACATTTTAGAGCGGCCTTTTAACCTAAGGCCCACTTGTGCAATGATCACGTTGTCTAATCAGCATCCTGGTATGCCACACCTGTCAGGTGGATGGATTATCTCGGCAAAGGAGAAGTGCTCACTAACACAGATTTAAACACGTTTGTGAACAAATTATGAGAGAAATAGGCATTTTGTGTACGTAGAAAAAGTGTTACATCTTTGATTTCAACTTGATTTCAATTGTTTGCTTAATTTCTTTTGCAAAAACAAGGGTTTATATTTTTGTTCAGTATACATATCGTAAACATTTGAAAGAAATAATTATATATATACACACACTGTATATTTTTGTTAATCTAAAAATGGTTCCTTGCAGCAGTAAAAAGTCAAAGAAAACAGACCCTGTTGAATGAATTAGGACCTTGAAAATTTTATTACAAGACAGACATCAAATAAAATGTCACATCACATTTGTAATTTGCATTGCAATTTGTACAAAGAAACCCTTGTGATAGAATATTTTGGGCATACCGCCCAGCTCTACCTCAGAGTGTTTCCTTTACACTGAAATAAATCATCCTTCTCTCTTTTTTTTTTTTTTTTTTTTTCTAACGATTTTTTCTAACGATTCTACATCCGTTGTTCCATACGACAGAATAAACACTAACTGCTTCCAGTCTTCAAATTAATCTGTAATAAAAGTACTTACCTGGATCAAAAGGTGAAGGGTCTGAGGAGTTGGTAGGGTCTCCGCTCCACAGAGCGTGGTAGACCACTAGTAGACCACTGACGGGGAGTGGAGGACGGGATCCGAAAAATTCAACCAATGACAAACATTTTGGATTCACTGTCTTAACAATCTGAATTAACCAGGTCCAAATGAAGACATTGAATTCACACGTTTCCAATGATTATCCTCTAATTAATTACCAATAATCATCTTTCTTACCCTATGGTGAGGAATATCTTCCCCCCGATGTAGAAAACAGTCCCTCATATTCCTCTTCTGTTTGTATATACTTGTTTTTATTCAGCGTCTTATTGTGACTTTATTGATTTTCAGATTCTTCTTTGGATTGATTGTGTTAACAGAACTCAACTTAGGGCGACAATAATGTGGTCAAGAGGCATGGTTTCTATCTTGTGCCTGAACTGGCGTGGCTTCTTTTATTCACACATAAGCAGTAGTTGTACAACACTCTTCTCTCTCTGAGAGACGTTGGAGGAGAGAACGAAAGGGGTGGATACCTTTCTTTTTATAGTTGCCATAAGGTAGGGTACCTGGGTGGCTCCGCCTAGATCGCCCTCTGGTGGGAGCAGATATATATATATATATATATATACAACTAGACCATCACTGGTGGAGACAATCACATATGCAGGGTAAACAGTTACCAGTGTAAACAGTCATATTGCACAGTCAGACAGTTACTATAACAATCCTATACAGAGCCTCTGATCTCAACAGATTGCTTGATACAGTAGATCACCTGTGTGTAATGTGATGTGATCGCCCTCTACTGGGCACCTGTGATAACAAACCCTGTATAAATAAAGGGTGAACCTGTGGCACCTCATTATGCCCCGACGAGGACCAGCTGGTCGAAACACGTCGGCTTTGTTTTTAAAGCCATGTATCTGTCATGTCCCCCTGTCTTCTAGTTCCTAGTGTGTCTGTGTGTGTGTGTGTGTGTGTGTGTGTGTGTGTGTGTGTGTGTGTGTGTGTGTGTGTGTGTGTGTGTGTCTGTGTGTGTGTGAGTATGAGTGGCAATTACAGGATTGTAACCTGGTGTGGAGTCAGGCCCCAAGCATCCACGGCTGTCAGCTATCAACCAATCATCCGTCTACTAATAATACCCATAGCTCAAACTCCAAGACTTCACCAGATTGTAGATTCAGCTAAACCCAGTCAGTATCTATGTTCTTGCTCCTCAGGAGGATATAACCTTACCTGTCTCGTTGTTGCTCTGTTTGTCCTGTCCTGACTGTCTGCCTGTCTCCATGTCCAGACCCTCGGCCTGACTCCTGCCTTATGTCCAATCCTGAATCCTGCCCTACCTGCAGACCCGGCGCCATGGGCGGGCATTGGGGGGCCTGGCCCGCCCACTGAGTCAGCTGTGCCCACCCTGAGATTTTTTTTTTTTTTTTTTTGTCAATCAAAGTAGACTATCCAAATGCTTAGCCCTAGTGGGCACTGATGTCAACAACAACACTACTGAAGCTAGCACGGCACTCTGTGAGAATTCGTTTTCTACCCTCAAGAACATCTTTACAGAACATCGCCTTAGTATGCTTCATCGACGCAAGGCCAATTTAATTCAGTTGGCATTTGAGAAGGACTTAACAAAAAAGTTCAGGAATGAGTGGAGGGGCAGTGTTTTAAGAAGATTTCACTCTGTCCCCAAACGCCGCTTGCCGCTCTACTAATGATGGTGAGTAGCCTGTGGAGGAATTTTGTTTGCTTTTTTATGCACTTTATTTTTGTCAGTTCAGTTCAGTTTGTCAGTGAATTCAGAAGTGTTGAATAAATGGAGACTTTTCAAAGATATAGAATAGAAATGTATTATCCTGAGGGAAATTTGACACTCCAAATCACTCAACATTAAACATTTAGACAGAACAAGTCATGAATAAGAATAACAAAACAAATGGCCTAAGAATAGAATAAAATGAAATAGAATAAAAATAGAATAAAAGATACAGTAAATAAATACAGTAAAAATATACTGAAGTCTACAGTAGGTGTAATATTGCACAGTGTACTTTAATAAGCTGTAAAGCACTTTGAATAAAAGCTGTTATATAAATGCAGCATATTTATCTTTTCCGAGTGCCTGGGATCCCACTTCTTGTTCCCATTGTCTTCTCACAAAGAGCCAAGAGCACCTGATGAGTTAAGTTTCAACGAGAAATGCATTGGCTTACACTCATTTACAAAACCCTCCTTGGTCTGACCCCTCCTCATTTGATACACTTGTTAAAATGGTCATCTACTCCCTATAACACCAGAGCTGCTCACCATATCTCGCTAGATCACCAGCGTGTGTTAACACTTCCTTCCGTCAAACCTCCTTCCAATGTGCTGATCCCAGCAGTTGGAACGAAATGCAAAAGATGGACAAAATTGGACAAATTGATCCCCGTCACAACTTTTAAGGACTCTATCACAGACACACCTGCAATTGTCACCCAGCCTTTTAACTGTCATTTGTCTGTTCTGCTTCATGTATTGCATAGCTTGTCAATTTATTTGTTTGTGTGTTTTAATTATGTCCCTTACCTCTGTGATGTGTGTCTCTTTTCTGTTTTATTATATTTGTGTCCCCCTTTCCCTGTTACCATTTAAAACATTGAACTCACTCGAGCTCCTAGTTGAACTCTGCCGCCACGTCCATGTGTGCTCACTACAGTGTTGTAGTGGAGTCACTAAATCTCGAGATCGAGTCTCGAGTCCTCAGTGTTCGAGTCCAAGTCCAAGTCACCAAAGAAGAGCCCGAGTCGAGTCCGAGTCGAGTCCCCATTACCCGAGTCCGAGTCCAGGTCATCAAGGTTGAGTCCACTCCACTCTGGCAGTCAAAGAGCTGACATACAAATAAAAAAAATTGTCTACATTAAACATAAATGACACAGCGGTCACCATTTCAAAGGGAGTTTATTTACTTTGTAACACAATAGCCAAACAAATGCACTAGCCATCAATATCTTATGCCAAATGATTAGGGCTTATTACTATTTTTATTTATTTATTTATTTATTTGTCCTTGCCTGCACCTTCCGAGTCCGAATGCAGTCAATGCTCGAGTCTGAGTCCGAGTCATCAGTGCTCAAGTCCAAGTAGTACTACAACTGTCGCTCACTAGTCATGTTGCTGAAATGCAGATTCTCTTCCTGTGAGCCTGTTCTCTCTTCTCACACAGCATATTGCCTGTGCCATAATTAGGCAGCCTGTTTGAGAGGCAGAATCGCAGCAGCATACAGTGTCCCTCTGTCACTCAGTCGACTCAACAAAGAGAGTTGTTTGTGGAATGCCAACTTGTTTGTGGAATGTTCACGTTTTTCTCTTTCTTCCAGCATGGCTGCCTGTAACATAGCGACTGTTATGAGACAATGGTTGCTAATATGTGCAAAACAATGTTTTGCTATGTGTTGTGTTCATTCAGAGCTAAAGACAGTAGAGATTGAGTACTTTATTATCTAAAGATGGTAAGTTAGTGTGTTGTGTCCATTCATAGTTAAAGACAGTAGAGGTTGAGTACTTTATTATCTAAAGATGGTAAATTAGTCTTGTGACCATTCATAGTTAAAGACAGTAGAGGTTGAGTACTTTATTATCTAAAGATGGTAAATTAGTCTTGTGACCATTCATAGTTAAAGGCAGTAGAGGTTGAGTACTTTATTATCTAAAGATGGTAAATTAGTGTTGTGTTCATTCATAGTTAAAGACAGTAGAGGTTGAGTACTTTATTATCTAAAGATGGTAAGTTAGTGTGTTGTGTTCATTCTTATACAACGGCATGCAAATTTCTCGATTCTGATTGGCCATTCACACGTCTTTATTGGCAACAATCCACGGTCCTGGGCTCAGGACCCGCCCACAACCGAATCACATAACCCTCCCCGGCTCACTCCGGGAGAAAACAAGATCGCGGACAACAAATGGTTATGTTGAAAGCACCATAACGACTAAATATGAAGCGATTCTGTCAAGGGGAATGTGTTAGTCCTTTAAACAATGTTGGATGATGTAATTGATGGGTCTTGAGTCAATCTAGAACAAAAGAAAAATCGCGGTTTGATTGATAGATTAATTGATTGATTTAAATTTCTACTTCCTTCTTTCTACTGACTGCAGCGTTCTCTCTCACACTGTCCGACGCTGGCGTACCCACAAACACACACACACACACACACACGCACGCACACATACACACACACTGTGACACACACACACACACACACACACACACACGCACACACACACACACACACACACACACACTCCTGTCTGCAACAGCGGGGGAGTCAGACTCAGAGAGAAGCAGCGCTGTTTTAAGTGAGCATGGTCTATTGAATTGATTGATTGGTTGATTGCTAATTTTATTACTGTACCCCTGGTTTCCAACTGGTTAAGTTTAGGCTAAAAGAAATAAATAAAAAAATAGGGCGAAGAAAACGTTTTTTTCCTATAGGGCAAAGAAAACGTTTTAATTTGTTTGACCTACTTTATATAGAAGCATCTAAGAATGAAGTTCTATGGAAAGTAGGTCTGCATTCCCTTAACAATTGTGTGTATTGAGCCGTACTGTATTATACCCATTCTGCATCTGGTAATAAAATTTTCAATCAATCATTCCAATAATACACAGTTGGATGTGTTAGTTGGTTGGATGCACTTCAAGCTGCTTCCACATGAGGCAACTTCTCTCAATCATTCCAATAATACACAGTTGGATGTGTTAGTTTGGTTGGATGCACTTCAAGCTGCTTCCACATGGAGGCAACTTGTCTTTTTTGTAGTTGTGGGAACTACTTTTTCTGGCGGATGGTTTTTTCAATAAATCTTCGATTAATGTGTGTTTATTGTATAGAAATAAGGTTGGATGAATCTGGCAGTTGTATAAAAGCTTTACACCACGTGCAGTCGTGGTTTGTGACCAATAAACCATGCCTAGGGGGGTCTAACAACCACCCCTAGGCATGGTTTATTGGTCACAAACCACTCCTGCGTGTGATGTAATGCTTAATTTTATACTGTAGTTAAATAAAGTAGAGGTTGAGTACTTTATTATCTAAAGATGGTAAGTTAGAGTGTTGTGTTCATTCATAGTTAAAGACAATAGCAGTTGAGTACTTTATTATCTAACGATGGTGAGTTAGAGTGTTGTGTTCATTCATAGTTAAATAAAGTAGAGGTTGAGTACTTTATTATCTAAAGATGGTAAATTAGTGTTGTGTTCATTCATAGTTAAAGACAGTAGAGGTTGAGTACTTTCTTATCTAAAGATGATAAATTAGTCTTGTGACCATTCATAGTTAAAGAAAGTAGAGGTGGAGTACTTTATTATCTAAAGATGGTAAATTAGTGTTGTGTTCATTCATAGTTAAAGACAGTAGAAGTGGAGTACTTTATTATCTAAAGATGGTAAGTTAGAGTGTTGTGTTCATTCATAGTTAAATAAAGTAGAGGTTGAGTACTTTATTATCTAAAGATGGTAAGTTAGAGTGTTGTGTTCATTCATAGTTAAAGAAAGTAGAGGTTGAGTACTTTATTATCTAAAGATGGTAAGTTAGAGTGTTGTGTTCATTCATAGTTAAATAAAGTAGAGGTTGAGTACTCTATTATCCAAAGATGGTGAGTTAGAGTGTTGTGTTCATTCATAGTTAAAGACAGTAGAGGTGGAGTACTTTATTATCTAAAGATGGTAAATTAGTGTTGTGTTCATTCATAGTTAAAGACAGTAGAGGTGGAGTACTTTATTATCTAAAGATGGTAAATTTGTGTTGTGTTCATTCATAGTTAAAGAAAGTAGAGGTGGAGTACTTTCAGGTGATAAATCACATTCACACTGCAAATCATCATCATCATCATCAACATCATCAAACCTTTATTTATAACTCATAGAATCATTGAGGTTGCTCCCATTTTAAACACTGATGAGTAACAGTGTAAGTAAAGGTAAAAACAGGGGAAATAACCTAAAATACAAGACAAAAAGATAAAAACAAAGGAAATCTGCTAAAACAGTTACAGACTGATACACAGTGGTTAGTGATCATGGCTTTGAACCGTGCAGTAGGTTGAAGAGTACTTATCTTTAATAAAGTGAGTTGAGTGATGTTCCACGAGGCAGGAGCATCAACAGAAAACACAGCAAGCTCAGCACAAGCTGGAGGAACCTTAAGCACAAGCCAAGTCATTTGAGTGAGTCAGAGAGATACAAATTATTGTGTTGTGATGTGATTAAACGGTTAGGAATGGGAGATGAGGACAGAGTGTTCCAGATAGGAATGCACTGTTGGCCATCATCAGGACACTGACTGACCACTGAACTCTCCACTCACAAATACACATGAGCGCACACACACACACACACACACACACACACACACACACACACACACACACACACACACGCACACACACACACACACACACACACACACACACACACACACACACACACACACACACACACACACACACACACACACACTGTGTGTTTACCATGTTGACACATTAATGACTTGATTTATATCTCTCTAACTCACTTCCCCTCATATCACCCTAAATGACTCACTCTTTATTTATTTCTCTCTCTCTCTCTCTCTTTCTCTCTCTCTCTCTCTCTCTCTCTCTCTCTCTCTCTCTCTCTCTCTCTCTCTCTCTCTCTCTCTCTCTCTCTCTCCCTGCTGTCTCTCAGTATTTTCCTCTTTCTTTCTTTCTTTCTTTCTCTCTCTCCTCTCTCTCTGTCCTTTTCTCTCTCTCCCCCTCGCCCCGCCCCCCTTCTCTCTCTCTCGCACGCTCTCTGACTGTCTTTCCCCCTTCTATCTCTCTCTCTCTCTCTCTCCCTCTCTCTCTATCTCTCTCTCTCTCTCTCTATCTCTCTCTCTTTCTCTCTCTCTCTCTCTCTCTCTCCCTCGCCCCGCCCCCCTTCTCTCTCTCTCTGGCACGCTCTCTGACAGTCTTTCCCCCTTTTCTCTCTCTCTCTCTCTCTCTCTCTCTCTCTCTCTCTCTCTCTCTCTCTCTCTCTCTCTCTCTCTCTCTCTCTCTCTCTCTCTCTCTGTACCTTTCATGTCTTTTTGCCATTTTATTATAATCCTCCCAGACCATGTGGTCATTTCTAGCATTTTCACTGGCAATAGGCAAAAATCTCAGCGAGAGATAGATATATGCAGGGGATTTACTAGCCCGTATTTGGAAAGGAAAGAAGAAAATCTCCAGATTCGGGTACAATTGAAAGCGAAGCTTTATCACAAACGGTTCCAACGATAATTGCAATGCAACACTCGGCTTCAGAGGGTTAAGCACCCATTTAAGATTAAGAGCTTTCATTTGAATATATTAAAAAGTATACTTTTTAATAATAATATTACACTTTATTTGTATAGCACCTTTCATACAAGAATTGCAACTCAAAGGGCTTTACAGCAGAAAAAAGGCAGGCAAAGTGCAGACATATAACATGTTCACACCTAGCATCCCAATAGGCCACTTTGTTTAGGATTTGATTCTATGGCATAAAATGACATAAAACATATAAAACAAGCATATAAAAGATAGCAGCAAGGTAAGGTAAATCACAGTTTAAAAAAAAACATGTAAAACAAGCATAAAAAGATAGCAGCAAAGTAAGGCAAATCACAGTTTTTCATATTAGGATCTAACATCCCAATGGACCTCTCTGTTTGATTCAGTTCTGATGAATGAAAGATGAATACACAAGCTGTTCAATAAAATATAAAACTGACATGGGCATCTGGTTAGTGTAGAGGTCTAAGCACTCGCCTACCTAGCCTCATCTAACAGTGTATTGCAGGACCTTAGCATGCCTTACCATACTTTTTGTAAACTTTATGTATATATACCTGTTATGTCTATTCTTATTACTTGTATTATTGCACAAATGTCTTATTCTCATCCTATTTCTTATTATTGTATTATTGCACAATTGTTGCGGGCAAGACCCCCCGCATTTCACTGTATGCTTGTATGCCGTGACAAATAAAACTCTTGACTTGACTTACCACCGCAGAGAGCCAGGTTAAATTTCCCATCAGTGGCACCTTTGGTTTGTTCAAACGTCCCTTGTTCCGTGTTCGCTGGTGCGAAGCCAGTGGGGACATTACAACAACCACTCCTGTTCGGCCTGTTCAGCAGGGAGGGGATCTGGGGGATATGGCGTGAACCTCTTAATGTAGATATAGATATACTGATACAGCATATTAATAGACATTTAACTATATTGTATGACTGTTTTCTACTTATTCATTTGCCATCTGTTCCCACGACCACACAGATGGAATCCGGCGCACCCCCATCTTCTTGTCTACCACAAATGATTAATGTACAGCCTTTTCATGAACCAAATAAACTAAAGTAAACTATTGTGTAAGTATATCCTTATATTTAATCTTTGTGAGAATATGAAGGCCACGGCTGAGGCTGTTCTGTGTGAAGGAAGTGAGATTCAGCTTGAATCCTGTCAGTGTATTTTGCACTTCAATGATGTGTTCTCTTCTACCTACTACTGTGCGTGAAAACTTCTCGCTATAAGGAAAGCAAGCAGTATGTAACCATGACAACCGGTTCAGTTCAAGGGTACAGGAAATGTGCTCTTCGAACTCACACACACACACACACACACACACACACACACACACACACACACACACACACACACACACACACACACACACACACACACACACACACCCACGCACACACACACACACACACTTACTGGAATATGATGAAGCAACAGCAGAGGAGGAAACTCAAGACTCTGGACTCAAAGCGCTGAGGAAGTTCATAATAGCACAATAAAAAACCCTTTGAAGACTGTTAAAGATTTGCTAAAAGGTTATAGAGTCCAATGTTTTAGTGCATCACACAAACCTTCATTACAAGTGATCTTTTGATGTCGCACTGAGTTTTGAATAAAAAAATATCTGTGAGCGAGGCGAGATCATGCCGATTAAAGGTAGAATACGTAATGCCGTCGGCCCTGCTTGGCGTTGCACTTTGTTTACCTGTTTTGTTTTGTGTCAGATGAGTGGGTTGGAGTTGAGTGGGGATGGGGGGGGGGGGGGGGGGCACTGCAGGCCACACCTCAGACTCTGCCAAAAGAGGTGACAGTTTAATAATGTTACTGAACTCAGAAGATCAGACCAAAACAAAGGAAAATGTAAACAAAGTGCAATACCAAGCAGGGCTCCTTTGCCCTAGAGGTCGCTGTTTGACGGCCTTACAGATTCTACCTTTATGAAACACCATGTCCAAGGTATTGTCACGTGTTTAAAGTTACATTTGATCAGAAGCCACACACACACACACACACACACACACACACACGCACACAAAGTGACAGAAGACACTCACATATGCATTCAGGCACTCACCTAGAGACATGATAGTAGACACACACCCACCCACACATGCTGTACCTAGTTAAGACATATACCTAGATATATCGAACCTAACATATCTACAGTAACTAGACATACTGTAGCAGCCAGACATACACATAGTCCAAACGTTGTTGGAATGCAAAATAGACCAGCATCATCAAAAATCATCACCACGTACACAGGGAAATTCCCTTTATTAAATTTGTTTACATTTCGGACAGGTATATATTGGTAAATATTGATAGGTATATATTGATATGCATATATTGACAGATCACGCTGCTCTGATTACATCCTCTTGAAGTTGACAGGCTTCAAATATGAAAGCATATAATCTTCATACATTTTTGCCATGTTTTACTATGCAAAATCTTTTTATTCAAAGTAACTAGTAACTGATGGGTTCAGATAAATGTAGTAAAAAGTACAATATTTCCTTTGAAATGTAGTGGAGTAAAAAGTACAATATTTCCCTAAAATGAAAATACTCACGTAAAGTAGCTCGAAATTGTACTTAAGTACAGTACTTGAGTACAAGTACTTAGTTACTTTCCATAAGACAGCCTCCAGGAAGAACTGATGCAATGTGGACATTTCTTACTAACATCCGAACGGTGAAATTGATTCATAAATGGTTTCTTTTATAAATCGTGGATAACAACCGATGTTCTCGTGTTACTAGCGATTGTTCCACACTCTTCCCCCATTATCTGTCTGCCGTCACGTTAGCAAACCTTGGCTTTTGGTGAATCAAGACTGCCAAGCTGTCTGTAGAAACAAGCCGTCTCTGCAGTCATCTTTCACAATGCGTCAGCTCGTATACCAAACGCTTTCTAAAACGCTTTGTGTTCTTTTGTTTAAACTACTCGAGTGGCTCTCTCAGTGCTACACTCACACTCCTTCGTTCAGATTCGTTTTTTATGCACAAGACGAGCCTCAGACGGGCACTGTACCTCTTCATATTCCTTGGAACAATACTAAGGGATCCTGAGAGGCACCTGGGGATTAAATCAATTTGACAACAACAATGATGGCACCAGCCAGTCTTTTAATTGGCCTCCAAATAGAGGCTTAATCAGCCATTTAGGTCATGTGAAGACTATTAGGAGGGGAGCCTCCTCGCAAAGAAGATTGGGTGTTAAATGGGGCGCCAGGTGTTACTTTCACGCAGGAAGCTTCAGGAACGCCGCACACACACACACACACACACACACACACACACACACACACACACACACACACACACACACACACACACACACACACACACACACACACACACACACACACACACACACACACACACACACACACACACACACACACACACCCACGCACACACACACACACACTTACTGGAATATGATGAAGCAACAGCAGAGGAGGAAACTCAAGACTCTGGACTCAAAGCGCTGAGGAAGTTCATAATAGCACAATAAAAAACCCTTTGAAGACTGTTAAAGATTTGCTAAAAGGTTACAGAGTCCAATGTTTTAGTGCATCACACAAACCTTCATTACAAGTGATCTTTTGATGTCGCACTGAGTTTTGAATAAAAAAATATCTGTGAGCGAGGCGAGATCATGCCGATTAAAGGTAGAATACGTAATGCCGTCGGCCCTGCTTGGCGTTGCACTTTGTTTACCTGTTTTGTTTTGTGTCAGATGAGTGGGTTGGAGTTGAGTGGGGATGGGGGGGGGGGGGGGGGCACTGCAGGCCACACCTCAGACTCTGCCAAAAGAGGTGACAGTTTAATAATGTTACTGAACTCAGAAGATCAGACCAAAACAAAGGAAAATGTAAACAAAGTGCAATACCAAGCAGGGCTCCTTTGCCCTAGAGGTCGCTGTTTGACGGCCTTACAGATTCTACCTTTATGAAACACCATGTCCAAGGTATTGTCACGTGTTTAAAGTTACATTTGATCAGAAGCCACACACACACACACACACACACACACACACACACGCACACAAAGTGACAGAAGACACTCACATATGCATTCAGGCACTCACCTAGAGACATGATAGTAGACACACACCCACCCACACATGCTGTACCTAGTTAAGACATATACCTAGATATATCGAACCTAACATATCTACAGTAACTAGACATACTGTAGCAGCCAGACATACACATAGTCCAAACGTTGTTGGAATGCAAAATAGACCAGCATCATCAAAAATCATCACCACGTACACAGGGAAATTCCCTTTATTAAATTTGTTTACATTTCGGACAGGTATATATTGGTAAATATTGATAGGTATATATTGATATGCATATATTGACAGATCACGCTGCTCTGATTACATCCTCTTGAAGTTGACAGGCTTCAAATATGAAAGCATATAATCTTCATACATTTTTGCCATGTTTTACTATGCAAAATCTTTTTATTCAAAGTAACTAGTAACTGATGGGTTCAGATAAATGTAGTAAAAAGTACAATATTTCCTTTGAAATGTAGTGGAGTAAAAAGTACAATATTTCCCTAAAATGAAAATACTCACGTAAAGTAGCTCGAAATTGTACTTAAGTACAGTACTTGAGTACAAGTACTTAGTTACTTTCCATAAGACAGCCTCCAGGAAGAACTGATGCAATGTGGACATTTCTTACTAACATCCGAACGGTGAAATTGATTCATAAATGGTTTCTTTTATAAATCGTGGAAAACAACCGATGTTCTCGTGTTACTAGCGATCGTTCCACACTCTTCCCCCATTATCTGTCTGCCGTCACGTTAGCAAACCTTGGCTTTTGGTGAATCAAGACTGCCAAGCTGTCTGTAGAAACAAGCCGTCTCTGCAGTCATCTTTCACAATGCGTCAGCTCGTATACCAAACGCTTTCTAAAACGCTTTGTGTTCTTTTGTTTAAACTACTCGAGTGGCTCTCTCAGTGCTACACTCACGCTCCTTCGTTCAGATTCGTTTATGCACAAGACGAGCCTCAGACGGGCACTGTACCTCTTCATATTCCTTGGAACAATACTAAGGGATCCTGAGAGGCACCTGGGGATTAAATCAATTTGACAACAACAATGATGGCACCAGCCAGTCTTTTAATTGGCCTCCAAATAGAGGCTTAATCAGCCATTTAGGTCATGTGAAGACTATTAGGAGGGGAGCCTCCTCGCAAAGAAGATTGGGTGTTAAATGGGGCGCCAGGTGTTACTTTCACGCAGGAAGCTTCAGGAACGCCGCCCCCCCCCCCCCCCCGCCTGTCTTTTTGCATAATTACATTCGTATCAGAGTGAGATTTCAACACATCTGTGTTTTTTCCTGGAACGTGACGTGGATCCACTGTGGCGTGACCCCGTGCTGAAGGGGGGCGCTTGACGGGAGAAAGCAAGGTGACACGAGGAGAGGCGCGTTGCCCCCTTACTGTTGCATAGTAAGAACGATGACGTCTCTTTACTCTTTAGATGTTTCTATATACGCTCTCTTAAAGACCTATGAGAGAACCCCTTGAAAAAACGCTGTACGTTGAATAACAATTTTTTGGTAAATATGGTTTTTCCAGCAGATTGTTCAATACACACTAGTGGAAATGACTTAGCAGCATCTTTACACCTTTACCCTCATTGAGAATGCAAGGCGTCGCTGGCGGAAGAAAACCTTGTAACTCCATTTTATTAAATTCTTCTCAGTAGATCATCCTCCATATGTGTGTGTGTGTGGTTTTACAACGTTTGAACAATGGGAAAGCATTGAACCGATCATCTGTCTAAACCTCGTAACTCTATTCGCCCTCAAATCTGTGTTCGTTTTTTTCATCCCCTGAAAAGTTGGGGTTTTGGAGTTACGAGGTTTTCTTCCGCCAGCGGCGAAGGTGCTATGCTATGCAAGGTGCTATGAATATGCACGGTGCTATGGTATGAAAGGTGCTATGAATATGCAAATTGACTACAAATACTCATTGGTATTTACCAGGAATTCCAAGTCGGCAGCTTCTATTCCTTCAGTTTATATTCGGCAGGTTTTATTCTTTCAATACGTGTCAGTTAGGCTTGGGCGATATTGAAATTCCCCTACTGATGATATTGCTTTGAGAAAAGCAACGATAAATGATATTATCGTAGAAAAAAAAAGAGATAATGATCATGCGAATACATGCTTTCAGTAAAATACTTGGACTGAATGATAGAATTACCTTTATGTGATCAACCATAATGATGTAAGAGCCAAGTTGTTTGCATAAATTCATCTCCTGTATGCAAGAAAAAAATTTGGACATTTTAAAGGAGCACTTCACCCAAAAATGATCATTTGTATATAAATGACCCTGTGATGCCTTGAATTGGTCAAGATTTTCTTCTTCTCCTCGCATGTCTCCACGGTGAACGTAGAATACAAAATAAATAGTACAAATACTTGATGAATTGAAGTTAATGGAGATTTGGTTTAACAACAGCAAGACTATTGTAGTATATTCCTACAGAATCCCACAATAATCTAAGGTTATTGTAGTACAGGACAATGGGATTGCTTATCTGGAAGGAGGAGAAAGGGTTCATAGTGATAGAATTGTTGGTCTCCTCATCTGACTTAAAGCAGATGAAGAAATAAACGTGTAGCCAGACAAACCATGAACTATAGTTCAACTCATCATTTATTTGAGCCAGAGGCCAAGGTGAATAAGAAGTTGCCTTTTTACATATAAACGATTATCAGAAAACATTAACAGGGCTGCCGTGTACAGAAATCACAATAAGGTTTGCATCTCAAACCCCAATATGTACAGAAACAGTCACTCGTTAACATAATTTGAACATACATTGACAATACTGTAAGCCCTTTTTGTATGTAAGTAAGCCTGGTTTCTAAGCTAAGTTTACATTATATTCTAACCAAACAGGGTGGTTCCATTTTCGGCTTACTCACATTAAAACAGCACAGCAGTAGTCTCTCGATGGTGGGGAGCAGTTGGAGCACGCAGATCTGGGTGGGATCTCGGCTCCAGAATTACACTTTGTGGGCCCTTATATCCTATCATTTCTAGCCAATAATAGCACATTCTACTAATATGGTCCTCCAATCCGGCTGGTTCTTCTGGAAGGGCGGTCCGCCCTTCCCCCTGGTTTCCTCTGGGGGGGGGCTGGTTGCCCCCACCTCCTCGATTTCCTGTGTGGGTCTTCCTTTAAACATAGGGGGGGCCGCCAATGGCCCCCATCGGTGTGGTTCCTGTGTGTACTCTTAGTGACCAGATCATATAGCTGTGATAACTCTAAATATCTATATAGATGTTTTTATTGGGTTCTTTATCCAATCAAAGCCAATCAAGTATCATGCTTTTTCATTTAGCTTTAAACCATGTCTTTATTGATTAATGATCTTTTAATCCTGTCTGATACTTATCAGAGCCAGCTATCTGGTCTCTGCTCTGTCAGTGCAGACATCTGCTATCATTTGGGTGTGACTTTTCAGTTTCTTTGTTCTAGTGGGGGTTGAAATAACTCCCTGCTGTTATCTGATGCCATTGTCTCTAGAATCGTTCCTCATTTCGCCCTGCAGCCCACTCTGCTGCTAAACAGTATACAAGGCATAATGTTATGGTTTCCTAATTATTCACACATTTTAGTTATGAAATTCAACGTCAATACTACCACACTATATCAACAACATCTGTGACATCTACAAACTCTCAAATTCTACAACTGCGGTATAATCCAAGTCTCATTTATCCAGTCGTATGCTCAGTACTTCACAAACATATGCATTTTCGCTAAAAACCTTTCCAATATGGTGTGTTATACTATATATATATATATAGTTGTTTTTTGTTACATTTAATAGTTTATATTCCGCTTTACTAAGTGTATATATATATATATATATATATATATATATATGGATATATATACACTTAGTAAAGCGGAATATAAACTATTGTATCACCTGAACAGAAAATACAAGGCCTCAATCCATACACTACCCATGACACCTATTACTGGAATAAAAACCTGCTCAAATTAAAGTAGAGGTACATAGACATTAGTTATTAAGATACGGTAAGATAAGATATTCCTTTATTGATCCTCTTGGGGAAATCATAGCAGCATGGGGGAGGGAAGGTACAGATATGGGCAGGGTAATAGTAGAAAGACATTATATTAGATCTGAATATAAAAATCTGAGAAAAATAAACAGTGTAAACAAAGGTGCAGATGAGGGTCTGTCCTATCGGTTATAGTATATGTTACAGTAAATACAGGCAATAAAGAATTTGAGTGTGAATATATTACACAAACAACACCGTGAGTCATAACAAGCCTCTCAAGCAGTCACCGGGTGAGTTGGCCTGTAATTTAGTCTGTGGGCCTCATGCAGGATATCAACGTTGATTGATGAAGGAATCAAATATAAAGAGTACTATGTAGTGGGCACTTACATGGGCACTTACCTGGACGGGACATAATCCACCTACACTGTCACTTTAAGGACACGGGGCATCCGGGGTATCTAGAGCGGCCATATTAACGCTTCACTTGGTTTGTTGTGGTATCCATGGTTATGCTATTAAATGATGCACACTGATGTGTGGTCAAAGAAACTTCACTCTCTTTGGTCGTGATTTCCCGTCTCCTACATTGGTGAACCTGACGTTCTTGGACGCTTTCAAGGACGATTGAACAATGGAAGAGGCAGTCGCGCTGAAGTTTATGGAAGCAGCAGTCGCGCTGAAATTGCCAGAGTTCTGGGAAACGCAAGCTACTGCATGGTTTGTGCAGGCGGAGGCGCAGTTTGCAATAAAGAAAATAACGGAGGATGACACTAAGTACTATCACGTTGTCGCTGTGCTGGGGACTAACACGGCAGCCAGAGTGGTGAGTCTACTCACAAACCCTCCGGCGCATGACAAATATGGCACGCTGAAGGCACACTTGTTGAAGTGTTTTGAACTGTCTGAGGTGGAACGAGCTAACCGGCTGTTTTCATTGCAAGGTCTAGGCGACATTAAACCGTCTGAGCTTATGGATAGGATGCTGGCGTTGATGGGAGAGCATGAGCCCAACCATTTTCTCTTCCGACAGCTGTTCTTGCGGCAGTTACCGGCTCAGGTAAGGGCCGCCTTGGCAAACACAACAATAAATGACTGCCGTATGTTAGCCGCGGAGGCGGATAAGTTCTTTTTGGCCAGCCAGCAGCAACACTGTACGGCCGTGTTCTATCATGACCAACCCTCTACCTCTCACCATGGGGATTATACCGTCGCTGCTGCGGTGGCAGCCCCTCGCCAGCGAGGGAGAGACACTGGCTGGTGTTTCTTTCACACCAAGTATGGAGCCAGGGCTAACCAATGCCGTCCCCCATGTACTTACAAGGGCCGGGAAACGCCCGGGCCGGCGCTCAACAGTGGCCATGAGCGTTGGTGGGGCCGGCAGGCTACTGTTTATTCGGGACAACATCTCAGGCAGGCGTTTCATGTGCGACACAGGGGCACAGAGAAGCGTGCTGCCTGCGTCAAGGGTGGACACCCTGGCCGACGGGCATGGACTCCCTATGGAAGCTGCCAATGGTACTACGATCCGCACGTATGGCAGTAGGCTAGTGGAGTTGTGTTTTGGTGAGCGGCGGTTTAGCTGGAACTTCATTACTGCTGATGTGTCTGTGCCCCTGCTGGGGGCTGATTTTCTGTGTGCCTATGGATTGTTGGTGGATGTCAGGAACAATCGATTGATCGACGCCACCACCTTTTGTTCATTTGAATGTACTGTCGGGGCAGCGCCTCCTGTGGGTTTGTCTAACATGTTGTCTGTTACAGATGAGTTTCACCAGCTGCTAGCCGAGTTCCCTGTCCTTACCCAGCCCACTTTCTCGTCCTCCACCAGTAAGCACGGTGTGGAGCATCACATCGCTACGGCAGGTGCGCCAGTCTACTCCCGGGCTCGGCGCCTAGATCCTGCCAAGCTGGCCGTGGCCAAGGCAGAGTTTTCCAACATGGAGAACCTGGGTATTATCCGTCGTTCTGACAGCCCATGGGCCTCACCCCTTCACATTGTCCCCAAGGCTGCCGGCGGGTGGCACCCGTGTGGCGATTACCGCCGCCTTAACGAGGTAACCACACCGGACCGATACCCGGTTCCACATATTCAGGATTTTTCCACCCACCTGGCCCGGAAGCTCATATTTTCAAAAATAGATTTAGTTCGAGGTTACCACCAGGTGCCGGTCCACCCAGCGGACATCCCTAAGACGGCGGTGATTACTCCCTTTGGTTTGTTTGAGTTCTTGCGCATGCCATTTGGGCTTAAAAACGCAGCACAGACATTCCAGCGCTTGATGGACTCTGTGTTACGGGACCTGCCTTTTTTGTTTGTCTACCTAGATGACATCTTAGTCGCCAGTACCACCAAGGCAGAGCACTTGTCCCATCTCAGGACCCTTTTCCACCGACTCAGTCAGCATGGGCTCATAATTAACCCAGCTAAATGTCAGTTTGGGCTGTCTAGGATCGATTTCCTCGGGCACCACGTCACCAAAGATGGGGCAGTTCCCCTCCCATCTAAGGTTGACGCCATAGCAAATTTTCCACTGCCACCCACCATCAAGGCTCTGCAAGAGTTCCTTGGCATGGTACATTTTTACCATCGGTTTGTCCCCCGGGCTGCTCAGCTAATGCGACCTCTTTACGAGGCTCTCAGGGGTAAAATCGCCAAACATGTGGTGGACTGGACGGACGAGAGACGCAAGGCGTTTGTCGATACTAAAACCGCCCTGGCCAATGCAACCAGGCTGGCACACCCACTTCCCAACGCCCCTGTTGCCATCACCACTGATGCTTCAGACTATGCTGTTGGAGCGGTATACGAGCAGTGGGTGAGTGGGGCTTGGCAGCCACTGGCGTTTTTTAGCCGACAGCTTCGTCCTAATGAGTGCAAATATAGCACTTTTGATAGGGAGCTCCTCGCCCTCTATCTGGCCGTGCGGCATTTCCGTTCCCTGCTGGAGGCTCGTTCGTTCACGGCATTTGTAGACCACAAGCCACTCACTTTTGCTATGGCTAAAGTAAGTGAGCCATGGTCTGCCCGTCAGCAGAGGCACCTGTCATATATCTCAGAGTTTACCATGGATATTCAGCATGTCGCAGGCAGGGACAATCTAGTGGCAGACTGTCTCTCTCGGGCCTTGATCGGGGCCGTCCATGTTGGTTTGGATTATGCACGCATGGCCTCAGACCAGGTTTCCGACCTGGACGTTCAGGCCTACAGGACGGCCATCACAGCACTCAGGCTGGAGGATGTGGCATTTAATGAGGCTAACAGCACACTCCTGTGCGACGTTTCCACGGGGCAGCCGCGACCGGTGGTGCCCAGCAGTTGGAGACGTCATGTTTTTGACATCATACATGGTCTCTCTCACCCCGGTAACAGGGCGTCTCAAAAGCAGGTGGCAGCCAAGTTCATTTGGCACGGGCTGAAAAAGGATGTGAGCGGGTGGGTTAAGACCTGTGTGATGTGCCAGCGCGCTAAGGTACACCGCCACATTAAAGCTCCTTTGGCCCAGTTCTCCGTGCCCGAAAGGAGGTTTGACCATGTGAATGTGGACCTGGTGGGTCCATTACCCCCATTGCATGGTTTCACATACCTCCTCACGATGGTGGACAGAACCACTCGGTGGCCAGAGGCCGTTCCGCTGTCATCCACAACGTCCACTGATGTGGCTCGGGCGTTTATATATACGTGGGTGGCCCGGTTTGGTGCTCCGTCTGACCTTTCGTCGGACCGCGGACCTCAGTTCACCTCTGAGCTTTGGTCCGAGATTGCCAGAAACTTAGGCGTGAGACTGCACCGCACTACCGCTTATCACCCGCAGGCTAACGGTTTGTGTGAGCGGTTTCACCGGTCCATGAAGGCTTCTCTCCGAGCTACCCTTAGCGATGGTAGTTGTGTCGACAGGCTCCCGTGGGTCATGTTGGGTCTCAGGACCGCCCCCAAGGATGATCTCCAGTCATCGTCGGCTGAGCTGGTCTATGGCCAACCGCTGCGGGTCCCCGGGGAGTTTTTACCTGACACCACAGACCCCTGGTCTGCGACCCAGCAGCGCGTTTCAAACTTGGAGAACGCTAGGGCATTTGTGCCGGTCCCCACCTCGCAGCATGGTTTGCCACAGACTCGTGTTCCACCCGGCCTCCAGGCGACGGAATACGTGTTCATACGGCACGATGCCCACCGCAGGTCCTTTCAACCCCCCTACGATGGCCCGTTTCGGGTCCTACAGACGGGAAGTAAGACCTTCGTGGTGGACATTGGCGGTAAACCGGAACATGTCTCGGTGGACAGGCTTAAGCCAGCTCACTTGGATGTGGATCACCCCGTGGCACTCGCTCAGCCCCCGCGGCGGGGGCGACCTCCCCGTGTTAAACCTCGTCACCATAGGTCGCTTTTTGAAAATATGAGTCCCTCACCGCCCATTAGGCACCTTGCCCCTTGCCCTCCCCGCCACTGCAAGGCCCCAGGGGGTCCCACGGTAGCTCATATGCCGGCTCCAGTTGTTCGGAGCCGTTATGGTCGGGAGGTCCGTCTACCGACCCGTTTTGTGAGTTAGTAGGGTGAATTTTGGGGTGACATATGTAGTGGGCACTTACATGGGCACTTACCTGGACGGGACATAATCCACCTACACTGTCACTTTAAGGACACGGGGCATCCGGGGTATCTAGAGCGGCCATATTAACGCTTCACTTGGTTTGTTGTGGTATCCATGGTTATGCTATTAAATGATGCACACTGATGTGTGGTCAAAGAAACTTCACTCTCTTTGGTCGTGATTTCCCGTCTCCTACAACAGTCTTGTTCTATTAGCGGTTGGCAAAGCCTTCGAACAGTCATATCCTCACTTTCCGTCCACTTAAATGTGCCTGTTCCCCATGCGGCTCCATGAAAGAAAGTAGTCTAGTGAACAGAGAACTTTGCCTGTCGGCAACTAATATAGTGGCTATTTACAAACAATTTTGTCTTTCGTATTTGCCACTTCCACTCCGGGGATAGCTTTAGTCTATGCGCACATAATAAAGATTCTGATCCATCCGTTTGGCTGTCACAATGAATCAATCATTTATTTCTTAACTGCAAAACAAACAAAACTTGTATATCTAATACATGCATGCGTTGCGTGCAGTGAGTGTGTGCGTGCGGTACAAAAACTGTTTGCTTTCCCGGTCCACGTCTCCCACGCAAGCCACCACCCCTTATCAAGGTGCATCATGTGTCAGCAGAGCAAGAGAGAAATAAAAAGAGAAAAAAATAAAAACTGACAAAGGGCTCTGATCTCATCTGTCCCACAAGCCATCCCGAATAGTGAGCTACTCACCGTCTGGGACTGACAACTGATCCTAAAAACATCCTGCACAGAGTCCCCCTCAACTGCCCTTGCTTCCTGCACAAGAGCCGGGTACGGCTCCCTCAATAACCTCTGACTAACATGCTTAGCGAACGGGTCACGACTCAAAGCGCCCGCTACCACGCTCATCACAGACAAACTTACTTAAACACTTTCTTCACAAACATAGCCACAACACTGGTAAACAAACTACCCTCCCACTCAGGGCAGTATGGGGTAGAACACATAGTAGCATACTACAAGAACCTAGACATCCACAAAGACGATTTCAAACTGGTAATGGTAACTACAGATGAGGTACTCAATAAACTGAGCGCCCTCCAACCGAACAAGGCCACTGGCCATGACAACATCCCCTCCAAATTCCTCAGAGACTCAGCAGCCGCCATCACCCCAGTCATCACACACATAATAAACCTCTCCATAAAACAGGGACACGTCCCCAAGGACTTCAAAATAGCGAGAGTAACACCCCTGCACAAAAAGGGCAGCAAATTAGACCCAGGCAACTACCGCCCTGTTTCTATCCTTACATCCATCTCGAAAGTCATGGAAAAAATAGTATACGAACAGGTCGAAAAGTACCTTACGGATAAAAATCTAATCTACGAATTCCAATCTGGCTTCAGAACATCCCACTCCACTGACACATGCCTTCTCTATTTGAACGACCACATCAAGCAAGAGGTGGACGTGGGCAAATACTGCGGCATGGTCATGCTAGACCTACAAAAGGCCTTCGACGCTGTCAATCACTCCATTCTGATTGACAAGTTAAAAGCAATTGGTTTTGATTAGGGATGTCCGATATTATCGGCCGACCGATATTATCGGCCGATATCAGCAGTAAAATGTGATATCGGAAAATATCGGTATCGGTTTAAAAACAAAAAAAACAATAACAATATTTGTTATATATATATCCAGTGAAATGATTAGTTACCTGAAATTATTCAGTTTTTTGGACGGGGAAACCCTGCATATATCGGTATCGGTTGATATCGGTTGATATCGGTATCGGAAATTAAGAGTTGGACAATATCGGAATATCGGTATCGGTAAAAAAGCCAATATCGAGCATCCCTAGTTTTGATAGTTTATCAGTGAGCTGGATACAATCCTACCTGGAGGGGAGAGAACAGATGGTGGAGGTAAACGGTACCCTATCCCCCCCCCTCACAGTTAACTGTGGTGTTCCACAAGGAAGCATACTAGGACCACTACTGTTCCTAATTTATGCAAATGACATGTCGTCAGCTTGTGACTGCAACTTGTTCCTGTTTGCGGACGACTCAGCCCTGCTGGTCTCTGACAAGAACAAGTTACAGGTTGAAAAAACCCTCAGCTCGGAACTAGGCAAAATCTGCATATGGCTCGCCGACAACAAACTATCATTACACATGGGCAAAACAGAGTCCATTCTCTTCGGTTCAAATAACAAACTCAGCAAAACCGATGGCTTCTCAGTTACAGTGGGTGACAATATTGTCACAAGGAAAGATGAAATTACCTACCTGGGTTCCATCCTAGAGGCTAATCTTTCCTGTGACAAAATGGCATCCAATGTAATAAAAAAAGTCAATCAACGAACTCGATTCTTGTACCGGATCTCCTCCCTGGTAAACAAGAATACCCTGAAGACTCTGGCAGGAGCACTCATTCAAGGGTACTACGACTATGCTTGCACCTCATGGTACCAAAGCACCTCAAAGGCACTAAAAACCAAATTACAAACATCTCAAAACAAACTAGTCAGACTACTGCTTGACCTGACTCCTAGAACCCACCTCACCCCTGCACACTTTGCCAACCTAGGATGGCTTAGAGTAGACGACAGAGTACAGCAACTTGCAATGGGCCTGGTCTACAAGATACACTACACGACCAAGGTACCCATGTACATGTCAAAATACTTCCCAAAGGTCAGTGAATACCACGATCACAACACCAGAGGGAGCTCCACAAATCATGTAAAACCCAGATTCGGCTCAAACAAGGGACTAAACACGTTTCGCAATTATGCCACAACAATGTGGAACGCCCTACCCAAAGCTGTAAAGGAATGTGAATCACTACCCACCTTCAAAAACACTCTCAAAGAACACCTACGGGAGACTGCAATTCAAAACTGGCCCCTACAAATGTCCTAACCCAGTTGTACAATAAAGACCAAGCATGGCTTTGTCAGTATTCCAATGTACAGCCCCACCCAACCCCACCCCACCTACCCAACCTCCTCCAATGTACAGTTTCTATGTCAAATGTATGTCAGTATTCCAATGTACAGTGTCCCCACCCCCACCTCCAATGTACAGCCCCACCCCACCTACCCAACCTCCCCCAATGCACAGTTTCTATGTCAAATGTATATACACTCTTTTTCTGGATTTTTTAGTATCACAAACAGTACTGTATTTGAAAATCTGGTGCTATCTGTCATAAATGTATAGATGTAGCAGTACTGTCTATCTGTATGTCGTGTGTGTCATATGATGAATTGAAAATGGGGGACCCTGATGGAAACAAGACGAAAGTCTTTCTCAGGTCTGCATCCTCTTAACAATTGTATGTATGGAGCTGTACTGTACTGTACCCATTCTGCAATCTGTTAATAAACTTTTCAATCAATCAATCAATCAATCACATTCGTCTTCCCTGGCAGGTGTTTGAGATCAAAATCAAAAGACGCAAGTTTAGACACCCAGCGGATCTCACATGCGTCGAGCTTTGGCTTCGTAAGCAGATATGTCAACGGGTTATTGTCCGTCCAAACTGTGAATCTCTGACCCTTCAGCCAATGGCTGAACTTCTCACATATGCTCCATTTCAAGGCCATGAACTCTAGTCTATAAGCTGGATACTTACACTGTGAGGCACTGAGGGTCTTGCTTGCAAAAGCGACAGGCCTGGCCTTGGACTCACCTCGAGGTACCTGCGACAGCACAGCGCCAAGTCCGTCCAATGACGCATCAACTGAGAGGACAAAAGGCTCCTCAAAATCTGGATGGGCGAGCACAACACACTCCAGTAACATTGTCTTCAGCTTATCGAGAGCTTCCCGACATTCCGCTGTCCAGTCGGCAGGGGTGAGCCTACGAAAGCTGCCATGTGGTTTCTTGTCCTTAGGGGACCTCCCCCTCCTCTTTTGTCCAGCCGTAAGGGCGAACAATAGCTTCGCAACAGCAGAGCAGTTTGGGAGGAAATGCTGGTAGTAAAATACCATCCCGAGAAACGACTTGATCTTACGGACAGAGGGTGTGCACCCATCAACCTCCATGAGATCCTGTACTGTCATGTTGGAGATAACCTCCACCTTGGAGGGATCAACAGACATGCCCCCACCACCGACCACATGGCCCAAGAACCTGACCTGCTGCTGCAGCAGGTCATACTTCTTGGGAGCCAGTTTCAGGTTGTTCTCCCTCAACCTCTGAAACACGGTGTGGAGCCTAGACAGGGCCTCATCTTCTGACGGCGCGAAGACCAGGAGACCGTCAAGGTAACACAACAGTTTTGTAAAGTTCATGTCTCCGAAGATTCCAGTCATCATTCTCATAAAGGCTGCAGGGCTATTACATAGACCCTGTGGCATGCGATTGTACTCATGCAACCCGAGGGGGGTTGTGAAAGCCGTGTACTTCTTGTCATCCTCATGCATTGGGATGTTAAAGAAGCCAGAGGTGAGATCCATCGTACTAAAAAGGCAATTGCCCCCAAGCACGGCAAGACAATCAGACTGGTGTGGCAAGGGGTGAGCGTCCTTCAGGGTGCACGCATTCAACCATCTGAAATCAGTGTAGATGCGAACCCCCCCGTCCTTTTTCCAGACAATTACAAGAGGTGAAGCGTACTCACTCGAGGACTTCCTGATAATCCCCTTTTCCTCCATATCAGTGAGAACCTGTCTCAGCTTCTGATAGTGAGCCGGGGGGACCCTCCTGTAGGGCAATCGAAAGGGGCGCTCATCCACAAGACGGATGTGATGCGTGTATCCCTTGACCTCACCACAGTCTTTTTTTATTGGATTCTATTATATGTTGTAACACTGTATTGCACATCGTTGCGGGCAAGACCACCCGCATTTCATTGTATACTTGTATGCCGTGACAATTAAAACTCTTGACTTGACTTGACTTGAGTCTAACGAGTCCTTGGAAAAGATGTCGTTATATTCAGTTATCAGCTGCACAAGCTGGGACTTGCAGGCTTCACTGACCTGGCAAGAACTGATGTCAATGTCACAGAGCCCGAGCTCTGACAAACTCCTAGCCGGCGAGGCCGGAGGACCGGCACAACCTGGGGCGTCAGGCTCTCGCCTTTCCGAAACTGCCTGCAGTCCCTGAAAAGCATCCAAATCCTCAATCGCCAAACATACTGAAACATCAGCTAACTTGCAGTTCCTTTTTAGTGTGATAGGTTTGTCAGACGGATTGACAACAGTCATGGGCACCCATCTATCTCCCCAGAGTGGTGTAACAAGCCGACCCACAAGAACACCTCGTGGCATAGCCTTGGAGTCTGTTGGCTCCACAATTACAGTGCTTCCAGGTGACATAGGCACCTTAGCAGGGAGTCTGCCCCAGACTAAGTGCTTGTGTCTCGGTAGGAGCGTCACAGCCTGGGTGAGCTTCACGGTACCAATCCTCTCGGGAACCGTACCACCCCTCCAGCGCTCCACGTTCGTAAACATGGACAGAAACTGCTCTACTTCCGGACTCGACTGAGGCTCTGGTCTCGATGCGAGATCCCAGTACTCACTACCACCCTTCAGGACGTGAGTAACATGTTTAAAGACTCCTCATGTAGTCATGGTCACCTCCGGAACCATCTGGGGGTGCTGGGGACGGTGCCGGAAACACAGATGCTGTTGCACTCAATACTGGTGCGTCGCTGACTAGAGGCACATGACACTGGGAACGGACCCTGCGCTCCACCATACCTAATTAAAACTGTCCACCTGCAGCAGTTCGAGACTTCCTGTCCTGCATGTGCTCATCGAGTCTCTCCTGGATCTCGCAAGCAGACCATTGCCTAGCAGACTTGAACTTAAAAACATTAGTGAGTGACTGATCGGGGCAGTGTTTGATAAACATCATGCTAACCTCGTGACTCGGGTCCTCAATAATACGGCCTTGCCTTCTCAAGCACTCATCAGCCACTTCCACTGTCCTATTTAGCCTTATCCAAAACTCCATAGCATCCTTGCCTGGCTTTGGTAGTGTACTATAAAAGTCCGCCAGGGGCATGCTTGAGTATGAGAGTTCACTAAAATGTTGTTTTAGTATGTCAAAAATCTAGTGAGGGTTCCTTGTGTGGTCAATAGACTTGTTGTTACGCAGCTTTATCCTTACCACATCCCCTGCTTTACCCATGAGCTTAGATAGAATCTCCTGTAATTGCTCACTAACTGGAGTACTCGTTTCCTCATGTACAAGGTGATCAAAGTCTCCCACTCATAAACAGTGAATTTGTCTGAATTATCACCCCTGAATATAGGGGGCTCTCTGGCGTCTGAGTGCACAACTACTCTGTGTGGCACTGTCACCTCTGAGGGATGCTCAAGAGACCTAATACTGTCTGTGCTCCTGCTAGACTGCAGCTTAGCTGTGATGGACTCACCAATCTTTTCTGCCAGCTGTGTGATGAGTGCACTTAACTCTGGCTGTTCACCTGTTAGCCGCTCACTAACTGGTGATAGGCTTGGCCTGGCACGGTCTACATATCCCAATTCTGGCTGTTCACCTGTTAGCCGCTCATTAACTGGTGGTAGGCTTGGCCTGGCACGGTCTACATACCTTGTGGAGGTAAGCTGTGGAGTGTCAAATGTGACTGGATCTGGTCCTGGTGCTTCTGTCTCTGAGAGCCGATTGTAAAATCCCCCTCCCACACCCAACTCTATATCCACAACCACATCTGTATTCCCCCTCCCACCTAAGTATGTCCCACCCTCTGCTATGGTCCTACTTCTCACACAGGCTTAATAGAAAAAAAATTAAATAACCTGTTACACTAAATACTGTAGTAGAAAAAAAATTAAAAAAATTAAATAATTACATAAGTGTTGTGAAGGATCAGATTAAACCGAATATATATATTTATTTATGGATATATATTGAATAGTATTTGTATATCGTTTGATATCCCTTGTATATTCCTTGTACATATACACGGAATATCCCTTTAGTCTACTATAGCCCATAATAGTTCATTCTCTTATTGGACAAGGAACTGGCGCCGGGGAGACAAGCCCCTTGGAGCCAAGTTCAATGGTACCGACGAAACATGTCCCTACTAGCCCCGGCTCTGCGCAGGAATACGGCTACCGAAAAGAGAGTGGCACTATTTGTTCACCGTGCATATAAATATGGCGCAAGTAAATGTAGAAGTCCTCTTATCCCTTAGTCCTTTACCCTTCTACCCAACTAAGTAACAGAACGTGAAGCCTCACCCCACGATACCGCGTGCGGTGTAGTATGGCCTGTTTGGCCTTAGAATAGCATTGAGACCTCGTGCGAATTAATAGCTGAATTGTCAGAGTTTGGCACCGTATTTCTATTAAGTAATAATAGTCTATCGTGTAAGGTGCATCGTGCGGTTAGAGTTCTAAAGTGAGCAGCATCCCCGTCGCTTCCTCGTGTTATCTAGAGTCTTAACCAGGTTGGGCAGACCACACGTGGTGCTTTCATCCGAGGAGTTCTAGGCGAGGACCGAGTGGACCTGTACATTGGATTACCTACCCGACGACTGCTGAGCCCTATGCGGCATGGAATATATATTTGCTTTGGTACTTTGATTTGTGGAGCGGATAATCGCCAACACCGGTGAGTGTTGGATTTACCCCGAGAGGAGTCAAGGTGAGACGGCGCTCAGACCAGACTGAGGTCGCCTCGCTTCTTCTTCACTGTGGAGCTACAGCTACAGCCTACAAGAGAGCCAAGGTGTATTCATCTGTGGATCAAGATTCTACTGCACTGTCTTCTGTACCTGAAGTCTCCCTAGACATCGTTGACCAGACGGGATACTGCCGACGGCTCTCCTACCCCCCCTACCGGCTTACAACCGGGAGGACCCCTACAGTATATCCAGCTATAATCATTAAGTGTGCCATCGTTATAATTCCCTAAGAGCCAGGTTGTATACTTGCTTCCTGCGTAACCAGAGATTGGACATTCAGTGTTGATTTGCCTACGAGTACTCATTTGCCTTACAAGTGCATTCAAATCATAAACGTAATAGTGAATGTTATATGTACCCTTTGCTATATATTAAATATTTGATTATTACCTTTGTGTGGACCCGATTTCATTGTGGGAAAGTGTTCATCATATTTAGATATCGTGTACTGTATGGCCAGTAGTTAAAGTACATAAAGCGGTAGTGGTTTAATGATACCATACTTATCAATACAGTCAGGGAATTGTACCCCTCAGTTACAATTGGTCCTTCGAGCCGGAGCGTAATTAGTGTAATATTAATATAGTGGTATTAATATTGAAATGGCCTATGATGAACACTCCACGAAACGGTCCCCCTAAAGTAGAACGCCCGCAGCGTAGACGACAGCCACCTCAGTACTTAGAGGATTACGCTGCCAGTATACTACCTAGCCTTCTACAAACGGTAAACGCGGTAAAAGTAGAAAGTAAAATTATGTCCGACCCTATCAACCAGGATACCCCGACCACAGAGGCCCTAGTGGGTTCTAATGTAACTGACCAAGCTCACGGTGGGGACCAGGAGGGAACTGACACGACTTTACCCCCCGCCAAGACCGAAGAAGTAGTCCCCCAAGAGCTCCGGGAGGAAGACAACCCTTCAGAGATGGAACTCTGCACGGAACAAGATGAGGAGAGCGCCGAGGAGATAGAACTCCAGGACTCCCCGCAGGGGAACGCATCCCCAACGGGTACTGCCAGGAGCGGCTCACCTCAACAAGCGTCTTCCCCCAGCGAGGCGGAGAGGATGCTGTCACAGGCGTTCCTCGCCACCCTGGCAGCCTCTACCGAACGCGATCGACTTCAGGGTGAACGCGATCGACTTCAGGGTGAACGCGATCGACTCCAAACACAGCAACGGAGCGAGGAAGAGCACATACGTCTGGAGCTGAGCCGCCTTCAGACGGAAGAGAATATGGCAAGAGACCGGGCCGACACCCAGCGTGCTGCTGCCGGTGCCCAAAGAGAAGCAGATCTCACCAAGCGCGAAGCCGAGCGCGACAGACTACAAGCGCAGCTAATGGAGCAGCTGATCACCAGGGCAACACCCCCTCCCTCCACAAGGGGTTCCAGGGCCTCGTCAAGACACGGGTCAAGGGCACCCTCCCCTAACCGATTAAGCGACCCTGAGCCCGACCGCCAGAGAGAGCCCACACCCCCCTCCGAACTCCTTCCCCGACCGGTCCAAGTGAGACCCAGCTACAAGGAAGGAACAGCGGACACCGCGGAGAGGCTAAATAGACGACTACAGGATCTAGAAGACCTGGCAGAGGAAGAAGAGGGAGAAGAGGAGAGTCAAGCCCGACAGCAGCACATTACTCCACAGGACCAGGAGGTCCAGTACAGCCCAGGCTATACCCCCGCGGCTCTGCGCTACAGACCCCCGACTCGATTCACGGGTGAGCATGACGCACGACCAGTCCCGAGGAATAGCACCTGGACCAGCGGGCCATGGTACCCTGCCAGTACCAGCCCACCGAGAGGCGTAAGAGGAGACTCGCCCAGGAGGCCTCTCTTCCAACGCTCACCGATGTGCCAGCCATCCACGGCGTCATACATTGGCACACCGACGTTTCCAGACTTCACCCATGAGAACCGAGCACAGTACACGGAGCTACGGATGTGCTTAGAGACAATGATGGTGGATGTAGCTGATGAACGCCACAAGTATGCGATCCTATTGAAGCACCTGAAAGTGCCCAGAGCGCACAACATAGCGCTTGCCTATGCCACCTCTACTACCCCATACACAGCGGCTCTAGCAGCACTAGACCAAAGATATGGACGTATATGGGATTACGTAATACAAGAGATAAGGCATATTGACCGCCTACCCCCAGCAACAGACAATCGCTCACTAGACGACCTGTCTATCAAAGTACAATCCCTGGTAGGGATGCTGGGGGCGCAACGAGAAAAGGGTATGCACGAACTATACGCAAACTCGAACGTCGAGAGGATTTTAGAGAAGCTGCCGCCCGCCCGACAGGAGCGCTTCAGGCGGCAAAGAGACCACCGTGATCCTAACGGTCCCGAGCCATCCCTCCTAGACCTAGCCGACTTCCTGGCGAGAGAAGTCAGCAGCCTACGGCTGGATACGTTCGTGCGGAGCACACCAAGCTCCAGAGAGGGACCTAGGAGAGTAAACGATGGCCGAAGATCGGTGACTGTCATGCACCAATCAGAATCAGTACCGAGCAGCAAGAACCACAGTACCCCCTCGATGAAAGAGAAGTGGAAGATGGTGTGCCCGTACTGCGAGAAGGAACACTGGTTGTCACAATGTGACCAATTCAAGAAGATGACCGCTGAAGAAGTGAGTCACTGGATAAAGTCCAACAGGCGCTGTTACCGATGTGCGCGCAGTCACATGGCAGCCGAGTGCCGCCTCAAGAAGAGGTGTAGTAGGTGTGACGGAGCCCACCTAGATGTCCTACACGACAGTAACAAAAGAAAGCCCGCACCATCCAGCAGCACAAAGGCAAGTGTTATGTACATTGACCCCGCTAGCAGCAGCGGCGCCCAGGTGCTCTTAAAGGTGGTCCGTGTAACACTGAGTTACCAAGATAAGGTCATGGACACTTACGCCGTCCTTGATGACGGGTCAGAGAAGACCCTTCTCCTCGCGTCCGCTGCGGCCCAGCTGGGGCTGCGGGGGAGCGAGAACCAGATGACGATTCGGACAATAAGAAGAGATCTAAAGACGATAAAGGGCGAGAATGTCTCCTTCACTATCGCAGCAAGCGGGCAGCCAGAGAGACGGTATAGGATTACTAATGCTTTCACCAGCCAAGAAATAGGACTATCGCAGTACACCTACCCCATCGCCAAGCTGATGGATAAATATGTGCACCTGCGCCAACTCCCTATCCCGCTCATAGACGGCGCCACCCCGACCCTGCTGATAGGCTCCGACCATGCAGACCTCATAGTCCCGATAGACCGGGTCCATACAGGACCCAGAGGTTGCCCTGCAGCAGTCGAGACCCGCCTAGGATGGACATTACAAGGCCCCCTCGCCAAGTCTCTTAACCGAACAGCAGCCACTAGCTGCCTCCACTCCAGAGCGACAGAAGGAGACACCACACTCCTGCAGCATGTCGAGAGGCTATGGACACTAGAGACAATGCCCTTTAAGAACGAAAAGAAAGACATTCGTTCTAAGGAAGATATCTACGCTATAGCCCTCCTCGAGCACGGGACAAAGAGAGTCAACGTCAACGGAGTGATGAGATACGCAACTCCACTCCTGAGGCGAGAGGGAATGCCCACCTTTCACGCCACAAAAGAGGCGACGGAGCGGTATCTATTGAACACAGAGCGGCGCCTAGCCAAAGACCCCGCTCAAGAAGCTGTGTACCGCGCTGAGATTAACAAACTAATCACAGCGGGACACATAAAGAAAATTGACTGGCGACGTCGTGCGCTGCTCCGCGCCTCCCTGATCAAAGACGGCTTTGATCTCCGGCAGCGGGCCAGCAGCGACCCCCCAGTATTGAGCAGCCTCAACGCAGAGGACCCAGCAGCAGATGAAGAGGTCCGACAAAGTGTGACAAATAGTTTCTACGTGGACAACTGTTTACAAAGCGTCTCGACGCCAGAAGAAGCCGAGGCTCTCCTACTCAAGCTCCGCGCCTCCCTGATCAAAGGCGGCTTTGATCTCAGGCAGTGGGCCAGCAGCGACCCGCAAGTACTGCGCAGCCTCTCCCCCGAGGACAAGGCAGCGAGCAGCGACACCTGGATGGCGACCATCCCAGGAGAAGCCCAAGAAATGACACTAGGACTAGTCTGGCGCTTCAAAACAGACTCGCTCCATTATAGACACAAACCCCTGACCAAGGAGCAGGGAAGGTCGACGGCAATACCGACCACCAGACGGAGTGTATACAGAACACTCGCCAGACAATATGACCCGTTGGGATGTATTCTACCTTACACCACCAGGGCAAAGATGATTGTAAGAGCGCTATGGGACAAGGACCAGGGCTGGGACGATCCCATACCCGAACACCTTGCATCCACATGGAGAGAGTGGAAGACGGAACTCCGCTCACTCCCAGGTGTTAATATACGCCGCAGCTACTTCCCACCCACAGTGAGGCCAGAGACATGCAAGATCGACCTGCACGTATTCAGCGACGCCTCCGAAGTAGCCTACGGTTCGGTGGCCTACTTGCGTGCCCGAGAGGAGGGAGGAGAAATACATACTGCTTTCATCCTGGCTCGCTCAAGAATAGCCCCACGAAAGCAACAATCTATCCCGCGTCTAGAGCTCTGCGCAGCCCTAGCAGGAGCGCAGCTCGCCACGTTAATCCAACGTGAACTCACCATCCCGGTGCAAAGAACAATCTTGTGGTCAGACTCCACGACCGTACTCACATGGATCCGGTCTGATTCGTGCAGATACAAGGTCTTCGTGGGAGTCAGAGTCACCGAGATTCAAGAGTTAACAGAAGTAGCAAGCTGGAGGTATGTGGACACCAAACACAACCCAGCTGACGTCATCACCCGGGGAATGTCCCTGGATGACCTCACCCGTCACAACCTCTACAGTGACGGGCCAGAGTTCCTCAAGCTCCCGGAAGAAGAGTGGCCTACACCCACCCCACGGGAGGCGAGTAAAGAGGAGGCAGAGAACAAGAAACCTATGTTCTGTGGGTTGACACACACACCCGTCCCCACAGACCCCGATCTAGACGATTGCCTCACCCTACAGAGTGCGCAGCTAAAGACATTTCTGTGGCACCACCCAGAGGTTCAGCCCACAACTGACATTTCAGCAGCTGACTACGAAGAAGCAGAACTTCTTCTACTACAACGAGCCCAGAGAGACTCGTTCCCCGATGAGCTAGCCTGTCTACAGGGAGCAAAGCCCGTCCCATCAGACAGCAGACTGCTCCACCTAGCACCCGAGAGCGACGCCCATAGTCTCATCAGAGTGGGTGGTCGTCTGCGGAGAGCCCCAGACTTACCGGATGACGTCAAGTACCCGATAGTCTTGAACAGCCGACACAAGGTCACAGAGCTGATCATAAAGAAATACGACGAGGATGTGCACCACGCAGGGGCAGAGAGAGTCTTCGCGGAGATCAGACGTCGTTATTGGATACTGCAAGGGAGAGAAGCAGTGCGGCGCTTCCAGCGAACCTGTCTAGACTGTCGTAAGTGGCGAGCCCAGCCCAGTATACCCCGGATGGCTGACCTACCTCCCTGTCGCCTCCGACTCGGCGACAAGCCTTTTCACTCCACCGGTATGGACTGTTTCGGCCCGCTGTATATAAAGAAAGGAAGAGGAACCGAGAAGCGGTGGGGTATTGTATTCAAATGCATGACCACCAGAGCGATACATATCGAACTCCTTCCAACCATGAGCACAGACTCATTCCTTATGGCCTTCCGAAGATTCACATCACGGAAAGGAAAACCGTCTACATTGTTGTCTGATCACGGGACAAACTTCAAAGGCGGAGAAAGAGAGCTGAGAGAGAGCTTCCAAGCTATGGGCCCAGAACTTAAGACCCACCTCGCTCCATCCCAGATTGACTTCCAGTTTAATCCCCCGAACGCACCTCACTTCGGTGGAACCTGGGAACGAGAAGTACGTTCCATAAAGACAGCCCTGTACGCCGTGCTTGGGGCCCAGACCGTGGCGGAAGAAGTCCTAATGACAGTCCTCACGGAGATCGAGGGAGTATTGAACTCAAAGCCCCTCGGTTACGTCTCAAGTGATGTAGCAGATGTCGACCCAGTCACCCCCAACACACTCTTGATGGTGCGGCTGGACCCCGCGCTACCACAGACAATGTACAGGCCTGAAGAAGCGAACGGCCGAAGAATGTGGAGGTACAGTCAAGTACTGGCTGACAAGTTTTGGAACAGCTTCCTACTCCACTACCTACCGTCTCTACAGACCCGCCAGAAGTGGGTAAAAGAGAGAGACAATTTGACAGAAGGAACAGTCGTCATGATTATCGACCAGTCACTACCCCGAGCTATGTGGCCGGCTGGCCGCGTAAGCAAAGTGATCACCGGTGCCGATGGAAAGGTCCGAGCAGCTGAAGTGCTCGTCCAAGGGCGGACTTACACCCGACCCGTGGCGAGGCTGATAGAACTGCCAAGGCTCCCCGATACTATCGATGACGACCATGACCCTATGACTTTGTGAACTGACTGACCTTACAGCGGACATTGAGTAGTGGACAGTGCGGTTAATCTGTCTCTGCTTAGCTAATTAGGTGGGACTAATTAGGGGGCGGCTGTTGTGAAGGATCAGATTAAACCGAATATATATATTTATTTATGGATATATATTGAATAGTATTTGTATATCGTTTGATATCCCTTGTATATTCCTTGTACATATACACGGAATATCCCTTTAGTCTACTATAGCCCATAATAGTTCATTCTCTTATTGGACAAGGAACTGGCGCCAGGAGACAAGCCCCATGGAGCCAAGTTCAATGGTACCGACGAAACATGTCCCTACTAGCCCCGGGTCTGCGCAGGAATACGGCTACCGAAAAGAGAGTGGCACTATTTGTTCACCGTGCATTTAAATATGGCGCAAGTAAATGTAGAAGTCCTCTTATCCCTTAGTCCTTTACCCTTCTCCCCAACTAAGTAACAGAACATGAAGCCTCACCCCACGATACCGCGTGCGGTGTAGTATGGCCTGTTTGGCCTTAGAATAGCATTGAGACCTCGTGCGAATTAATAGCTGAATTGTCAGAGTTTGGCACCGTATTTCTATTAAGTAATAATAGTCTATCGTGTATGGTGCATCGTGCGGTTAGAGTTCTAAAGTGAGCAGCATCCCCGTCGCTTCCTCGTGTTATCTAGAGTCTTAACCAGGTTGGGCAGACCACACGTGGTGCTTTCATCCGAGGAGTTCTAGGCGAGGACCGAGTGGACCTGTACATTGGATTACCTACCCGACGACTGCTGAGCCCTATGCGGCATGGAATATATATTTGCTTTGGTACTTTGATTTGTGGAGCGGATAATCGCCAACACCGGTGAGTGTTGGATTTACCCCGAGAGGAGTCAAGGTGAGACGGCGCTCAGACCAGACTGAGGTCGCCTCGCTTCTTCTTCACTGTGGAGCTACAGCTACAGCCTACAAGAGAGCCAAGGTGTATTCATCTGTGGATCAAGATTCTACTGCACTGTCTTCTGTACCTGAAGTCTCCCTAGACATCGTTGACCAGACGGGATACTGCCGACGGCTCTCCTACCCCCCCTACCGGCTTACAACCGGGAGGACCCCTACAGTATATCCAGCTATAATCATTAAGTGTGCCATCGTTATAATTCCCTAAGAGCCAGGTTGTATACTTGCTTCCTGCGTAACCAGAGATTGGACATTCAGTGTTGATTTGCCTACGAGTACTCATTTGCCTTACAAGTGCATTCAAATCATAAACGTAATAGTGAATGTTATATGTACCCTTTGCTATATATTAAATATTTGATTATTACCTTTGTGTGGACCCGATTTCATTGTGGGAAAGTGTTCATCATATTTAGATATCGTGTACTGTATGGCCAGTAGTTAAAGTACATAAAGCGGTAGTGGTTTAATGATACCATACTTATCAATACAGTCAGGGAATTGTACCCCTCAGTTACAATAAGAGATTGACCAATCAGATCAATAACCCCCTATATATTATATATACAATCAATACATAAATGTCTTCTGCACATTCACTGGCAATCATTTACATGACCTTTTTTTTCTTTTTTTTCACAATTTCATTGTCCTTGTCCACAATTTAATTGTCCTTGTCCACAAGTTACAAAACAGTGGACTGTCCACCGAATTCCAGGGTCATTCACTGTCTACTGACATACGTGAATGCAGTCCATGGGAACACCTGTGGACCTTTTCAAGATGAGGGCAATTGATGACGATGCCTGTGGACCTGCAGCTTCCCTGGCGAACGATCTGTTGTCGTTCTTTTTTTCCTTTTCTTTATCCGGGTCGGAAGGCACCACTGTAACGGATGTTCTGTGTGTAGGTCTGGCTAACACACGTGTTCTCTGCCTTGTGTTCTGGGGACTTCAAACGCAACAGGAAAGGAGGAGACGGTTCTACTGTTGGCACATTTATTGCTGCTTCAGCTCTCAAAACCTGTACACAATGAATGGCAAAAGTACCACAAAAGAACGCATTACATTTGTTTCCAGTCCCGACAGTCAATCTCTCAGATTGAGCGCCTCGCGCGAACTGACTAGTGACGTCACTACATGAACGTGGCCTAGCCACGTTTCACACAGGTCTTAGCATACTAAACCTGTTAGCATGAGCGTGAATGGCATTGAATATAAATGTATAAAGTGTGTAAAGTGAATACATAAAAGAAACAATTTAGAATACACATACCTGTACACAATCAATGGCAAAAGTACCACAAAAGAACGCATTACATTAGTTTCCAGTCCCGACAGTCAATCTGTCGACAAAGAATCATGAATGACTAACGAAAGGTTATGTAGATAACCTAGTTATATTAGTATTGGCTGAGCGTCCCGCTCTGAGCCTTACGAGATACTCTGTGATACATATTGTATCTCCCACGAATAAAAAACACATGCACCCCACCTGTATGGGGCCCCGCCCCTAATGGTGGCCACCACCCATATAACCATGACTCTGGTCATGAAACACCCTTCCTCGCCAAAAACCCGTCCCAGGAAAAGATCCCTCAAGAGGGAACTCAGGGCGCGCAGAGCGGGACGCTCAGCCAATACTAATATAACTAGGTTATCTACATAACCTTTCGTTATATTTCGTATTTGCATCGCGTCCCGCTCTGAGCCTTACGAGATAATGGGGAAGAGCGGGCGCGAGACCCGACAGATGTACCCCCTGAGGACCCGTAAGCCCACATCAAGGGGTGCGGGGAGCCCTGTCACCCCATCCTTCCTAATGAAGGGGGGGCGCAGTCAACTCCACCTGAATGCGAACAAGAGAGAGCTAGAACCCCTTGAACACACCGTACAGGCGGAACCACGTGTGACCCAACACACTGTGGCCCAAACCTACACACTCCTGCTACCCGACCAAAGAATGGGAAGCAGGAAAGGCCACAGACCCCAGAACCGCCTGGGAGACAGAACCCCCGGTCATGTCCATGAGGTAAAACCTTACAAAGGGGCCCGGTGAGGACCATGAAGCCGCAGCACAGATGTCCTCCACCGAGGCCCCACCCAGGAGAGCGGCAGAAGCAGCCACCCCACGAGTGGAGTGCGCCCTGACGCCCCCAGGGGGATCCCGCCCAGCCAACGTGTAGCAGAGGGCAATACCCTCGCACATCCAATGGGACAGGCGCTGCTTCGACAGTGCCTTACCAGCACGAGCCCCACCGTAACAGACAAAAAGCTGGTCGGTAACCCTGAAGTCCTGAGTACGGCTGAGGTAAATCCCCAAAGCACGGACTGGACATGACAGGTGAAGGCCCGCATCTAACTCACTAGTGTGAGGAGGAGGACGAAAAGCCTGAACCACAATATCCCGGGAGCGGAAGGAACTCCGGATATTTTTAGGCACGAAAGCAGGATTAGGTCGCAGAGTGGCACCGCAATCGGTCCGAAAAGACAGGCACTCTGGACGTACCGAGAGAGCACAGAGCTCACCCACGCGTTTAGCGGAAGTGACAGCCAGTAGGAACGCGGTCTTGAAAGACAGCCGTCCCAACGGCGCCTGCTCGAGCGGCTCAAACGGGGCCAAGGACAACCGACCGAGGACCAATTGAAGATCCCAAGTCGGAGCCAAGGAGCGTCGCACCGGCTTAACGCGTCGAGCGCCAAGCAGGAAACGCTTCACAAGAGGGTGGCTGAACAAAACAATCCCCTCAAAACCCTCATGACAGGAGGATATAGCTGCCGCATATACCCTCACCGTCGAAGCCGACAGCCTACCAAGAAGAGACTGGAGATAACCCAGAACAGCATCCAGGGGACAGGAGACTGGGTCCCAGCCCCCCCCCTTACACCATTCTTGGAACGCACGCCACCTGCCCGCGTAAACCGCGACAGTGGAGGGAGCATGCACACACCGGATGGTATCAACCACCGCGGGATCCATCCTCTCCAGACTCACCCTCTCACCAGCCACACCACCAGGCGTTGACCCAACACCGGAGGCTGGACAATCACTCCGTCGTGCTGCGAGAGGGCCGTCGCTGACCACGGAATGACCCAAGGAGGAGCGACCAGAAGCTGGATTAAGACCGGGAACCACACCGACGTGCCCCGGTCCGGCGCGACCAGGATCACCGTCCTGCGCTCCCTCCGTATCCGCTCCAACAGCTGACTCAACAGCTGTACAGGAGGGAAGGCGTACAGAAGCCCGGGCGGCCATGGAAAGGTCGAGAAGGCATCCACCCCCAAGGGGGGACGATCCGCTCGCCTGAGCAAGAACCACAAGGGGCACTTGTGAGAACGTCGGCACGCAAACAGATCTACTGAGGCCACCCCGAACCGATCCCAGATCTGTCTGACTATGTCGGGGCGGAGTTCCCACTCGTCGTGACGAGGACCGCCCCGAGACATTACATCCGCCGCCACATTCGCCGTACCAGGAACGTGGAGCGCCCGCAGACTGCGCAGCCTGCGGGATGCCCATAGCAACAGCTCGTGCGCCACCCCGAGCAGGCGGGCGGAACGAGTCCCACCCTGCCTGTTGATATACGCCGCCGCCGTCACATTGTCCGTCCTGACCAAAACGTTTCTGCCTACCACCAGGTGGCCGAGCCGTTTGAGGACCAGGAGAACCGCCTTCAATTCCAACACATTGATATGCAGGACAGCCGGGTCGGCATGACCCGTCCAGCTGCCCCCCACAACATGGAACCGCAACGCCCCTCCCCAACCTGTGAGAGAGGCGTCGGTGAAAACCGTGACGTGGGAGCCCCTGCTGCCCATGAGGACCCCCGCGGAGAGGATACCCAGCCTCCCCCAGTGGGCGAGATCCCCCCATATCGACAAAGGAACCGTCAACCGTCTCCCTTTGCCCCACACCGGATCTATTCTCAAAGAGAGAAACCACCTCTGTATCCGCCTCATAAAAAGGAGGCCAAGAGGAACCACCGTGTGGGCCGCCGACATAAGGCCTAGCAGGCGCATCACCTGCCGCGCCGTAACCGTCCCTCCCGGACGGAAACCCCCGAGCGCGTGACGGAGAACCCTCCGATGCTGCTCCGAGAGGGTCGCAAGCATGGGCATCGACCTCAATGTCAAGCCCAAGTACTCCACCTGTTGACTGGGAAGAGGGGTACTCTTCTTCCAATTCACAGCAAAACCCAGGTTGGTGAGGAATTCCACCACCAGCCGAGTATGAGACCTGGCAACCTCCTCCGAACGGCTGAGAAGCAGAATGTCGTCGAGATAAAACAGGACCCGTATCCCCCGACGACGTAAAGGCCCCAGAGCAGCCGCCACGCACTTGGTGAATGTGCGGGGAGCCAGAGAATAACCGAACGGCATTCTGTGGTACTCGTACGCTACGCCCTGAAAAAGGAACCGTAGGAATTTCCTGTGAGGAGGGTAAATGGGTATGTGAAAATACGCATCCTTCAGGTCTATGGAGGTGAACCAGTCCCCCCTCCTGACAGCAAGCAGAAGGAGTCGGACGGTCAACATCCTGAACGGTCTCGCTACAATCAACCGATTGAACACGGACAGATTCAGTATAGGTCTGACCCCCCCAGTTTTCTTGGGCACCAGAAAATAACGGGAGTAGACGCCTGACATTGCGTCCTCTCTCGGGACCACAACGACGGCCTGCTTCGCCAACAGAGATTGAATCTCGTCGGCCAGGGCTGTCACTGCGTCTGACCCTGACAACAGGGTCGGCACCAAACCCGAGAACGGAGGATGGGGCCGCGCAAATTGCAAAACCAGCCCCTCCTCTAACGTTCTCCTCATCCACTGATTCAAGCGACATTCCCGTCGTCATATGTGAACATAATCCCACAGCGCCCCCGCCGTCAACTGACGCTGGGCCGCAAGGAACAGCAGATAATTGGCCCGGTCCCCCCCGTCGTGCAAAGCAACCAAGGGAGGACCCCGACAGAAAGGGCCGGTTTGATACGGGAGGAGCGGTCATCAAGCTTGTGGACACACACTCACACCCTGAACACCCCTCTAGCACACGCTGAGGAGACGTTCCGCAGCCAGACACGCAAGGCCTGAGGACCCCATGGGCTCCTACACGCCGAAGCCCTGCAGTGATATTGCTACCACCCAAATCACGCCAGCCTCTCCTTTGCAGACCACTGCCGGTTTGACGGGAGTGGGAGGCAACAGCGCGACACCCCGCCTGGCGAGGGCGAAGCTGGGGTAACCCCTGCTGAGCATTCAACAGAAGAGGCACCGAGTCCCCCTGCTGACCACTGGAACTAGTGACAGCTGTAACACCAGGTTCCACCCACCCACAACCTGCGGTGTAGGAACCACGCGACGACGGAACATTCTCACGGACAGACCCAGGCTCAGCCATCAACTGGGTGTCAGCCCCTGTCTCCATGAGAAGCGAAGAATGGGGCCGCATACGCTTCAAAGAAGGTTCGCGGCCCGCAGCCAAATGAAAACACTCAGAGCCCCGCTTCTGAGGGTAACAGAAAGCGGACTGAACGGGGAGCGGGCTGCTCGCGGCAAAATGACGACGGGGTGGTTTACCAACCCCGAAATCACCCAAAATGGCCGATCCCTCGGCCGCCAAGACTGTCGGCCTCGCGATACCCTGTCGATTCTCCACCCAGGGCACCACTGGCGGGGGAAACATGGCCGCCTGTCGAGGATCTCGCCACAGCCGTTGACGAGATCGTGCTCCTACCCCTGGCTGCACAGCGTGAGGCGGTGTAGGACCCGAATCAAAAACCGCCTGCGCCTCCACAGAACGCCCAAAAAGACTATCTGTGGAAAAAGGAGTTGTGAGGAGAGAAAACCTATCCTCTTCCCCAAGAGGAGACTGCTCCAACCAAAGATGCCTAACAACCAAGGTCGATAGCATCCGAATCCTCCCCGCAGTTATAGCTTGCGACTGAGTCAAGATCTCTATAACACCACAAACATGAATCACGTTCATAGTGTCGGTCGGACCCAAAGACCTACAACCCGACGCCATCTTGGATAGGAAAGTAGCCAGCTGAGCCACAACACTGGCCGCCGCTAAATGCCATCCTGCAGCAGTATACCACTCATTCGTCCATACTGCCACCCTCCGAGCCGACATGCTATCAAGCAACGGCCGGGCGGAACGTCGTTCATCCCCGCCTGGGCACAAACAAGAAGCTACCTGGCTACTTAGCCAAGGCACCCCCGGGCTGCACCCCGTCGTCAGCCCCTTCACCCGCAAAAAAGGTAAATAGAGCTCAGCGAACCCCCCCCCACCCACCACCGACTGACCTTCATCAATGAAGCTGGCAAGAGGAGGGAAAAGCGGAAACCCGCGGCGGGGATTATTAGACATTCCAGCGTCAACATCAGCGTCAGCAGAAAAAGCAGTAGTAGCATTAGCATTAGCAACAGCATTAGCATTAGCGTCAACAGCATGTTCCAGGATCGCCAAGACATCGCCCACTACAGTGGAACGATCGCCAAGCCGCCCCGGCCCTGGTGCCGAAACATACTCCACAGCACGACCAACACCGACATTGACGCCTACCGACACAGACCTCACCTTTGTACAAGCCGACCCGTTAGCCAAACCTTGTACGCTGCCCCTCGGTCCGTCGCCGTCAGCCGAGGAACCACCAGCACAGGTCTCATGCGTCGCCGAAACAAGTTCCGGAGAATCCAGGGAAAAACAACTCCCCGGTAAACCCTCAACATTATTAATCTTCCTAAATCTTTTCATTCCGCTAGACTCGTATAGTGCACGCATCCAATACGCTGGGACGAAAACAGAGGAAGGGTGTTTCATGACCAGAGTCATGGTTATATGGGTGGTGGCCACCATTAGGGGCGGGGCCCCATACAGGTGGGGTGCATGTGTTTTTTATTCGTGGGAGATACAATATGTATCACAGAGTATCTCGTAAGGCTCAGAGCGGGACGCGATGCAAATACGAAATATAACTGCATTTGACGGCGAATTTCACCGACCCAACCATTCAATTGTGCATAGAATTGACCCAAACATTTGTAACAACAATACTGAGTCAACATTACTCAATTACTAACATAGAATTCGTTATCTGAATATTTACAACATGTGAGTCAATAACGTACCTCTCAGATTGAGCGCCTCGCGCGAAGTGACTAGAACCGGAAAGGTACTCGCTAGACAATGAACTGGTCTAGTGAACCGGAAGCACAACTCTTGACCGTGAACTTCCTTAAAGTGACGGTTCATATAAAATGTGTCTTTGGTATACAGAAATAATAAACAATTGTAAACATTAAACATTTGTAAACATGGTGACATTTCAATCCTTCATAATAATAATAAAACAATGTTGATTTGACACTTGTTACACGTGCTGTAGAAAAACTGTTTGCTTTCCCGGTCCACATCTCCCACGCAAGCCACCACCCCTTATCAAGGTAAACCACATAGGTGAATAGCTCAGGTAGGTCTCTTTAAAGGGAAAGTGCACATAGTTTCAAATCATAAGAATAGTTACAATAAGATAATCAGTGTAAATAATATCATGACTTGTCAATCAATCAGTTTTCGTTTTCATATTTCGTAATCTATAAAGCATTTTCATAATTCAAATAATTGCATGATACAAACTCAAAGATTAAATAACTCAAGAATGGCTCCTACAACTAATATCATGTTTACCACATGGTCTCATAAATTCACCGCCCGTTCATTGTCTATGGAGCAGCCCCAGATTTTACATCCCAGTGACCGATTGGAGGGGATTGGAGGGCTCTCTCTCTCTCTCTCTCTCTCTCTCTCTCTCTCTCTCTCTCTCTCTCTCTCTCTCTCTCTCTCTCTCTCTCTCTCTCTCTCTCTCTTTTTCTCTCTCTTTTTCTCTCTCTTTTTCTCTCTCTCTTGCTCCCTCTCTCTCTCTCTCTCTCTCTCTCTCTCTCTCTCTCTCTCTCTCTCTCTCTCTCTCTCTCTCTCTCTCTCTCTCTCTCTCTGATCTTTAGCTTTAGCAGAGAGAGTGGTGCGTGTTCACAAATAATGACTGAACCGCCCTGGGGTGCATGGAAGAACGTGTGAATTCTTAAAACGGGTGGCATTCCCCTTTAAAGTCAACCGAGCGAATTGCACGGCTCAATGTGATGGTGTAAAATTGAGCCGAGGCAGGTTGGTTTTGTTTCATTGCGAGACGAAGGGTCGTTGCTCCTTTTCTTTATTGGTGCGATAAAACATATGGGTGAAGACATCCGTCTCAAACATTATTGCTTTTGTGGGAGAAAGAGTAGCTATACCATCCAGAGTCTGATATTTGACCAAATTCTTTTTTATAGTAGGCCGACCTATAACAATGCACCACATCAATTAAGTAGTGTATAAAGATGACTTGCCTTTCTCTGTAGTAATATAATTTCATTTCGATTTTAGATTTTTGCGTCTGTATTTATTATTTTTGTTATTCTAGTGTCATTATTGTTATTGTTAGTATTATTATTGTCCTGTGAAGTCATGTCTATTATTATTGTATTGTGTGTTGTCATATTTTGTTTTATATTTCATGTATTTTTATTTTTTTTATTAAAACAAATTATATATAAAAACAAGATGACTTGCCTTCACACTGAACTACACACAATTTTTTTTTTTTTAAGAAACGTTACCAAGCGGGGCTCCTTTGCGTAGATATTGCTGTGTGGCAACATTACAGATTCTACTGCGGGCCATGTGTGAAAAGTGCTATATAGTTGGAGTTATTATTATTTATTATTTTTATATTGTAAAGAATTTATACATTGAAATGTCCGTAAAGTCTCGATGACATTGAAAATATGGGGGTGACCTCAATTGTCCTCTCGAGAATAAATAAATGTTTGAATTTAATTGAATTGAATATTAGTTGTTCACCATCATTGTTCACTTTTATGTGATTCGGGAGAAAATAAAGTTGATGTTTTACGATTAGGTTATGTGATGAAATAAGAAATGTAATCTTTAGTAAAATGACTTATATCTCTGATATGATTATGAAAGACTGTGTGTTTTTCAGGAATGCTATTTTCTTTCATCTATGTCTGCATGAGAGAACAGACAGAATAACAGAAATAGAGTATGTACTGTATCGTGGTATTGATTTGTATGTTCTATTTTGCACACCATTGCATGTTTTGTACATTGCAATATTTTGTATATTCTATGTCTTGCAGGTCTGTGTGGGCACTTTCATAAAAGAACATTTGAAATCAAATTAAATCAGGACATACTGTATACAACTGTTGCCTTGGTTCAATATTCTGTATGCTGGGGAATTGATTGTGAATCCTGAGAGGCTGCTATGTATTATGTATCAGTCAAAAGGTGCAGCAGCTCAAACTGAGGCTAATGGGGTTGAGCTTCATCTGCCACTCAGTCACGTCCTGTAGAATAGTACTATTCTCGAAGTCAACTTCCTGTCTGTTGTTGCTACGCAACTGCAGCGTGGGGGGGAACTGTCCAGCCTGGTACATTGTGTACACTTCATAAGTGGAGAAACGGATCGTTAATGCGGCAAATTAAAGAGAATCAAGCGGAATTTTCTTCAGTCCTTCACAATGCCAAAGAGCTGCTGTGTTACGCGTTGTACTAATGACAAAAACAGAAATCCAAATCGCAAGTTTTATACCATCACAGAGGAAAAAGTGGCTGACAGATAACTTTAGCTACGTTAACCTAGACAAATAGCTACATGCTGAGCTAACATCAACCACATCATATCGAACCGATAGGAGCTTATCCCATCCAATCCCACGTGGATGTTTGATCGGGTAGTGGCACACGTGGTACCACCACGTAAGATTAGATAAGATAAGCTCCTATCGGCTCGATATATATGATGTAACCAACGTTAGCTCAGCATGTAGCTACCACTACCACAACACCAGAATCAGGGGGAGCTTATTTGACTCATATCTCGCCTTAGAATCACCAGAAAGGCTTTCGAAATAGTGAAATGCCATGGTGGCCTCAATATTTTCAAAACAAATCGTATGCAAATGTTATGAAATGAACAAGAATGTGATAAAACATGTAATAAAAACGGAGCTCAACGCATGTATTTGATGGTAGAAATCAGTTTGTTACCCTCATACCAAGATGGCGGCGGTCTCGTGACATCAGAGTGTCTTCGAGAATAGTAGTCATGTCTTTTTTTTTTACCTACTTTTTCTCCTCCTTTTTCTGTGATTTTTCTCCCATCCCAATTTCCTCTCATGCCAATTCTCCCTCCCCTGTCCTGATCGTTGCTCGCATGTGCCCCCCACTGGCCGGTCGTAGGGAGGATAGAAGCCCATCACATGTCCCCTCCGATACATGTGGAGGCAGCCAGTCACTTCTTTTTCACCTGCCAGCACGGACTCTCATTGGCGAGGTGTAACGCTCACACTGCCCTCGCCATTTCCTGTCTTTGCTGTGCAGGCGCCCTGACCGACCTGTAGGAGTCGCTGTTTACAACAACCAGACTACCACCCATCGACTCCCCTCCCGCTGACTCTGCCAATTGAGTCAGTATGACGGACGGCCCAAGCCAGAGGCAACGCTGACAGCCGGATTCGATACCGGTGTCTCTTGCGTTGGTGACGAGCGCAATGTCCGCTGCGCCACCTAGTGGCCCCTTATAGTAGTCATGTCCTGTAGAATATGTACTATACTAGTCATGTCCTGTAGAATATGTACTATACTAGTCATGTCCTGTAGAATATGTACTATACTAGTCATGTCCTGTAGAATATGTACTATACTAGTCACGTCCTGTGGAATATGTACTATACTAGTCATGTCCTGTAGAATATGTACTATACTAGTCATGTCCTGTAGAATATGTACTATACTAGTCATGTCCTGTAGAATATGTACTATACTATATCTATCTATCTATCTATCTATCTATCTATCTATCTATCTATCTATCTATCTATCTATCTATCTATCTATCTATCTATCTATCTATCTATCTATCTATCTATCTATCTATCTATCTATCTATCTATCTATCTATCTATCTATCTATCTATCTATCTATCTATCTATCTATCTATCTATCTATCTATCTATCTATCTATCTATCTATCTATCTATCTATCTATCTATCTATCTATCTATCTATCTATCTATCTATCTATCTATCTATCTATCTATCTATCTATCTATCTATCTATCTATCTATCTATCTATCTATCTATCTATCTATCTATCTATCTATCTATCTATCTATCTATCTATCTATCTATCTATCTATCTATCTATCTATCTATCTATCTATCTATCTATCTATCTATCTATCTATCTATCTATCTATCTATCTATCTATCTATCTATCTATCTATCTATCTATCTATCTATCTATCTATCTATCTATCTATCTATCTATCTATCTATCTATCTATCTATCTGTATACTAGTCATGTCCTGTAGAATATGTACTATACTACTTGTCACATCCTGCAGAATATGTACTATACTAGAGTAGTCACGCCCTGTAGGATATGTACTACATATTTGTGTATCTTAATTCCATCCTCTCACTAATTTCAGTTGCAATGTGCCCCTGCAAGCATGATTTAGTCAGAGGTGCCAATTTAGTCAGATATCCTATATCAAAAGGCCCTAGAAATTAATATTACAGAGCTGATTTAATCACCGGAGGAGAGCAGACCTCTAGTGAAGACTCTATTTCCTTCACTATCTCTTCAACTTTCCTCAATTTGGGCCTGTACTACAGTTAGGGTCGGGTACCGAACTCGAAAAAAGCCTCTTTAATATCCCAGTAAAACAGAAAGAGAGTGAAGCAGTTACACGTTAAAATCCCAGCGCTGTTAAATCAGACCCCCCTGAGTCGCTGTCATGCCCACTTCTGCACTCTTTAAAAAAAGAAATCCCTATACTAATTAGAGGATTCATTGCATTTGGACAAAGGTCAGAAGAGAGCACCGCTGACAGCCATTCACAACCAGTACACTGGATATCAGCATCATAGAATACAAAGACTCGACTAGACAAAACCCATTTTCCACAATGTCCCTATTTTAAAGGGTTATGTAAGAAAAAAACGTTTTTTTATTAATATAAGTAATAACATACTCAAGGTCCTTAACCATTAAGGTCGTTAGACTACATGGTGGTTTACTGGCACCGATGTGTTGTTCTATGGAGCTTTGCCAGCAGCCCTGTACCTACAACCACATTTCACCAGGACCAGTAACTATAATAAAACACTGTTGTATTAATATAACCACATCTCACCAGGACCAGTAACTATAATAAAAAGTAAAATTTACTCTGCGAAATTTACTGTGCTGTTGTTTTCATTTAACCACATCAAAACAGGACCAGTAACCATAATGAAACAGAACACACATACTACTGCCATCACGAGAGGGAATTACCTTTATTAATGTTTATAAAAATTATGAGATTTTCTTTCTTCACAGAAACGGTAGTGACTGTAAATGCAATGGATAAAAGTAATACCCAAGCCTCGTCTTTTAATCTACTAAACAGCCAAAAATTATATTTGTACACATTTCTATTTGTATACAAAAAATCACAGTTTCACCACATTTACCATAACATGTACGTTACAACATCACCGCAGGCGTCTTGACAGGCAAACAACAGTCTTTTATGGCAGTGCATTGCTAGGAGATGCTTCACACACAGTGGTGAGAGTCCTATGGAGTGTCAAAGCATTACAGCGGTGGGTGATTTCCAGCATCGCTGTGATAATAATGTGACAGGAACCCACCCAGTAGTGGAGGGAACCTCAGGGTGGTGCCACAGGAATGTCTTTAACTGCGCACTCTCAAGGGTGGGGCAGTCGTCTATGTTGGGGTCTGTGGGGACTGGTGTGTGCGTCAACCCACAGAACATAGATTTCTTCATCTCTGCCTCCTCTTGACTAGCCTCCCGTGGGGTGGGGTTAGGCCACTCTTCTTCCGGGAGCTTGAGGAACTCGGGACCGTCACTGTAGATATTGTGACGTGTGAGGTCATCCAGGGACATTCCCCGTGTGATGACGTCTGCTGGGTTCTGTTTTGTGTCCACGTACCTCCAGCATGCTGATTCTGTTAACTCTTGGATCTCTGTGATTCTGACTCCCACGAAGAATCGGACTGGATCCATGTGAGTACGGTCATGGAGTCTTACCACAGGATTGTTCTTTGCACCGGGATGGTGAGTTCACGTTGGATTAACGTGGCGAGTTGCGCTCCTACTAGGGCTGCGCAGAGCTCTAGACGCGGGATCGATTGTTGCTTGCGGGGGGCTATCCTTGAACGAGCCAGGATGAAGGCGGTATGTATTTCTCCTCCCTCCTCTCGGGCCCGCAAGTAGGCCACCGAACCGTAGGCTACTTCGGAGGCGTCGCTGAAGACGTGCAGGTCCATCTGGCACGTCTCCAGCCGCACTGTGGGTGGGAAGTAGCTGCGGCGTATGTTGACACCTGGGAGCGAGTTGAGTTCTGTTTCCCACTCTCTCCATGTGGAAGCAAGGTGGTCGGGTATGGGGTCGTCCCAGCCCTGGTCCTTGTCCCACAGCTCTCGCACAATCATTTTTGCCCTGGTGGTGTAAGGTAGAATACATCCCAACGGGTCATATTGTCTGGCGAGTGTTCTGTATACACTCCGTCTGGTGGTCGGTAGTGAAATCGACCTTCCCTGCTCCTTGGTCAGGGGTGTGTGTCTATAATGGAGCGAGTCTGTTTTGAAGCGCCAGACTAGTCCTAATGTCATTTCTTGGGCTTCACCTGGGATGGTTGCCATCCAGGTCTCGCTGCTTGCTGCCTTGTTCTCTGGGGAGAGGCTGCGCAGTACTTGAGGGTCGCTGCTGGCCCACTGCCGGAGATCAAAGCCGCCTTTGATCAGGGAGGCGCGGAGCTTGAGTAGGAGGGCCTCGGCCTCTTGAATGTCAATTTTCTTTATGTGTCCCGCTGTGATTAGCTTGTCAATCTCAGCGCGGTACACAGTGGCTTGAGCGGGGTCTCTGGCTAGACGCCGCTCGGTGTTCAGTAGATATCGCTCCGTCGCTTCTTTTGAGGTGTGGAAGGTGGGCATACCCTCTCGCCTCAAGAGTGGAGTTGCGTATCTCATCACTCCATTGACCTCGACTCTCTTTGTCCTCTGCTCGAGGAGGGCTATGGCATAAGTGTCTTCCTTTGAACGAATGTGTTTCTTTTTGTTCTTAAAGGGCATTGTCTCTAGTGTCCATAGCCTCTCGACGTGCTGTAAGAGGGTGGTGTCTTCTTCTGTCATTCTGGAGTGGAGGCAGCGAGTGGCTGCTGGTCGGTTGGGAGACCTGGAGAGGGGGCCTTGTAGTGTCCATCCGAGGCGGGTCTCGACTGCTGCTGGACAGCCTCTGGGCCCGATGTGGACCCGGTCCGTTGGGACGATGAGGTGTGCGTGGTCGGATCCTATGAGCAGGGTCGGGGTGGCGCCGTCGATGAGCGGTATAGGTAGTTGACGCAGGTGCACGTATTTTTCCATCAGCTTGGGGATGGGGTAGGTGTACCGTGACAGGCCTATGTCTTGGCTGGTGAAAGCGTTAGTGATCCTATACTGCCTCCCTGGCTGCCCGCTTGCTGCAATAGTGAAGGAGACGTTTTCACCCTTTATTGTCTTCAGGTCTCTTCTTATAGTACGAATTGTCATCGTTTCTTCGCTCTCCCGCAGACCCAGCTGGGCTGCAGCGGATGCGAGGAGGAGAGTCTTTTCTGACCCGTCGTCAAGGACGGCGTAAGTGTCCATGACCTTGTCCTCGTAGCTTAATATCACTCGGACCACTTTCAAGAGCACTCGGGAGCTCCCGCTGCTGGCGGGGTCAATATACATGACGCTTACTCTGGTGCTGCTTGGGGGTGCGAGTTTCTTCCTGTTGCTGTCATGCAAGACGTCCAAGTGGGCGCCGTCACACCTGCTGCACCTCTTCTTCAAGCGGCACTCGGCTGCCATATGGCTGCGCGCACAGCGGTAACAGCGGCGGTTGGCCTTTATCCATTGACTCACCTCGTCGGCGGTCATCTTCTTGAAGGTGTCACATTGTGACAGCCAATGTTCTTTCTCGCAGTACTGGCATACAATCTTCCACTTCTCTTTCGTCGAGGGGGTGTTGTGGTTCTTGTTCCGCGGTACTGATTCGGCTTGGTGCATGACAGTCACCAGCTGGCGGTTATTGTTGGATCTCCGAGGTCCATCTCTGGGGCTTGGTCCACTCCGCACGAACGTATCCAGTCGTAGGCTGCTGACTTCTCTCGCGAGGAAGTCGGCCAGGTCTAGGAGGGATGGCTCGGGACCGTCGGGATCACGGTGGTCTCTCTGCCGCCTAAAGCGCTCTTGGCGGGCTGGAGGGAGCTTCTCTAATATCCTTTCTACATTAGAGTTAGCATACAGTTCGTTTCTACCTTTTTCCTTTTGGGACCCCAGCATCCCTACCAGGGATTGTACCTTGATAGAGAGGTCATCCAATGATCGATTGTCTGTGGCTGGGGGGAGACGGTCAATATTCCTTATTTCTTGTATCACGTAGTCCCATATGCGTCCATAACGCTGGTCGAGGGCTACTAGAGCCGCGGTGTATGGGGTACTTGAGTTGGAATATGCCAGCGCTATATTATGCGCTCTGGGCACCTTGAGGTGCTTGAGGAGGATAGCATATTTGTACGACTCATCAGGGACGTCGGACATCATAGTCTCTAAGCACATCCGTAATTCCGTGTACTGTGCTCTGTCCTCGTGCGTAAAATCCGGGAACGTCGGTGTGCCAATGTACGATGCCATGGATGGCTGGCACATCGGTGAGCGTTGGGGGAGAGGCCTCCTGGGCGAGTCTCCCCGTACGTGCTGTCGTGGGCTGGTACTTGGTGGGTACCAAAGCCCGGGAACCCAGGTGCTGTTCCTCGGGGCTAGCTGTGCGTCAAACTCACCCCTGAGTTGAGTCGGGGGTCTGTAGCGCAGGGCCTCGGGGGTAAAGTCTGGGCTGTACTGGACCTCCTGGTCCTGTGGAGTACGTTGCTGCTGGTGGGCTTGACCTTCCTCCTCTTCCTCTTCCTCTGCTAGGTCTTCTAGATCTTGAAGTCGTCTATTCAGTCTCTCGGCGGCATAGGCCGGTTCTTCCCGGTTGCTGGGTCTCGCATGGACCGGTCGGGGAGGGGGTTCGGAGACGTGGATAGGCTCTTTCTGTTGGCCGGGCTCCGGGTCACTTGGTCGGGTAGGGGATGGTGCCCTAGACCCTTGTTGTGATGATGCCCTGGAGCTCCGTGCGGAGAGAGGGGGTGTCGCCCTGGCAATCAATTGCTCCATTATCTGCGCCTGTAGCCGGTCTCGCTCTGCTTCACGCTTGATGTGAGCGATGTCGCGCTCTGCTTCGCGCTGGGCTTGGGCTGCGTCGCGCTGTGCATTGGCGGCGTCGCGCTGTGCATCGGCGGCGGCGCGCTGGGCATCGGCGCGGTCTCTTTCAATATTCTCTTCCGTCTGGAGGCGTCTGGTCGTCTGGTCTCCAGGCGTATGCGGTCGTCTTCACTCCTTTGCTGCGCCTGGAAGCGCTCTCGCTGGGTCGCAGAGTGTTCGCGTTCACTAAGGGCTTGCGCTTGGAGTTGCGCGTGAAGGCGCTCTCGTTGGTCTGCAGATTGTTCGCGCTCACTCAGTTGTTGAGCCTGCAGGCGTTCTCTTTCCATGGTAGAGTGTTCGCGCTCACTTAGTTGTTGCGCCCGGAGGCGCTCTTGTTCCATGGAAGAATGTTCGCGCTCGCTAAGCGTCTGTGCTTGGAGTCGATCGCGTTCAGTGGAGGCTGCCAGGGTGGCGATGAATGCCTGCGCCAGCATCTTGTCCGCTTCGCTGGGGGAAGACACTGATGGAGGTGATCGGCTTATGACAGTGCTCGTTGGAGATCCGTTCTCCTGGCGCGCCCCGAGGAGGTCTATCTCCTGAGCGCGCTTCTCTTCTGGTAGTGGGTCGGGTTCTGTCCCTGGAGCGCTTTCTTTATCCTGGAGCTCTCCGGGGACCGTCCCGTTGACGTTGTCTGGGGGTATAGTCATGTCATGTCCCTCCTGGTCCCCCCGTGCGCTTGGTCAGTTACGTTAGAACCCACTAGGGTCTCTACTGGCAAGGTCGCCTGGTCGGTAGGGTTTGACATGCTTTTACTATCCGCTTTTCCCGCATTTAACGTCTGTATAAAGCTAGGTATTAGACTGGCAGCGTAGTCCTCTAGGTAAGGAGGTGGCTGACGTCTGCGCTGCAGGCGTTCTAGCTTAGGAGAGCCGTTTGTGGAGTGTTCACCGCTGGCCATGGTTAATATCAATATTATATTTAGATATTACACTGATATTCATCCGGCTCGAAGGACCAATTGTAACTGAGGGGTACAATTCCCTGACTGTATTGAGAGTATGGTATCATTAAACCACTACTTAGTTATGTACTTTAATTACTGGCCATACAGTACACGGTATATCTGGTGAACACCCACACAAGAATACGGCTTGACAAAGAAAGTTCTATTTAGAGGTATTTATTATTAGAGCAGCAACGATAGGTTACAGAATGAGAATTATGAATTGCGCTTATAAGGCGAAGAACACTTAAGTAGGTCAAGAGCGTAAGTCCATGAGCATAATAAGATGGGTATAACTGACGCCACCTGTAGCATAAGAATTACATAAGGCACACTCGTAGTCAGCTGGAGATACTAAGGGGTTCCCTCCGGTTGTAAGCCAGCAGGGTAGAGGAATGGTCGGGAGCAAAGTCTGGATCAACGCGGAATAAAGAGGCTCCAGATACAGGAGCCAGTGCAATAATCCCTTGGTCCGTAGACAAAGCAACAGCTATACTCCAGTATGCATGACAGCATGGATGAAAGCTAGCCAGCCTCTGTGGTCCTAGAGGCGGGCTCGATGGTGCTCCTCACAGGGTAGATCCCACACAGCAGTGGGGTAGACGGTTCTCTGCTCCAGCAGCCACAGTACTAAAGCAATATAATCCAGCCGGAAAAGGCTCTGCATTCGCCGGTGTAGGTTCTCCGGTGTACATATCCAACGGTTCTCGTCTAGGACTCCTCGGATGGCGGCACGAGTTTAGGCCGCCCAGCCTGGATAAGTGCGCTAGCTAGAGTACGACGAACCGGTGGTAATGCTGGTCACTGTAGAACGGTAGCCGCACGATACACTATAAATAATAGACTATTACTTCACAATAGAATAAGTCGAACTCGACGATACAGCGTTAAACTCTGACACTTTAGCTATCTATTCGCACGCGGTTCTCAAGGCTCTATTTAGGGGCAAAGAGGCCCACTTCACGGCACGTTGTATCGTGGTGAAGGCTTCAACGTTTAGACTCAACTACTGCTGTATCCACCTGCGACGTATTTATACGTAAGGTGAATAATCTAGTGCCAACCTCAGTTCTGTCTCGTATTACTGCGCAAACCTGGACATGTTGAGACATGTCTAAGCGGTAGCTTTGAACTTGCCATTGGGGGTATGGCCGTTGGCGCCTAGGGGTCGCTGTCCAATAGGATAACGAATATTATGGTCTGGCCTGTACCTAGGTAAAGGGATATTCCGTGTATATATACAAAGAATATACAAGGGATATCAGACGATATACAAATATTATACAATATATCTCAAGTAATAAATATATATATTCGGTTTAATCTGACCCTTTGTAACAGTCGGTATGCTTTGCCGAAGTAATGCGCTCTTTCTGTCCCTTTCCTGTTTAGATTTCAACTTAGCAGCTCCACTTTCCCAACGTTTTGAGTTAGTCACCTAGTAAAAGTCACCTAGTAAAAGTGAGATAATTGACAATATCAAAACATGCTAGGGCTGTACCGAATAGTTCAAAGCTTCGTTCATAATGTTGACATTCAAATTCTAAATCAACATTTGAATGAAAAAAATTTAAGAAAAAAAAAGATTTTTTTTAATTTTTTTATATATTAATTTGCCTAGGTATGGCGAGTGCCATACCTTGCCATACCAAAACGACACCCCTGGGGTCCAGACAGTTAAGATGTTGCTAGTGAGAGAGACAGTCATACCACACTGAGCAGTAGAAAATCTCCCTTAACTAAGGTGAAAGTGTCATCATCACGGAACAGTCTAGCTCCCTGTGTTTTATGATTTGTGTAGCCTACTCTGCCCAGCCTTTTAACCCACGGTGACCCACTTCCCTTTGTGTACAGATGAAGCCGTCTGCAGAGGCAAAATCAGGGAAGACTTGGAGTGTTTTCACTGCCAAGAGCTACATGTCGCAGGTTGTGGCCGGGACAAACTACTTTATCAAGGTAATCAACATTGTGAGATACCTTATTATTCGGA
>NC_140172.1:154568416-154668416 GCF_963971535.1 Notolepis coatsorum | reverse complement strand
TTACATCATCTGAGTATACCTTTTTAAACGGTATCATAAATGTTGTATTTTTAATGTATTGTCATCACATTTACAGTTACATTTGTAGTCAAGGAGTAGGAGAACACATTCAGTTGCATTATTCGCCATGGGATATTGGTTATAATGGTCATATTGCCGTTTAAATTAAGATTATTTACCAGGTGAGGGTAAAATATGATGTTTTCCTTCATTGTATCTCAATTTACTCTGGAATGGTAATAGATGTGGGTTTGCTTACACTGGATTCATATGTCCTAGCTTGTTACCTATCAAAGGAGACCAGACACATGCATATAGGCCTTATGGTTCAGGAGCTATCATGATTCATTTGGGGCATGCAATTTCAAACAGGAGGCCTGAAAGATATGCTTGGTAGTGTTATAAAATATGTGATGGCACACATTTGGAGGCAACTGCTGCATTGCTATCACATATTTTCTAGCAGCATGGGTGTATTATACCTTCCCAAAAATCACTATGAAAGTTAGTCCCCCAAGATGGTACCCGTGGCCCAAATTTGGGGCCCCGGCTCACGGCCTAATAAACGTATTGTAGCTACGTCTTCAGTGCAGATGACACAACATCCTAGGGCTCATCAATGAAAACAATGAATTGCACTACAGGCAAATACAGGTGGAAGACACTGCTATTATCTGGACACACACAGCCATATCTCCCTAGTAGGACTGGTAGTTTTTCTGTATCTGGTAGTGCAAGGAAAACCTTTTGTTATTAATTCAAACTTTTTAAAATGTGTTTCTCTAATTTTTCACATTTGGTGAGGAAATGCAACTCAGTTTCAGGCTCACTGATGATGAAATGACAGCACAGCCTTTGATCTCTCTCTCTCTCTCTCTCTCTCTCTCTCTCTCTCTCTCTCTCTCTCTCTCTCTGATTGATTGATTGATTGAAAACTTTATTAACAGATTGCAGAATGGGTACAATACAGTACAGCTCAATACACACAATTGTTAAGGGGATGCAGACCAGAGAAAGACTTTCGTCTTGTTTCCACCAGGGTCCCCCATTTTCAATTCATCAGGACATATATGACATACATGACATACAGATAGTCAGTACTGCTACATCTATACATTTATGACATACCAGATTTGCAAATACAGTACTGTTTGTGATACAGAAGGAGTCAAGAAAAGGGAGTATATACATTTGACGTAGAAACTGTACATTGGAGGAGGTTGGGTGGGGGGGTTGGGTACACTGGGATATTGACAACCATACTGGGTAATTTACATTGGAGGTGGTTGGGGGGGGGGGGGGGGGGGCACACTGTATAGACAAGCAAAACTGTACATTGAGGGGGGGGAGACTCTGTACAAACAAACAAAATTGTACATTGGACTCTCTCTCTGTCTCTCTCTCTGTTTAGCTCTGTGTCTTCCTCTCTGTCTTTCTCTCTCTCTCTCTCTCTCTCTCTCTCTCTCTCTCTCTCTCTCTCTCTCTCTCTCTCTCTCTCTCTCTCTCTCTCTCTCTCTCTCTCACAGTGTGACTCTGGCTTGTTTTAGGGAGGTGGGGACCACCAAAGAGTTGTGGGAGGAGTTGATGGTCGCAGTTAGGAATGGGAGGATGTCTGGTGCTACAGTATGTGGGGGAGGAGTTAGGTGTGGATACAGTAGGTCTTTGAGCGGATATAAACCACACATCTTGACATTAGAAAACACACTACAGACCCAAGCTGTCCGTGTCACTGAGAGATTTTTTTGTATCCCGTGAATTTGCTGTATTCTACCGCTGAAGCCCTGCTGAATAAATCGACTGAGAACCGGAGGCCAATTGACTTTCAAACCTGTATCCAAGCGTCTACTTTCTTGCCGTGAATTGATCAGTTGCCATCGTTGTTTACAAAGTCACCGCTGATTTGTAACTTCAATAACTTTCGTTTTGTGGAGAAATACTTTGGGTAAGATAACTTTCTTTTAACTTTCGCACTCTTTCTCTCTCTCTCTCTCTCTCTCTCTCTCTCTCTCTCTCTCTCTCTCTCTCTCTCTCTCTCTCTCTCTCTCTCTCTCTCTCTCTCTCTCAATTCCAACTTGATCTGCAGTTGAACACATAGACACACATTGAACTCTGGTATGTATTTATTCTTCTTTTAAATTTTTACTTTTTTATTTTTTTACAACGGAAGGGGCTGGAAGGGGGATGGTTCAGGTGTCGTAGGTGAGAGACGCAGGAAGGGCTGGAAGGGGGATGGTTTAGGTTAGGGGTCAGCAACCTTTACTAGCAAAAGAGCCATTTTCCCTCCTCCCACAAATTAAAATCCCTCTGGAGCCGCAAAACCAATTTACCCTTAAAATGAAGATAACAGTGTATAACATTTCATATATAGTTATCCCCAAGCATACCCCACATTTAGCATAAAACGCCTGACAATTGCATACCCAAAGTAATTAGCAATTTATTATACTTTATACTTATAGCACACAGTTTGTTGCATTAATGGAATTATAAAGCAACAAAAAGAAAATGTTTGACTTTTTATTGCTGTTTTTACCGGTTATGACAAAGGAAAACCTCAAACTCTTATGAAGAGGAGAAAAAAGACTGGCTGTGTAGACCTATTTTTAAATAAAACACAGAAGAGACAAAACACTGGTGTCTGTAGACCGACTTTGAAATAAAACCCTGAACTATTCAGGTATATTTGAGTCCTTCCCTTATTTGTGGAACATTTATAAAATAAAAAGTAGTCCACTTTGAAAAAATACTACCATTTGTAGACCGACTTTGAAATAAAACACTGTCCCCACCAATGTTCCCTCTAATTATTTTTTGGTCTGAGCAAACACTCAAACCTCCTGAGCAGACATCAGCAACTACTGAGCAACATACGTCACCTGCCGATTAACCGGTTAGTTGATATGCGGCGGTTTGTAAAAAAATCTGAGAATCTTAAGTTCCCTTAATGTCTAACTTAAAAATATATACATGTTGCTGATACACAGAGAAATAATACAAAAAGGCATATTATATTCCTTAATCAAATATTTATTTGACCATTGATTGACGATACAGAGCATAGTCCTTACTTTGGCTGGGTTGCCGGCGGCGGTGTGAGTCGTGTCACTAACTTTTGTCTTTTTAGGAGGCTGACTCGTCATTATTTTATTAAGTGAATTATAATGCGACTTCAATGGTGACCATATTGTGATTTTTTTCTGCCTTCAGCCTCAAGATACTTAATCAAAGTTTACTCAAAGATGCCTTATCATTATAATATATTTAAAGTATACCTCCTCTGTATGGATATAAAATTATTGTTTATATTATTTTATATAACAAAATAATATCTCTCTATAACCAAAGTTACTCAACATGCTGTATTATGCCTAAAGTAATCTATCTGACAAATCGCAAGAAAATAACTAAATCAACCTATGACAAAATAATATATATTTTCAAGTCTTACTGGACAAAATAAATAACAAGAAAAATATGATGTAATGTTCTAAATAATACCTCTTCTGTATTAGAAAATCCAGCTTTAAAAAATATATCTTTATCTTTTCAATGTAATGTAAATTATAAAACAGTAACCTCACAAATACTAATTTAAAAGTGCACTATGCAGTTTCAGATTTGTTGCAATTAGTGTACTAAACTAATTTATTACACACATAATCCTTAGAATGATTGTATCATAAGCATCTTATCAAACCAAAACATAATTTTGAGACATCAAAATTGTTTTAAATTATTTTCTTTCTCTCTCTGTATAGCTGCATTCTTCAATCAATTCGGTCAACTTTGCCATCAAACTCTCGCCTCGCACTGCTTTGTTTGTAATGTTTTTCTGTGTCCATGTGAGCTTTGAGATCGCCAGCACCTTTATTAGACACATAAACATATGGTCAAGCTTTGCACGCGTTGCACTCCGCTTCCAATTAGTCTCGACCGGGATGATAAATTGGAAGTTTTCTCTGCAGTTCATCTGTAATGTACATTTTCACGTTTGCATTGTGAGGAGCCAGCGATGCTGGTCGGATCTGTCCACTTCCTCATCTGTTGTGTGTGTCTGTGTGAGCGTGCAGTAGCGCTGCCCACAAAGCACTGAAAGCGGGGCTTCTCTTGGTAACGTCACACGCAACAGGGTTAGTGATGGTTAGGGATGTCCCGAAGACTCCAGATAAATTTTTTTTGCTCCCGATCCGATCCCGTTCATGTGATTTTGAGTATCTACCGATACCGATCTTTCCCGATCCGATCAAAAAAAAATATATATATATATATATATATATATATATATATATTTTTTATCCCAATTTCTCACATTACATTCACCCTGAATGTTGACGTTATCCAGGTGAAAAGTTAACTTTATTCAAGCGAGGCATTGCAATCCTTGACATAAATCATTTGATGTATAATTAAATCAAAGGAAATGCGTTTGGGTCCGAGAGTGTGGCTGGTCTGCCGTTCTGATGCTGGATACTATTGGTTTGTTTTGGCAAAATTCTTCTGCTCTGTGTGACAATAAATAAATGAATGATGATATGCAATTTAAAACCAAGACTAAAGCCTCAGTATGAGTTTAAGACGTGAACATGGTCATGTTTGTTGAATAAAAATAAAAAAGTAAATTTTTTATTTTTTATTTTTTTTTGTGACTGATTTCCAGATGTGCGCGGGGGCGTTTTGCCATGTGCGCGCGCACGGGCGCACCTTAGGGGGAACATTGGTCCCCACCCTGTCCCCACCCTGTCCCTGTCGCGTGTTCCTGTCTCGCAACGTCTTTCATTTCCAGGGTGGCCCTGATTGGCCGCGACGGCCACATGACGCGCGTGGCACGCCCCCCACGGCCAAGGCCAGATTAAGACTTCAGAGGCCCCTGGGCCAGATTCTTGTGGAGGCCCCCCCACACACACGTGCACGCACACACAGTGGCGTTTTTATATGTCACTTTAAAAAATATATAGAATACCGTAATTCCTCTGTAGTGGATACCAGGCTTGTATTAGGAGGAGGCATGTATAAGAGAGAGGCCTATATTTCTAATTTTCAAACAGATCATAATGAATAAATCAACATTTTGTGTCAGTTTGAACCCAGTAAAATGTACTGGGTTCATTTATTGAAACCAAGTACTGTATGAAATACGGTAGTAAACAGTGCAATTACAGGTGGTCAAAAAAAGTTAAATAAAGTAAAATAGTGCAATCACAATACTGGTATAATAATAATAATAATAATAATAACTTCGTTTTATACAATTCTGAGGTAGGCTTACTCTCTTGGTAAACATTAACACCATACCATTAAGTACTGTATGAAATACGGTAGTAAACAGTGCAATTACAGGTGGTAAAAAAAAGTTAAATAAAGTAAAATAGTGCAATCACAATACTGGTATAATAATAATAATAATAACTTCGTTTTATACAATTCTGAGGTAGACTTACTCTCTTGGTAAACATTAACACCATACCATTAAGTACTGTATGAAATACGGTAGTAAACAGTGCAATTACAGGTGGTCAAAAAAAGTTAAATAAAGTAAAATAGTGCAATCACAAAAAAATCTCAAGATTAGCCACTTGCAGACGGCAGGGTGTGACGTACTGTATATTTTAGTTGATGAAATATTTTTGTTGACTAAATATTTTAGTTGATGAAATATGTTTTCATTCAGTGTCACAGTATGACATCGATCTCCAAAATAAGAAAAAAATAAAAAATAAAATGTGGGGCCTCTAGTGACGAGGGGCCTCCAAAAATGTTTAAAACAAAAGTTAAAAAAAAAAAAAATATATTTGGGGCCTCTAGTGACGAGGGGCCTCCAAAAGAAAATAAAATAAAAGTACAAAAAAAATAATAAAAATTTGGGGCCTCTAGTGACGAGGGGCCTCCAAAAGGCCTCGAGTGACGAGCGGCCTCAAAAAAAAAAAAAAAAAAAAAAAAAGTAAAAAAAAATATTTAAAAAAATGTGGGGCCTCTTGTGACGAGGGGCCTCCAAAAGGCCTCTAGTGACGAGTGGCCTCAAAAAAAATGTAAGTAAAAAAAAAAAAGGCCCCTCATCACTCGAGGCCCACGGGCCGCGGCCCGGTCGGCCCGGTCGTTAATCCGGCCCTGCCCACGGCAGCCGCAGCGGCAAGCGCACTGCCGTTGGCGAAAGCAGGATGAGAGAGCGTATATTTTGCTGTGTATCATTTAATCATTTATCATTTAACATTTGAAAGGCATACATTGTTGTCATACAGAAGTACAGAATACTTTTATCCAAATGCTTCTTACTGTTACACTGTTAGAGACTGTGCTAGACAAATGAATGACTAATTCGGTCTGAAATAGCGTAACTAATAACGTTAGTAAGCACTGCTTATATGCTTATTATGTCTGCGGGGTACAGTAAACGTTGCTTATATGCTTATTATGTCTGCGGGGTACAGTAAACGTTTCTCCCGGTACATTCTGAAGAGCACACCGCTGTATGTTGGAGAACCAGCGGTCTTCCGCTCCTCCTCACTCGAGTGAGAGCAAAGCCGTGCGAGGGGGGCGGCACCTCGGCACAGCTCAGCCCTGTGTGAGACGCGAGCAGGAAGGAGGAGATGGGAGTCCTTCCAATCGGAATATGTTGTTTCTTTACACATATGTTGGATTATGAATATGTCTTTATAGCTACAAATGAATGACTAATTCGGTCAGAAAGCAGTAACACAACAGTTGCAATGTTGTGTTACTGCTTCTCGGCATAAGCCCCAATAAGACCGTCACCAGAGCTCAGCGATGCCGCTCGCGTGAGCATATTCTCCCCGCTGGTGATCGCAGCACGGAGGGTCGCGGACCAGCCTGGCAGCATAGCTATAAAGACATATTCATAATCCAACATATGTGTAAAGAAACAACATATTCCAGCCTGGCAGCATAGCTATAAAGACATATTCATAATCCAACATATGTGTAAAGAAACAACATATTCCAGCCTGGCAGCATAGCTATAAAGACATATTCATAATCCAACATATGTGTAAAGAAACAACATATTCCGATTGGAAGGACTCCCATCTCCTCCTTCCTGCTCGCGTCTCACACAGGGCTGAGCTGTGCCGAGGTGCCGCCCCCCTCGCACGGCTTTGCTCTCACTCGAGTGAGGAGGAGCGGAAGACCGCTGGTTCTCCAACATACAGCGGTGTGCTCTTCAGAATGTACCGGGAGAAACGTTTACTGTACCCCGCAGACATAATAAGCATATAAGCAGTGCTTACTAACGTTATTAGTTACGCTATTTCAGACCGAATTAGTCTAGCACAGTCTCTAACAGTGTAACAGTAAGAAGCATTTGGATAAAAGTATTCTGTACTTCTGTATGACAACAATGTATGCCTTTCAAATGTTAAATGATAAATGATTAAATGATACACAGCGAAATCTACGCTCTCTCATCCTGCTTTCGCCAACGGCAGCGCGCTTGCCGCTGCGGCTGCCGCGGGGGGCACGCGCGTCACGTGGCCGTCGCGGCCAATCAGGGCCACCCCGGAAATGAAAGACGTTGCGAGACAGGAACATGCGTCCCTGTCCCCACCCTGTCCCCACCCTGTCCCTGTCCCCACCCTGTCCCTGTCCCCACGCTGTCCCTGTCCCCACCCTGTCCCTGTCCCCACCCTGTCCCTGTCCCCACCCTGTCCCCACCCTGTCCCTGTCCCCACCCTGTCCCTGTCCCCACCCTGTCCCTGTCCCCACGCTGTGCCTGCCACCACCCTGTCCCTGTCCCCACGCTGTCCTGTCCCCACCCTGTCCCCCACGCTGTCCCTGTCCCCACCCTGCCCTGTCCCCACCCTGTCCCTGTCCCCACGCTGTCCCTGTCCCCACCCTGTCCCTGTCCCCACCCTGTCCCTGTCCCCACCCTGTCCCCACGCTGTCCCTGTCCCCACCCTGTCCCCACGCTGTCCCTGTCCCCACGCTGTCCCTGTCCCCACCCTGTCCCCACGCTGTCCCTGTCCCCACGCTGTCCTGTCCCCACCCTGTCCCCACCCTGTCCCCACCCTGTCCCCACGCTGTCCCTGTCCCTGTCCCCACGCTGTCCCTGTCCCCACCCTGTCCCCACCTGTCCCTGTCCCCACCCTGTCCCCACGCTGTCCCCACGCTGTCCCTGTCCCCACCCTGTCCCTGTCCCCACCCTGTCCCCACCCTGTCCCTGTCCCCACGCTGTCCCTGTCCCCACCCTGTCCCTGTCCCCACGCTGTCCCTGTCCCCACGCTGTCCCTGTCCCCACCCTGTCCCCACGCTGTCCCTGTCCCCACGCTGTCCCTGTCCCCACGCTGTCCCCACCCTGTCCCTGTCCCCACGCTGTCCCTGTCCCCACGCTGTCCCTGTCCCCACGCTGTCCTGTCCCCACCCTGTCCCTGTCCCCACGCTGTCCCTGTCCCCACCCTGTCCCTGTCCCCACGCTGTCCCTGTCCCCACGCTGTCCCTGTCCCACCCTGTCCCTGTCCCCACGCTGTCCGTCCCCCGCTGTCCCTTTCCCCACGCTGTCCCTGTCCCCACGCTGTCCCTGTCCCCACGCTGTCCCTGTCCCCACGCTGTCCCTGTCCCCACCCTGTCCCTGTCCCCACCCTGTCCCTGTCCCCACGCTGTCCCCACCCTGTCCCTGTCCCTGTCCCTGTCCCCACGCTGTCCCTGTCCCACCCTGTCCCCACCCTGTCCCTGTCCCCACGCTGTCCCCACCCTTGCCCTGCCCTGTCCCTGTCCCTCAGGCCCTGTCCCCCACCCTGTCCCTGTCCTGTCCCTGTCCCCACGCTGTCCCTGTCCCCACCCTGTCCCCACCCTGTCCCCACGCTGTCCCTGTCCCCACCCTGTCCCCACCCTGTCCCTGTCCCCACCCTGTCCCCACCCTGTCCCTGTCCCTGTCCCTGTCCCCACGCTGTCCCTGTCCCCACCCTGTCCCCACCTGTCCTGTCCCCATGCTGTCCCTGTCCCCACCCTGTCCCCACCCCTGTCCCTGTCCCCACCCTGTCCCCACCCTGTCCCCACCCTGTCCTGTCCCCACCCTGTCCCCACCCTGTCCCTGTCCCCACCCTGTCCCCACCCTGTCCCTGTCCCCACCCTGTCCCTGTCCCCACCTGTCCCTGTCCCACCCTGTCCCCACCCTGTCCCTGTCCCCACCCTGTCCCTGTCCCCACCCTGTCCCTGTCCCCACCCTGTCCCTGTCCCCACCCTGTCCCTGTCCCCACCCTGTCCCCACCCTGTCCCCACCCTGTCCCTGTCCCCACCCTGTCCCTGTCCCCACCCTGTCCCTGTCCCCACCCTGTCCCTGTCCCCACCCTGTCCCTGTCCCCACCCTGTCCCTGTCCCCACCCTGTCCCTGTCCCCACCCTGTGATCCGATTATCTTGTGATATCTTGTGACTTAATGTGATTTCAATTATCTTCCAATTTGTAGGCTACTTTCCAGGATGCAAGAAAGAAAGCACACAAGAACGAGTTACATACAACTCTACTTTTTTCCCAAAAAAACATCTCAGTCTGGAGGCTCTGAAGTGGGAGGTTCTGGAGTATGAGTATCTGAAGCGGGAGGCTCTGAAGTTGGAGGCTCTGGAGCTGGAGGCTCTGAAGTTGGAGGCTCCGAAGTTGGAGGCTCTGGAGCTGGAGGCTCTGAAGCTGGAGGCTCCGAAGTGCGAGGTAATGGAGTTGGAGGCTCTGAAGTGGGAGGCTCTGAAGTGTGAGGCTCTGAAGCTGGATGCTCTGAAGTGGGAGGTAATGGATTTGGAGGATCTGAAGCGGGAGGCTCTGAAGTTGGAGGCTCTGAAGTGGGAGGCTCTGAAGCGGAAGGCTCCGAAGTGGGAGGTAATGAAGTTGGAGGCTCTGAAGCTGGAGGCTCTGAAGTGGGAGGCTCTGAAGCGGAAAGAGAATAAATACCTGCGTAAAGAAAACTATATTCCACTGTATCCTAAAAACACCTGGAATTCCACATCGGCAACATCTCTCATGCCACTGATGAGGAAAGCCTTCGAGGAATCATGAAATCAAGTGGGATTCAAAGGAGGAAATACCTTCAATGGCATTTTTTCATACTGGTCCCTCCACATCGAGAAAAGAGATATTGTGGAGGCAGAGAATCGATACCTTCAAAATGTCTTCCCTCGCCAAACCGACGACACGCGACCAAATCAAGTTCGCTTCTTGAAGCAATTCACCACGTCTCCTGCATTCTTGCAGCCGGAGCCACAATCCCGATACGGGAACTATATGTTCACCTTTCCCATCCAGCGGCTCTTGAATTCGTATCAAGAGCAGTTCTGCGAAGGAAAACAGCCCGTCATGAGAATCTACGAAACGCAAATTTACAAACAAGAGATTATGTACGTGGTGTTAGTTCACAGACCACAGGCGACGGAGTTCGATTCGTTCCCTCTTCTCACCAATGGCGACGGTGACGACGTTCAGGCAGTTTGCGCTTATAGAAGTGGTGACGGGAAAGTGGTGTGGCGCGCCCAGGCCGTGTCGGAGACTCACCACAAAAAGATGATCATTGACAGGAACAATGAAGTCATTAGCGCCGAGCCGTGCGACGGATGGCCACAGTTTTACGTCTGGGACCACGTGTCACTGGCCTTTCACCTGGGGCAGGATGAGGTCCTGGAAGTAAAAGACGCAGACTTACTCACAAGTCTCACTGCGTGTGACAAGTCATCTCCTTACCTTGGGAAAAACAATTCTACAACCTTGTTCTATGCAACAAGGAAAATACAACAACTCAAACATGGAGATGAGCAGGGTGCGAATCATGAGGAAGGAGAATTAACAGATGCAGAATTAGCAGATGCAAAAAAAATTTATGATGAATATTTTGGTCCGCCAAAGGGGGGCCTGACAGAAAAAGTTTGAGAAGCACTGATGTAAAGTATGTCACTATTAATTATGTGCTAATTTTAACTAATGTACTTTTGGTAATGATGTAATGACCACTTTTAGAAAAGCCTAACCAGGGACAGGGGTTGCAAATTAGCCTTGGCTAGAAATCCTAAATGCAATGCATCTGTATCTGGTTATTGTAACTTATTACAATGTTTTCTTTTGCATTGTCCCTGACAAATAACAAATAAATAAATATGTAAACACAATTATGTAAATGGTAAATTTATATAGCACTTTTATCTGGGACCATGACGGAAATAAGGGTCTTACTCTTTCTCATGTTATCCTTTGGATCCTTGTTGTGTGTTTTTAATCCATAAATAAAATAAAATAAAATAAAATCCAAGGCGCTTTACAAATTGTTCCTCACATTTGACCCGTTCACTCACACATTCTCACACCGACGGCAGAGGCGACCACGCAAGGTGCCAACCTGCTCATCTGGAGCAGTTAGGGGGTTAAGTGTCTTGCTCAAGGACACTTTGACATGCTACCCGGGAGGAGCGGGAATCAAACCGGGAACCTCCGGATTACCAGACGACTGCTCTACCCCCTGAGCCACTGTGGCCCCCAGGTTTGCAGGAACAGACAGGTGTCGATATATATATATATATATATATATATATATATGGTGAGAATATATATACAGCATTATTGTACATGCTATTACACAGAGTTATGGGTTATATGCAGGTGTAACAACTATTAACCCTTTCACTACCACACTGCCAAATGGTTAACCCTTTCACTACGACAATACAGAAGGTTAACCATTTCACATGCCACAAGACAAAGGGTTAACCCTTTCACTACCACACTACAGAAGGTTAACCCTTTCACTACCACACTACAGAAGGTTAACCCTTTCACTACCACACTACAGACGGAAAGGGTTAAGGTATAAAAGTACTAGGATCCTAAAACAGCCCAGGGTGCCTCAGAGCTCAGGTCGGGGACTTGGAGCAGACACTTTTCAGAAAATACCTTGTTGTTACCTTGTTATGACCGATGCTTGCTGTCTTCATTTGTTCACAAACATGTTTTCATGGACATCATAATGAATGAACCAGAACCAGAGTTGTTGCGTAATCAATATTGAGTAAACAAGGTAGAATTAGGTCAAAGTCGTTTTTCACAGGACCATTAAACCTTTCACTGTCTACCACATTACAGAAGGTTAACCTTTCACTACCACTACAGAAGGTTAACCTTTCACTACCACACTACAGAAGGTTAACCTTTCACTACCATTACAGAAGGTTAACCTTTCACTACCACACTACAGACGGTTAACCTTTCACTACCACATTACAGAAGGTTCTGTATCGTTAGTGGCTTAGCTTGGCTTCGCCTTCTGCACTATCTCGCGTACGTGCACGCGTACTGAATAAACCACAAATGTACCTCTAATACCAGTATTAGTCTGACCACACCCCTCATCAGCTTACCTACATAAGCAGGTGTGTGGTCACCTGCTCTCCTCCTTCTCGCTTTCACCACAAGGAAGAGGTGCCTCGGTAGATCCCCACACTTGACACCATGATGGAAGAAATTGGATTAGGAACAGCTTGGGAAACAAGGATACGTTGACATCATATCTTTATTTTCTCTCTCACTATTTTCGAGAAAATACGGCGATATTGTCTTCGTACTGGAGTGTCTAGAAGATGATGATCATTCTACAAACCCTCCACCGGTTTTCGTATTGGGAGCACGCCGCTGCATGCTTCTCAACTGCAGTTCCTTGCTGTGTTTGTTGGGGTGAAACCTGTCAGGCCACAGCTGAACTGTCGGACATGCCGCTGTTGTGAGGAGCGGTGCGTTCCAGGTTGGGTGAGTAGTGTTTGCTGGCGGGCTCCACTTGTCTGTTAGTGCTATGGGGGCTACTAGACAAAGTTTATGGAAACCGGCCCCAGGCTAGGGTCCTTTGTTTAGCCGTCTAGGCGACAGAAGGCCTTGGTCTGGCGACCATTATAGTTTTAACTAGTGGGCCGCGACCATTGACACTGGTGATCCCTGTGTGTTCTGGACGAGTGGATTCTCTCTGTCACCGTGTTAAGACCCCATCTTTCATATCCAAATGAGAGTATTCCTTCACGAGGGGATATGTGCATGTAATGTGCGATAGCGGCAGATTCATGTTCAAAGTCAGCTATACAGGCCAGTTGGTACTGTGCTGATTCCGCCGGACGTGTTAATGTCATCGTTGTGAAGCGGTGTTGACGTCTTGTTTTCTCTTTTCTCTTAAAAAGTGAGGAGGGTTCAGAACGGCGGCCTGTCTGGGTGAGTGTTATGTCATTGTTTACATGTTCATAGCTTACGGTTAGCCGGTCGGTGGCCTGGCGCGGGGTAGCTTAGGCTTCTCGCGCGCCGCCGGGAGCTCGCTCCTGATCGCGTGCGTCGTAGATCGGCGTCTCGCGAGCGGAAGCGATAGCACCAGAACGGTTGGAGCAGCCGTTAGCTTGATGCTATTCTGTTGAACGTGCTTTGATTTTTAACATGTTTTACACTCTTGACCACGACGTCATCTTTGACAGGGGATGTTCGTCAACCCTGCCTGAGCCTAGACGGGGATTGCGTCAACAAAGAGGGCTGTGTTCTACGGTGGCTTATGACTGCACTTCGCTGATCTGCGTTCCGGGCAGGTACGGGGTTGGCCAGACCCTCATAACACGTCTTCTGGTTTTACCTTGCTAAATGTATTGTGAATGACGGTGTTTTTTCCCAAAACGTGTGTTGTTGCAATGCATTTGAGATACGTTGCGGGTTGTGTGTGAGCTGTTTTTGTCACTGGCAGTAGCTTCTCCGTGCAGGTCGTGATGTATTGATCTGGTTGTTGTGTGAGAAACATCATGGTGTTTATGTGTACCGTGTACTCACTACTAAGGCAACTAACCTATGAAGCTATGCTTGGTGACGAGTGAGTAAAAGAATGTTCTTTCTCAGACTGTAATGACAATGGACAGTGAGTTCACACATTAACAGGTTTTCCTGTTTTAACTGGCCGTGTTGAGGGTAAAATAGGAGGATTGTGTTTTTCCCCCCCCGGTTCCCTGGGGACTTTATCACCTCCTATCAGACATGTTGTGCATTAATTGTGTCTTTTGTGTGGTAGGGATACGATGTAACTCTCAGCTTGATTGCTGAGGTTGTGCTAAATCTGCTGGAGAAACTTATTTCCTAAAGGGAAATTGGTTTGGTTGCTGTCGTGTGCTTAGCAAGGCCTGTGGTCGATACTAATCAAGAATGATGTATTCTCTCATTGTGATGATGATGGGTTGTGTGTGTCATGTGACCTACAACTGGGTTGTACTGGCCACAGAAGCACATGTGTATGTTGGACCGGGGTTCTTAGAGCCCTCTCTATTCTGTGTTTTTCCTTAGTAAAAATCAGATAGCAGGTTAGCTCGTGCGCTGTGTGGAGCTGTGAAACGCTTCATAGAGCTGACTATGACTGTGTCATATTCTCTTTTTGTCGTTACGTCGTATCATGGGTGTGGGGTCGTAAAGGGGTGAACTGGTAACCTTTCCTCTCCCCATTGTTCTGTCGGTCAGGGGTACACCCCCTGTCCTTCAAGGTTCCCGTCACGTGGCGGTTCGGCACGTTAGGGGGGGGGGGGGGGGCGGGGGGGGGGGAGTTCCTGGTCCCACGGCCTGGTATATTGGGCGTGTGCACCGCAGGAATTCCCCCGCCATAGAGTACGTCACCGTGCGCGTCTCTGTTGGTAGGACTTCCGTGTGCTGTTCAGGTCCATGTGATGGATCTGTTTTCAGGGGGGGTGGTCAGGGCTCCTCCTCACCAAGCGCCTACTCAGGCCTTCTGTGAGTTCGGACTCCTTCTTCCATGTGATCCATGTGAGGAAGCCTCCATCAGAGTACAGAGCCTTCCTCCTCAGATTGTCAAAGTGAGTGGACCCTCTAGAAGGGTCCTTTTCTATTGTATGTATATTCGATTCAATTCGTTTATTGAGTGTGTATGGGTTCGGTGCCTCTTCCCCGGAGGCCCTAAAACCAGTTTTTTACATGGCTCAAGGTGCAATATATTCTTTTCAATCTGTACAGCTCGCGTGGGAAGTCTCTCTGGGGATCCCCGTCTCTTTCCTATGGGAGGGTGGTGGGATGTAAAAATGTGAACATTTTTTACCCCGGCTGTGTAGACTGGGATACATACTGTTGATGCTTCCTTCTTTCTATTCCAGAAGTGTTGGAGTTAGGGAGTGTCACACCCCTCTTGTCGTTCCCCTGGGCGCCTTGGGGATTCAATGGCAGGTCTAAATAGCCTGTTCATTGATGGGGGTGTGTCCCGACGCACGTATAGTGCTAGCTCGCTGTAAACAGGCGATTGACTGGCACGCCTTAGTTGCTTGTGGTTGAAACAGCGTTTTTATAAAGCAACTGAGATGGGGGTTTTTCCTCTTCCGGCGACCACATCCCATGACCTGGGTGGGTTGTCGACGGATCCTCGTTCATGTCTGGGGGATGATGACGGGATGGATCTGAACATATGTAGTGGGGTCTCACGCCCTTGGGGTGGGCCACCAGGCGCGGTTCGTCCCGACGTCTGGGTGGCGCCTTCTTTTCATGTTAAGATCAACACGCATATCTGCCCTTTTCCTGGGGCATGTCGGCGTGGTTAGGGCACGGGACTGGTTCTGGTCACGCTGGTCCAGATCAGTTGAACCCGTTGTCCGCCGGGGATGCAGATCTGCTGTTCTGGTACCCTGAGGGACTTGGGCTTTTTTCAGGGGGAAAAATGCCAGGTCGGTCTGGGTGTCACAGGGTTAAGCGCTATGGAGACCCTGGTTGGGTATGTTTTTTACTCAGCACTGTCGTCATGGCTTACAGCCATGCCATTCTGTACGCGCTCGATCTCGTCGGATCTCGGCCGCTACACAGGTTGGTCCTGGTTAGTACTTGGTTGGGAGACCGCCGGGGAATACCAGGTACGGTGTGCTTAGGGGCTGGTTCTCCATTGTTTTTCGCTCCTCTCTCACGCATGGCGAAGAGGGGCCTGTGGGGGTGGTTTTTTGACCTCCTCTGGTGACCCTGTGCTTCCCGTACCGCCAGGCCCGGTCCGAAGTGATGTTTGCGACCCGTAGGCCTGGGTTAACCCTTTTTGGAAACTGAAACACTTGTACTGCGGTATAGCCGGTGTATACCCGCAGGTGTGTTTTGGAGTTTTTTCTTGAGGGGTTATAGGAACAACCACCGCATTGGGTAACACCGAGGTGGTTGGTTCCCTGGTGTGTTGGAGCAGTGTCAACTCCCGGGTTCACCGGTTGAGGGTGCCCCTGCACGTTCATGACGTCTGCCAATCGTGTCAGCCTTCTCTGCCTCGACCCCTCTGGGTGGGGGTTGTTAAATGGAGGCTTGGTCATGCAACACCGCCAGCTTACGCTCCTTCCGCCGGGGCGGCTGTGTTCAGCTGTCCCCTCTGGCGCCTGTCTCGTCCGCAGTCTCCAGGCTAGGGTTAACAGCCTGTTGCCTGGTTTTTCCCCGGTGCGCTGCCTGCTTCCGTTGGTTAACCTTTTTTGTGTGCTTACGGCCATGCTGACTGCCTATTCTGCAGGGTCAGTGTGCCAGGCGGTGTACTATTGGGGGGACGGGGCCCGCTCGGCTTACTGGCCTGGTTGGTTCCGCCTGGGAATACCAGGTGCAGTAACTGAGGGGCCTTTGTCCGAATACGCTGGCGATGTGGGGGGCGGGGCACTACGTGCCCACCTGGTGGGGTCTTGATGCTGGCATCATGGACTTCTCCGGGCCCCCATTCCAGGGAGTCCAGTCCTTTTGGTGGGTCTGGGTCTTCCTTCGTGCTCCGCTGCTACGGCCTTGCCACGGGGTTGGGTTTGCCCTTGACCCCGTGATTCTGGGGGCAGTAACGAGGTTGTTCCTCCGTTCGTTCCCGGGTGGCATGCGGGTTGTGCGTGTGTGTAGTCGTGGGTCAAGCCACGGTCTGCTCACCCTGTGCGTTGAGTTGCTTGAGTGCCTCTTCGCACGGTCGGGTCCGTCGCCCTCCCGTGACGTCCCTAATAGGGGGGCTACCCTCCATTAGGGGGGGTCGGGGGGGCTCGGCCCTCCCTGTTCTGATGGTTTTGGGGGGCTGTCAGCGGGGTGTATTTGTCAGCCAAGTGGCTCCGCTTGGCCTCCCTTGTGCAGAAGGCGAAGCCAAGCTAAGCCACTAACGATACAGAACGTTAGGTTATGACTATAACCAAGTTCTGTTAGTTAGGGGCGATGCTTGGCTTCGGACGGCCGCTGCAGCCCTTGACCTCACCTTGTGGTGAAAGCTTGGGAAGGAGGAGAGCAGGTGACCACACACCTGCTTATGTAGGTAAGCTGATGAGGGGTGTGGTCAGACTAATACTGGTATTAGAGGTACATTTGTGGTTTATTCAGTACGCGTGCACGTACGCGAGATAGTGCAGAAGGCGAAGCCAAGCATCGCCCCTAACTAACAGAACTTGGTTATAGTCATAACCTAACGTTAACCTTTCACTACCACTACAGAAGGTTAACCTTTCACTACCACACTACAGAAGGTTAACCTTTCACTACCATTACAGAAGGTTAACCTTTCACTACCACACTACAGACGGTTAACCGTCTGTAGTGTGGTTGTGAAAGGGTTAACCCTCTTGCCGTGTGGCAGTGAAAGGGTTATCCTTCTGTATTGTCACAGTGAAAGGGTTAACCCTTTGGTAGTGTGGTAGTGAAAGGGTAATAACGTCACTAAGTAAGACTGGCGTGTGATCTAATCCATAATGTGTGAAATGGACAAGTGTTTTAGCCAATTGGAGTAGGACGTCTTTAGACCAGCCCCGGAATGCAGCTTTTACTAGATTAGATAGATTCAAAATGTTCTGTGATTATTCTACTATACAAGTACAGTACAACGAAAATAAGTTTGGCATCCAACCAGAGTGCAAATATAACAATAATGTGCAATAGTAATATACAATGTACATTGTACAGGTCATTAATCTGGATATAAAATATATAAATTAGTACTACTGAGTGTAGTGCTAATCAGATGTATGTACAGAGTTGTAGTATTATGTACAGTGATACAGGTATGAAGACACGATGGTACTATAGTAAATCATACTGGTCAGCAGCGTAACTAAAGGTATAGATATAGTATCTACAGATATGTAAAAAGGTTATGTGCAGGTACAGTTTTCATGGAAAACATGATAAATGAACCAGTTGTTGCACAATCAATATTCATATTGATTGATCCCAACTGGGGATGCTTTAGTTGGGAAAATGACCAGAACACCGATTTGACTGTTCTTGGGCTTTAAATGACAGCTGTCATCATCTTGCATGTGTAGAGAATAATTCACGACATAATGGGACCAAGCCAAACCACTTATAATGTAAAATAGCGATTTTGCGTGGACGACTGGACGTCAATGGGAAAATCATTGAAAATGTTCCCATTGGCGTCCACACAAAATGGACGGCGGTTTTACAGCTCAACTTTTCAGGAATCGAGAAAGACGGATTGATTTTCCCATTGACATTGGAAGAAAACAGCCATTAGTTACAAATGTTTTTTTTTTTATAATCTAGACGCAAATCCCTCCCAAGACAAAGATTTTAAACAACCTGAATCAACATTGCACTTTGACTATGCGTATGGTAAACGTGGTGGGAGGTTATTAGCAGGGGTGTAAAGTATTTGAGTAATTGTACTTTGTTACAATATAAGTACTGTTTTTGGGGATCTGTACTTTACTCGAGTATTATTAGGGTTGTATACTTGTACTTTTACTCAATTACATTTCAGAGAAAAAAAACATACATACTCCTAACATTTAAAATGCAGACCTACAAAGTACAAATCTTGCAGGTCCAACAATTTTAATTAGTATATTTGTTTCTCTGGCTGAACTAACGTTAACGTTATTAATCCTACGGCCGCACTTTATTTAAAAACAGCCAATCAATGGAAAATGAACCCGTCCATACCCATGCTGATTGGTCCTTGTGCAAGACTAGAAAGCGGGGATCTTTGATTAAACACCTGCTATCAGAATAATAGAGTCAGAGTGACGAGCTACAGAAGATGTACGAGTGATGAAGTGGACAAGCATCCATGGCCCTATCTCCATGAAATGTTCTCTTTGGCCACAGTCAACACTGATTCCTATAGAATTAATGCAAAAAAAGGTGTCATCTGTTCTTTAATTTCAGCATTGTCTATTGCAGAACACATTCCAGAGTGTATGCTTGGTTTCATTCCAGCCTTGCCTAAACACCAGCTGATCAGAGACGTGCACAGGACTTTAGAGGGGCAGGTGCTCAAAGGCTGAAAAGGGCACTACACTTGTGTGTATATATTAAAATATTTTGGGGGGTTTTGGTGATCAAATATTGAATATTGAACTATAATAATCAGTGCAGGAGCTCACTTATCCTTGAAAGACACTTTTATCACTGACTTAAAAGGCCCATACATCTCCATAAATGTTCAGGGGGGAGGGAATAAGTGCTTACCCTACAGACTCCAAGAAGTGCTGTATATTCTGTATTGTTTAATATAAATGCATTTTTTATTCCAATCCCGATTTGTATTTGAGATTCCCAAATCCCATCGGACTTGACTTCTTCGTGTCCCTCAATGAGTGTAATACCAGCATTCAACTGTATGCGCCACAGCGGTTTCTATCATCATCATCATCACCACCCACGCTATTCATAAAATATATAGGTCTGCGGAGAGGCACGCTGAGGAGGCCGTGCAAACTGCAATGGAATATGGGGCATCTCTCTCTCTTTACCTAATATTTTTATTCTATCCTGACATTTTTCAGTTGGAAGGGCATTCTATATGCGTAACGGTAAGAAAAATGATTGCGTTATGCAAGAAAATTCATGTTTATTTATTGCCACAATGAGAAATACTGTCCAGAATCGTCAAGTAACTAAGATGTGCAAACTGCGTTGTAAAACAAAATGCTGAAAACATGAACAAATTAAATAAAAGCACAAAAAAAATAACAGATTGGCATACCAATTTACTAACTGCAACATTACATAGTAATGATTACTAAAACAGTAGTGTGTTGAACTTTACACTTGAACTATTCATCCCCATTTTTTTGTTTAAGCAGCCATTTAACACAAAAGGATTACCCTCATGCATTGCAAATTTGCATACAATTCTAAACAAACAGAGTGATGCACAAAATAACTTCAAAGAAAATAATAATTAAAAACAATGAATAAAGTGTGCATGAAATAATAGAGGGAAGAAACAGTTAGGAACTTGTTACACTCACCCACACAAGGGCTGAGGACTCACCCCCCCCCCCCCGCCCCCCTGTCTCTCTCTCACACACACACACACACACACACACACACACACACACACACACACACACACACACACACACACACACACACACACACACACACACACACACACACACACACACACACACACACACACACACACACACACACACACACTCCCAGCTCTCTTTCTCTCTTGCCCCTTCCTCATCTCTCTCACACCCCCCCTATCTCTCTCCCTCTCTCTCTCGCTCTCTCTCTCTCTCTCTCTTTCCCTCTCTCTCTCTCTCTCGCTCTCTCTCACACGCACACTTTGAGTCAGAAACAAGCATAGTATCAATGAGAGTATCAAACCTGGGTAGGTTATATATATATATTAGTGCTGTCAATGGATTAAAATAGTTTTACTAATTAATCTCACAATTTTCTGTAATTAATCTAGATTAATCTAGATAAAAAATAGCATTTTTCTACTTAAGACCGAAGCTTGTAACAGATATTTACTTGAGTAAAATCATGGAATTAATGTAAAATCAACACAAATAAAGTTTATTTAGATTCAAAGACTATTTTAATAGCTTTCTTTGAATACAGTTTCTCTCCTGTGAAATATAAATGTTCAACAAAAAATCAACATTGACTCAGCTAGACCTCTTTCTTATATCCGCAGCGCTAAGATTGAAGATTTTTCACTCGTTAGATTAATCTAGATTAATTTATTTTAATGCTTTAAATAATTTAAATTAATCTCAAGTTAAAGCATTAATTTTGACAGCCCTAATATATATATATATATATATATATATATATATATATATATATATATATATATATATATATATATATATATATATATATATATAACTGCCTGTGAGATTTGTTTGTAACCATTGATAACCACTATAAAGAGAAAATACCTAATTTCTGTACATTGTAGAGTAGGTAAAACACTTGAAAAGCATGATATTTCTCGTCTCTTGGACAACATAATGGTTGCTATGTTACAGGCAGGTATATCTGTAGTCTATACCCCCATCCCCCATCCCATCCCCTTGGAACAATTAATTAATAGTAGACTAGGTAAACCACTGATAATGATGATGATATTGCTATTCTACTGTGAATTATTTACAAGATCCAGTAATAAGACACCAAAGTATTATGTTATCATAAATCAACACATAACAACCATTGTTTTGCACATAGCAACCATCTGTTCTCCTTCTTTTTAAGTGTTTTACCTACACTACCACTGCACAGAAATTAGGCATTTTTATTTTCTTTCATTTCAAAGCGGTTACCAATGGTTACAGGCAGCCATAGAGAGAGAGAGAGAGAGAGAGAGAGAGAGAGAGAGAGAGAGAGAGTAATTGTAATTGTAGTTAAAAATTTTTTTTATTGAATTAACTTAAACTAGAAAAGTAAATACAAACTAAATTAACAATGTAACTGCGAGTTAGTTTACAGAAGGACAGTTTCCTTCAGAGACTGAAGCACAACTTAATGTCTCATCCTTCCAGTCGACCACAGATCAAGCAACCCCCCACCAGCTCTTCTCGTTGTTATGCTATCGGTATCCTATTATTATGCAAAGTCTCTAGGTGATAAGTGCCGGCCGGCGCGACGAGTCCAGTGACAATTGTGAACGCATTTTTGTGTGCGTGCACGCACTTCTGCCTCAGTGACCTACCTAAACGGCGTTTAACCGCGTTTGTGCACGACTGCATGCCTGACCATAGCACCCATCCTGTCGACACCTGCTCCACATACTTGAAGTCCTCCTCTCTCACACAAGTTCAAGTGTCATGTTTGCTTTTATTTGTCATGTATAAAGTACATGTACATTACAGTGAAATGCTTGGTTCTGTATGAGGCCCAGGGACGTGCACAGGACTTTAGAGGGGCAGGTGCTCAAAGGCTGAAAAGGGCACTACACTTGTGTATACAGGGCCGCCTGGGAGAAATGCGAGGCCCTGTGCGAGATTTAACGCGAGGCCCCCCCCCCCCCCCCCCCCCCCCCAAAAGGTAAAAAAAAAAAAAAAAAAAAAAAATTATATATATATATATATATTTTTTTTTTTTTTTTTTTTTTTATACAGTCAACATATTCTTAAATAATAGCGCTGCCCGAGGCGGGGCATGATACAGTCAACATATAGCAAAAGAGAGAGCGAGAGAGAGCTCCCGTTCTACAGTCAATATACAGTGTACAGAGAGAGAGAGAGAGAGAGAGAGAGACACATTGGAAAGAAATTGAAATGCTATTTGGCCCTAAACAGAGAGTACACAGTGGCAGAATACCTGAGCACTGTGACTGAAGATCCTTGAGCACAGCCTAGCCATCGAGAAAGGCCGCCATAGGCAGACTGTGTGTGTTAGAAAGAGAGAGAGAGAGAGAGAGAACATGTGTGTTTGTCATGTGTGTGTGTGTTAGAGAGAGACTATAGCATGTATGAGAGATTCAAAAGGACAAAGATCAACAATCCAACAAGAAGAGCGTCTATACCAGAGAAACCAAAGCAGCAAGGAGCCAATGGCCGACATCAGCTAAATAGGCTAGCCAGGTACTGTGACACCAGGCCACGTGACACACAGCTTTGGCCAACGGCCCAACGCTACCCAAGCTACACAAACGACCATTCACACACAGCACATGTCGTATCTCCAAATGTTGTGAAGTAGCATATGTTTTGCCTGGAAAAAAACATCGTTATTAACAAAACATTCGGGAGGGGAAGGAAGGAAGAGTGGGGTAATGTCATGACATTTTACCTGCACGAGGAACACAGGTCTCCACGTTGACGAAAGGCCTCTCGCTGTCGGGACAAAGCTATGGCCAGAGCCTTGTCATGGTGCAGGCCCGACTACATCTTCTGTCAAAGATGATGTCGTAGTCAGAGTGCCAGGGTTAGCTCAATCAGGCACCTGGCTGCATGTAGTAGCCGCATAGCTTGCTTCTGCGTTAGCTAACAGCTAACAAGCTATGCGGCTACTGTCTACATACAGCCAGGTGCTCTCAGCAGACACACACAGTTAGCTACTAGTAGTACTATATATTAGCTAGGTCGACCAGTTTGGCTCCAGAAAGAGAGAAAGATAGATAGGTCAGGACAGGTCCACGGCGGGTATTTAATCATAGGTTGACTCACATAACGCAGTATCAATGAATGCGGCGCGGCCGGCGCCAATGGTGAAGTTGGAAGGAGACTTGGCCCACGGTGTAATTCTTCTTCTTCTTCTTCTTCTTCGAGTACTTTCCGGCAGACTGGACACCTTTCGGCATATTGCTGCCTAACAGATTTATCTGCTCACAAGTTCTCTTCTCCTTCTTTTGAAAAGACATCCACTCGCCTCGCTCCTCTGAATAGCGCTGAATTATCTACCTCGTGTGTCTTCTTCTTCTATTTGGTATTACGGCGGTCGGCGGACGGGCCGGAAACACTATCCTAAAATCTGTAGAGCAGCAAATCCGCAGAAACCGGAAAACTGCAGTCTGCAGAGCCAGGAAGTCAGACACATTCTACAAACGTGTCTAATGTGAAATATATAAGCATATAAGCAAAACTAGATTTTAGGTCTGTGATGAAAAAGGGCCTCGCGGGAAGGGGGGCCTCGCAAAAAAATTAAAAAAAAATAAAAAAAAATAATAAAAAAAAAAATAAAAAATATTTTTTTTTTATTTTTTTTTTATTTTTTTTTTTGCGAGGCCCCCCTTCCCGCGAGGCCCTGTGCGACCGCACTGCTCGCACACCCCCTGAGGCGGCCCTGTGTGTATATATATTAAGCGAGCGCGCGTAGCGCGCGAGCGGGATTTTTAAGGGCCCTTTTCGGGCGGGGGGCCCCCTTTTTATGCTTTTTGGGGGGTTTTGGTGATCAAATATTGAATATTGAACTATAATAATCAGTGCAGGAGCTCACTTATCCTTGAAAGACACTTTTATCACTGACTTAAAAGGCCCATACATCTCCATAAATGTTCAGGGGGGAGGGAATAAGTGCTTACCCTACAGACCCCAAGAAGTGCTGTATATTCTGTATTGTTTAATGCATTTTTTATTCCAATCCCGATTTGTATTTGAGATTCCCAAATCCCATCGGACTTGACTTCTTTGTGTCCCTCAATGAGTGTAATACCAGCATTCAACAGCGGTTTCTATCATGATCATCATCACCACCCACGCTATGCATAAAATATATAGGTCCGCGGAGAGGCATGCTGAGGAGGCCGTGCAAACTGCAATGGAATATGGGGCATCTCTCTCTCTTTACCTAATATTTTGATTCTATCCTGACATTTTTCAGTTGGAAGGGCAGTCTATATGCGTAACAGTAAAAAAATTTTTTTTTTTTTATTTTTTTTAAAAAAGGGCACTTTTTTGATGAGGCTCAAAAAGGCAGGTGCTCAGGCACCTCTTGGCCTCTATGTGTGCACGTGCCTGATGAGGCCCTGAGAATGTGCTTCATACTGTAAAATACAAAGTAAGTAAAAGAGGCACAAAGTCCCATCTAAGAGGAGAGCGTACAAAAGGTATAACCCGATAACTTACAAGATATCTCTGTTCATCTCTCTCACAATCTCTCTTTCTCTCTCTCTCTCAAAGAGTCTTTTCTCCTTGTCCATTGGGCCTCGACAGTCTCCTCACCTCGCAGACACCCTGAACATCTCTGAGTCGGTCAATATCCGACGATACAGGCACCCTGTCAACAAGCCCTTTCAGAGGAGCTGTCGTTGGAAGAGGGAGAACATCTGCCCTATGACCCCGTCCATTCTTTACATCTTAACAAAGTTTCTCTTTTGCTCAGCCGCGAAAAACACTCGATCACTATCAGTCCACTTCCTGTGACTCTGACTGACTCGACGTTTCCAATCTGCCTCTTGACAAGTTCTACCACCGTATGTGGATTTGTAAGGATATTATCGATTTCCCTCTCGACCATCTTCAGCCCTACAACATACAACTCTTCATTAACCTTTGTTGGTTCAAATGTCTTCCTTTCCTTTCTGTTTTCAAGTCCATTTCCTTTTTCTTCGTTGTCACTCGCGCCACGTTCTGAATGATCTGACTCCGCCGCTCCACCATCGGTTTTCCCTTCATTCTCTGATACTCCCATCTCACCGTCTTCAACTTCGTCCTGTCCACGTTTACCAGTTCAGTCACGTTTACCAGTTCAGTCACGTTTACCAGTTCAGTCACTTTTCACCAGTTCTCAGTCACTTTTACCAGTTCAGTCACTTTTCACCAGTTCTCAGTAAGCTTTTACCAGTTCTTAGTAACTTTTACCAGTTCAGTCACCTTTACCAGTTCAGTCACTTTTCACCAGTTCTTAGTAACTTTTACCAGTTCAGTCACTTTTCACCAGTTCTCAGTAAGCTTTTACCAGTTCAGTCACCTTTACCAGTTCGGTCACTTTTCACCAGTTCTTAGTAACTTTTACCAGTTCAGTCACTTTTCACCTGTTCTCAGTACGCTTTTACCAGTTCAGTCACTTTTCACCAGTTCTCAGTAAGCTTTTACCAGTTCAGTCACTTTTCACCAGTTCTCAGTAAGCTTTTACCAGTTCAGTCACCTTTACCAGTTCAGTCACTTTTCACCAGTTCTTAGTAACTTTTACCAGTTCAGTCACTTTTCACCAGTTCTCAGTACGCTTTTACCAGTTCAGTCACTTTTCACCAGTTCTTAGTAACTTTGACCAGTTCAGTCACTTTTCACCAGTTCTCAGTACGCTTTACCAGTTCAGTCACTTTTCACCAGTTCTCAGTAAGCTTTTACCAGTTCAGTCACTTTTCACCAGTTCTTAGTAACTTTGACCAGTTCTTAGTAACTTTTACCAGTTCTCAGTAACTTTTACCAGTTCTCAGTAACTTTTACCAGCTCTTAATAACTTTTACCAGTTCTCAGTAACTTTCACCAGTTCTCAGTAACTTTCACCAGATCTCAGTAACTTTCACCAGTTTTTAGTAACTTATTGCTCATAACCTCTTCAGCTTTTTTAGAACCACACGTTATTCCTCCATCAAAGTCCCGGTTTTTTAGCACTTTCTTGGTTCTCTTCACAAACATTCCTCTCTTTCTTTCACTCGTCCTCCAACTCCTTACTTCTCACAGGAGGTGACAGTGGCTCAGGAGGTAGAGCTGGTCTAGAGACAGTGGCTCAGGAGGTAGAGCTGGTCTAGAGACAGTGGCTCAGGGGGTAGAGCGGTCTAGAGACAGTGGCTCAGGAGGTAGAGCGGTCTAGAGACAGTGGCTCAGGAGGTAGAGCTGGTCTAGAGATAGTGGCTCAGGAGGTAAAGCTGGTCTAGAGACAGTGGCTCAGGAGGTAGAGCTGGTCTAGAGACAGTGGCTCAGGAGTTAGAGCGGTCTAAAGACTGGCTCAGGGGGTAGAGCGGTCTAGAGACAGTGGCTCAGGAGGTAGAGCGGTCTAGAGACAGTGGCTCAGGAGGTAGAGCTGGTCTAGAGACAGTGGCTCAGGAGGTAGAGCTGGTCTAGAGACAGTGGCTCAGGAGGTAGAGCGGTCTAGAGACAGTGGCTCAGGAGGTAGAGCTGGTCTAGAGACAGTGGATCAGGAGGTAGAGCTGGTCTAGAGACAGTGACTCAGGAGGTAGAGCTGGTCTAGAGACAGTGGCTCAGGAGGTAGAGCGGTCTAGAGACAGTGGCTCAGGAGGTAGAGCTGGTCTAGAGACAGTGGATCAGGAGGTAGAGCTGGTCTAGAGGCAGTGGCTCAGGAGGTAGAGTGGTCTAGTGACAGTGGCTCAGGAGGTAGGGCAGTCTAGAGACAGTGGCTCAAGAGGTAGAGCGGTCTAGAGACAGTGGCTCAGGAGGTAGAGCTGGTCTAGAGACAGTTGATCAGGAGGTAGAGCGGTTGTAATCCGACGGTTCCCGGTTTGATTCTGGCTCCTCCCAGGCAGCGTTTCGAAGTGTCCTTGAGCAAGACACCTAACCCCTAAGTGCTCCCGATGAGCAGGTTGAACACCTTGCATGGTCGCCTCCGCTGTCTGTGTGTGAATGTGTGAGTGAATGGGTGAATGTGAGGCATAAGTTGTAACGTGATTTGGATAAAAGCTGTTATTTAAATGCAGTCTTTTTCACCGGCGGTGGACGCGTACATGTTCCCGGTGAAGGAGATTACGGTCTATTAGGGCTCCAGGGTTCCTCAAGGGTTCCTGCCTGGTGAGGTGGTCTAGATGCAGGGCAATTATTTCCATCCAATCATTTTTAAAACTCCCTCTATCTCTTCCATGCCCCCTCCTGCACACACCGCCCTCAAGGTTCCACTGGCGTTCTTCTTCTCCTTCCTAAAAAGTCCTGTTTTTGCAAAGGAGTGTGGGATGATGAAACAAAGAAAAAAAGAAACAGCCTTCAAAATAAAAGGACAAATGCTAAAAACGAATAGAGAAATAAGGGCAGCAAAAACCTGACTGAATAATACTCATAAGTCAACAGTAATTTTAAAGGATCATTTACACCTACAGCTAGGGCTGTAACGATTCAACCTCACAACGATTCAATTACGATTCTTCAGGCAACGATTCAATGCATCATGAAATCTCTTCATTTGACCACGATTCGATTCGATTCGATACATTTTCAATTCATTTTCATCAGTTAATTCCCCAAAACTATTTGACTAAACAAATGTGGCTGGGGGAACTGATTCACTCAGCATGAATGGACTATAGGTCAATAAAAACAATACGCACACAAAAAAACATTACAAAAAAAAAATTACAAAATTATTTTAATTTCGATTAATTTAGATTATAATCGATTCTAACATATTCAAATCGATGCATTTCGATTAATCGATGCATCGTTACACCCCTACTTACAGCCATTGCCGTTTTCCGTTCGCCTTGGCTACACTGTATGTACTTTTTTTGCAACTGAAAAAAACAAACAGCTCTGTGTTATCTGCACTCTTACCTCTTCTTCCTTTGCTTTGCGGCGAGCTAGAGGGCCGCTGGCGTGTATAGCTGCCACCCCTGTCAGGGCTAAGTACTACACACGGAGGCACCCCGCATGCCCAGTGTAGTGAAAGTGAGTCAACTCAATTGCGGCAAAAGATTGGATTTTTTCTCAGTAAGCTTTTACCAGTTCTTAGTAACTTTTACCAGTTCAGTCACCTTTACCAGTTCAGTCACTTTTCACCAGTTCTTAGTAACTTTTACCAGTTCAGTCACTTTTCACCAGTTCTCAGTAAGCTTTTACCAGTTCAGTCACCTTTACCAGTTCAGTCACTTTTCACCAGTTCTTAGTAACTTTTACCAGTTCAGTCACTTTTCACCTGTTCTCAGTACGCTTTTACCAGTTCAGTCACTTTTCACCAGTTCTCAGTAAGCTTTTACCAGTTCAGTCACTTTTCACCAGTTCTCAGTAAGCTTTTACCAGTTCAGTCACCTTTACCAGTTCAGTCACTTTTCACCAGTTCTTAGTAACTTTTACCAGTTCAGTCACTTTTCACCAGTTCTCAGTACGCTTTTACCAGTTCAGTCACTTTTCACCAGTTCTTAGTAACTTTGACCAGTTCAGTCACTTTTCACCAGTTCTCAGTACGCTTTACCAGTTCAGTCACTTTTCACCAGTTCTCAGTAAGCTTTTACCAGTTCAGTCACTTTTCACCAGTTCTTAGTAACTTTGACCAGTTCTTAGTAACTTTTACCAGTTCTCAGTAACTTTTACCAGTTCTCAGTAACTTTTACCAGCTCTTAATAACTTTTACCAGTTCTCAGTAACTTTCACCAGTTCTCAGTAACTTTCACCAGATCTCAGTAACTTTCACCAGTTTTTAGTAACTTATTGCTCATAACCTCTTCAGCTTTTTTAGAACCACACGTTATTCCTCCATCAAAGTCCCGGTTTTTTAGCACTTTCTTGGTTCTCTTCACAAACATTCCTCTCTTTCTTTCACTCGTCCTCCAACTCCTTACTTCTCACAGGAGGTGACAGTGGCTCAGGAGGTAGAGCTGGTCTAGAGACAGTGGCTCAGGAGGTAGAGCTGGTCTAGAGACAGTGGCTCAGGGGGTAGAGCGGTCTAGAGACAGTGGCTCAGGAGGTAGAGCGGTCTAGAGACAGTGGCTCAGGAGGTAGAGCTGGTCTAGAGATAGTGGCTCAGGAGGTAAAGCTGGTCTAGAGACAGTGGCTCAGGAGGTAGAGCTGGTCTAGAGACAGTGGCTCAGGAGTTAGAGCGGTCTAAAGACTGGCTCAGGGGGTAGAGCGGTCTAGAGACAGTGGCTCAGGAGGTAGAGCGGTCTAGAGACAGTGGCTCAGGAGGTAGAGCTGGTCTAGAGACAGTGGCTCAGGAGGTAGAGCTGGTCTAGAGACAGTGGCTCAGGAGGTAGAGCGGTCTAGAGACAGTGGCTCAGGAGGTAGAGCTGGTCTAGAGACAGTGGATCAGGAGGTAGAGCTGGTCTAGAGACAGTGACTCAGGAGGTAGAGCGGTCTAGAGACAGTGGCTCAGGAGGTAGAGCTGGTCTAGAGACAGTTGATCAGGAGGTAGAGCGGTTGTAATCCGACGGTTCCCGGTTTGATTCTGGCTCCTCCCAGGCAGCGTTTCGAAGTGTCCTTGAGCAAGACACCTAACCCCTAAGTGCTCCCGATGAGCAGGTTGAACACCTTGCATGGTCGCCTCCGCTGTCTGTGTGTGAATGTGTGAGTGAATGGGTGAATGTGAGGCATAAGTTGTAACGTGATTTGGATAAAAGCTGTTATTTAAATGCAGTCTTTTTCACCGGCGGTGGACGCGTACATGTTCCCGGTGAAGGAGATTACGGTCTATTAGGGCTCCAGGGTTCCTCAAGGGTTCCTGCCTGGTGAGGTGGTCTAGATGCAGGGCAATTATTTCCATCCAATCATTTTTAAAACTCCCTCTATCTCTTCCATGCCCCCTCCTGCACACACCGCCCTCAAGGTTCCACTGGCGTTCTTCTTCTCCTTCCTAAAAAGTCCTGTTTTTGCAAAGGAGTGTGGGATGATGAAACAAAGAAAAAAAGAAACAGCCTTCAAAATAAAAGGACAAATGCTAAAAACGAATAGAGAAATAAGGGCAGCAAAAACCTGACTGAATAATACTCATAAGTCAACAGTAATTTTAAAGGATCATTTACACCTACAGCTAGGGCTGTAACGATTCAACCTCACAACGATTCAATTACGATTCTTCAGGCAACGATTCAATGCATCATGAAATCTCTTCATTTGACCACGATTCGATTCGATTCGATACATTTTCAATTCATTTTCATCAGTTAATTCCCCAAAACTATTTGACTAAACAAATGTGGCTGGGGGAACTGATTCACTCAGCATGAATGGACTATAGGTCAATAAAAACAATACGCACACAAAAAAACATTACAAAAAAAAAATTACAAAATTATTTTAATTTCGATTAATTTAGATTATAATCGATTCTAACATATTCAAATCGATGCATTTCGATTAATCGATGCATCGTTACACCCCTACTTACAGCCATTGCCGTTTTCCGTTCGCCTTGGCTACACTGTATGTACTTTTTTTGCAACTGAAAAAAACAAACAGCTCTGTGTTATCTGCACTCTTACCTCTTCTTCCTTTGCTTTGCGGCGAGCTAGAGGGCCGCTGGCGTGTATAGCTGCCACCCCTGTCAGGGCTAAGTACTACACACGGAGGCACCCCGCATGCCCAGTGTAGTGAAAGTGAGTCAACTCAATTGCGGCAAAAGATTGGATTTTTTTCTTTTTTACAGGAACAGAGCCAGCTTCCCAATGATTAGCAGAAAAAGAATCGCTGAAGCAGTTTCCTGTCTGTTTTGGACTACGGAGATGTGATTTATAGACACTCTTAGACTCTGTATATCATTCAGCCATGAGATTTATCACCGGTGATATAATGCTCACCATTGTGTCCTGTACACTAGGGGGTTGGAGGGTCCTCTCTGGCGGGGAGGCGGGTTTTGCTTTGGCATCCGTTTCCATATAAAGCCATAATTGGAGATTGTCCAAATTACATTACTTCATTATTGTAGTGGACGTCTGGACCCTACGGTACACAAACCAATGACTGGCTCTCACACGTAGAGGGCCTTTAAAGTGAGTTTATACTGAACTATGGTCGATCTGCCTTTGGCTTCTGTGCTCCTGAATCGTGGAATGTCCTGCAGGGGGCATTGGAATCAGGGTGCACGGGTGTCTATGAGTCCAAGCCGGTCACCACAAACTGTACTCGTTTTTACATTTAAATTCAATTATACGTTTATTATATACTGTATAGGGCTGTGAAAACATAGGGGCTGTAGGAACATACTGTAGGGCTGTGGGAACATAGGGCTGTGGGAAGATAGGGCTGTGAGAACATAGAGCTGAGGGAACATAGGGCTGTGGGAACTTAGGGGTGTGGGGACATAGGGCTGTATGAACATAGGGCTGAGGGAACATAGGGCTGTAGGATCATAGGGCTGTGAGAACATAGGGCAGTAGGAACATACAGTAGGGCTGTGGGAACATAGGGCTGAGGGAACATAGGGCTGTAGGATCATAGGGCTGTGAGAACATAGGGCAGTAGGAACATACAGTAGGGCTGTGGGAACATAGGGCTGTGGGAACTTAGGGGTGTGGGGACATAGGGCTGTGGGAACATACAGTAGGGCTGTGGGAACATAGGGCTGTGGGAACTTAGGGGTGTGGGAACTTAGGGCTGTGGGAACATAGGGCTGTGGGAACTTAGGGGTGAGGGAACATAGGGCTGTGGGAACATAGGGCTGAGGGAAGATAGGACTGTAGGAACATAGGGCTGTGGGAACATAGGGCTGTAGGAACATAGGGCTGTGGGAACATAGGGCTGTGAGAACATAGGGCTGTGGGAACATCGGGCTGTGGGAACATAGGGCTGTGAGAACATAGGGCTGTGAGAACATAGGGCTGAGTTAACATAGGGATGTGGGAACATAGGGCTGTGGGAACATAGGGCTGTGAGAACATAGGGCTGTGGGATCATAGGGCTGTGGGATCATAGGGCTAAGGGAACATACTGTAGGGCTGTGGGAACATAGGGCTGTAGGAACATAGGGCTGTAGGAACATAGGGCTGAGGGAACATAGGGCTGTAGGGACATAGGGCTGAGGGAACATAGGGCTGTAGGAACATAGGGATGTGGGAACATAGGGCTGGGGGAACATAGGACTGTAGGAACATAGGGCTGTGGGAACATAGGACTGACCCCAGAGGTACCTATATTTATACACTTTTTTTGTGTGTTTTAAATTATTCAATTTTCTCAACAAAAAAATAAATAAGTTTACAATCTTATTTATTTTATTATTCTTTTTGTAGAATATTTACGATGATCATGTGAATGGTAAATGCTCCCCAGTGTAATGTTGGATGAAGGTTGAATGAATGAACGTTTGAGAGAGAGAGAGAGAGAGAGAGAGACGTCCCGGAGCCTAATAGACAGCTTTCGCGGTGAAAAGGACATCTAGTCTACAGGGGCGTCGGGTAATTCTGGTGACAAAGTGCCGTCTCTTACTCTGTGTTTGCGAGAGGACGGAGTCGAGTGTAATGACACAGTTTTCGGAGGACATGACCCAGCAAAGTGGAAAAGAACAGGGGGACCGTGGTATGTTTGTGTTTAAGTGGCATCATTAATGCAGTAGAACTCACTGTGTTGTGGACACTGGTACTACATCACACACACACGGCTTCTAAACGAGCCCTGTTGTTGTGACAGCTCTAAGTTGCAAATGTGCCTGATGCTACCAGGGGAGGGAGTCTCCAGAGGCCCAACCACGATACAATATTATCACGCTACTAGAGTCACCATATTGTAATATCGTTTTTTGTATCCACTTTTTCTCCCCATTTTCTATTTTTCTCCCATCCCAATTTTGTATTATCCAATTCTTCCCTCCCCTGTCTTGAACGTTGCTAGACTATGCCTCCCACTGGTCGGTTGTAGTGAGGAGGACAGAACCCTTGCATCACGTGTCCCCTCCCGTACACGAGGAGGCAGCTTGTCGCATCTTTTCACCGCAGCAGCTCGAACTCTCAGTGGCGAGGAGGAGTAACGCGTGGGAGGCTCACGCTGCCCCCGCTACTTCCTGCTTCCGCCGCACCGGCGTCACCAAACCGACCTGTAGGAGTCGCTGTCTACAACGTCCAATCCCCACCCACCGGCTTTCCCACCCTCTAACACTTGCCAATTGTGTTAGTATGAACCACGGGCCAGCCGGTAGCAACGCCGAGAGCTGGGCTGGAACCCAGAGTCTCCTGCGTTAGAGGCGAGCGCCTCGCCCACTGCGCCAATCAGCCGCCCACCATATTGTAATATCATGATATTGCAATATATTGTACTATTGTACTTATTGTATGCCTATTTTTATGTCTGCACGTTTACTTTGCACTACTTTTATTGTCTTTTATACCTATTCTCATGTCTGCAATTTATGCATAGTTTTTTATTCTGTCAATTGTGTGCTGATTTTATGCCTATGTTACTAATTGCTGTGGGGCACTCCGGGCATGCGGTCCATGTGTGAAAAGTGCTATATAGATAGTTATTAATACTTGTTATTATTATATTGTAAAAATGTATGCATTGAAATGTCTGTAAAGTCTCGACGACGTTGAAAATGAGGGTGACCTCAATTTCCTTTTTTCGAGAATAAATAAAGGTTTGAATATATTACCTTTTTTCAACTGCAAATGATGTCCCCAATGGTAACATCTGCAATAAGAATATATGTGAATTATCTCACATTATCTGTTTTTATCTGATAAGATAAGGTTTTCAGTCTGTTCACCTCATTCCAATTGTTATTATATATAGATTAAAATATATCCTTTTTATTATAAATATCGATACTTCACGTCACTGTATCGATAAAATAATTGGCACACTTCTGTATGCTGATATTGCAATATATTCCTGTAAACATCTTTCCCCCTCTCCCTAATAGTACTACTAGCAGTCCATTTAGTACTAGGCTACATTACACACAGCTTCTAAACGAGCCCTGTGCCGACCCAGCCGCAAGGTGCACTCGTGACTAGAGATGTTCGATATTGGCTTTTTTACCAATATCCGATATACCGATATTGTCCAACTCTTAATTTCCGATACCGATATCAACCGATACCGATATATGCGGGGTTTCCCCCCCAAAAAAGGGAATAATTTCAGGTAATTAACATTACATATCTCTTGTCGTGGAATTAACACAACATTATGCATACTTTTGACAATAAATCAAATAAGAATTTGTTCTTACTTGCTTGCCTGGGTAAATAAAGGTTAAATATATGTAAAGAAATATATACATATTTTTTTTGGATGCCGATATTTTCCGATATTACATTTTAATGCCAATATCGGCCGATAATATCGGACATCCCTACTCGTGACTGATACTATGTCACACATGGCTTCCCAACCAGCCCTGTCGTTTCTCTGCTGGTATAGGTTTGCCAGGCTCCGTGATGTAGGGCACGGGTTAACCCTTTCACTGCCACACTACCAAACGGTTAACCCTGTCACTGTGACAATTCACAGAAGGTTAACCCTTTCACTGCCACACAACGACCGTCGGTAGTGTGATAGTAAAGGGTTAACCTTCTGTCGTGTGGCAGTGAAAGGGTTAAGGGGGGACAACAACACGTTATGTGCATTAGGGAACGGCCATACCTGTGCTGTGGGGACATAGGGCTGTGGGACATAGGACTGTGAGAACATAGGACTGTGGGACATAGGACTGTGGGAACATAGGACTGTGGGAACATAGGACTGTGGGAACATAGGGCTGTGGGAACATAGGACTGTGGGAACATAGGGCTTTGGGAACATAGGGCTTGGGGGAACATTTCTTAGAAATGGGGGGTAATAAGACTGTGGGAACATAGGGCTGTGGGGACATAGGGCTGTGGGGACATAGGGCTGTGGGGACATAGGACTGTGGGAACATAATGACTGTGGGAACATAGGGCTGTGGGGACATAGGGCTGTGGGGACATAGGACTGTGGGAACATAATGACTGTGGGAACATAGGGCTGTGGGGACATAGGACTGTGGGAACATAGGACTGTGGGAACATAGGGCTGTGGGAACATAGGGCTGTGGGAACATAGGACTGTGGGAACATAGGGCTTTGGGAACATAGGGCTGTGAGAATCTACAGTAACTTTGTTCAAACTACAAACGCTATGCATTCTGTCTGTTGCTAACAGTGCAGTATCACAGCTGCAGGCAAAGGTCAGTTTGCGGTTCTGACACTAAATGCAGGCTCACGTCCCACATTTCTCACAGTCGACTGGGATAAACAGAGATATACGTACAGTAGACCGAGAGGCGCTCTGCTTACATCAGTGTTCAGACATAAAGACACGTTCAACTTTGTTTGAGCAGGTGTCATTCAGCCCTGTTTTTAGAAATGAATGATGGAAAACTCCATGATTGATGAGTGAATGATGCAATTCCATTCCACAATCAAAAAACGTACAAAAAAGTTTTGCACACATTGGTCCTCATTCTCAAATGGACATAGGTGAAAGTTACCAAGGAATTCCTTCGTAACTCGATTTACGAACTTTTTCGGCATTCCCAAACGGCTTCGTATTGTACATTTGTTGTAGGATTTATGTAGGATTTGCTAACTCGAAAAGGCAGTCGTAAGACGGACAGACCGGTGTGTGCCCGGTGTTCGAACCGGGAACCTCCGTATTACCAGACGACTGCTCTACCTCCCGAGCCACTGTTGCCCCAGTTGATACAGTTTTAAATTTCGATATACTGCATTGAACCAGATTTCTTTATTCTGCTTTGAGATCGTTATGTCCCTAATTGCTTGCAACTTGATTGGCGGGTCGCTGTGTTCTGTTGTAGGCAGTGTAAGCAGGGTATTAACTTCTGCCGAGGACCATGATGGCCCAATTCTACACGGCCATCATTGAGTCCATCCTCACCCACTCCATCATCTCCTGGTTCCCCGCTGCAGCGGCAAAAGATCTTGCCAAGCTGCAGCGGGTGATTCGCTCCGCGGAGAGGGTGATCGGCTGTCCCCTGCCCTCCCTCAGGTCCCTGCACGACTCCAGGGCGCTGAAGAGGGCGAGAAAGATCATGGCCGACCCATCCCACCCCGGTCACAGCCTCTTCACCCTACTCCCCTCTGGGAGAAGGCTGAGGATCCCAAAGGCTGTAAAAGCTCGACACAGACTGAGCTTCTTCCCCTCAGCCGCCAGGCTGATCAATGCCTCAGGTCCCCCCCCCCCCCCTCGGTACCCCCCCCCCCCCATGCCCCCAAGTGACACTGGCACAATGACACTGACTGCACTGCACTAGTCCTTACGGGATCTCTGCACTCTTCACTTTATATATATATATATATGTATTTTATTTATTGATTAATCCCCCACTGCACTGTTTCGTTTCTTGTCTGTGTTGGTGTTGTTTACTGTGAAAAAGAAAAGAGAGAAAATGCATACACTGTATCGCTGCATCAATTACCAATGTGTTTTACACAAATGGCTCAATAAAGGAATCTGAATCTGAATCTGAATTAAGCCCGGAGCCCTATTTTCCGAAAATCCGCCTAAAATACATACCTAATTAAATGGAATATTGCTCCACTTCTACAAGGTCCATTTGCATGTTCTTAGTATCTAGGGACATATATGGACCTCAGTGAATGTCCTATTCCCAGTGTCAGAAATATTGTGTCTATTACTAGGCTTGCATTGTGATGAAACAAAGGAGAATATGAATTATGATTTTTCTTTGAATCTTTGACAGTGAATAACACCATGCTAGAAATGACCAGACATAAGAACCTGCCACTGAGCTCGTTCAGTACCTTCTTAAGATCATGTGTACAATAAATCTAAGGAATTGAATAAAGGGAAGATGATTAAACAGAAGGTTTTGTAGATACAGTACTGAATTCTGCCATCCGGACCCATGCAATTTGAAATATTATTATTATATATAGAATATGAGGCCTATAAATGACCTTATTATAGCCAACTTGCACACTATGGATCGGGCCAAATCTACTCTTTCCAATGGCAGAGTTCAATTTGGATTTAGTATCACCAGGCGTGCATGAAGTACAGAGAATGAAATCTACTGTATGTACAGTAGGTTTTTTATTCTTGCAACAGCTCCGCCATTTTAAACTGATTTCAAATCGGATGGTTGCTAAATGCTCAAAATAGGGGAGAGAAACTAACTGCGTTCCAATATATGCCAAAACCTTTGTGGTATATAATCCCGAGTAATAAGAGAATTCATTGAAAGCTATGGATGTCCTCTTCTCAAAATGACTACATTTTCCATCATTCAGCGACGGCCGCTAATTCAAAATGGCGGATCTCCGCAATCACAACAACACATTTCAAAAACTAAAATCTCACTAACACTTTAACCTATTGCTAAACAAACGTATTGCTGAAAATATACACTATGACTGCTGTTGTGACATGGTTATGATGTTTACTCTTGAATACATTTGAAAAAAAAACGCTAATTATGTCAGACAGTCTAGATCAGGGATGGCCAACCAGTCAGAGATTAAGAGCCATAAAAATTACTGTGGTACCACAAAGAGCCACACCATATACCAGCGTTTCTCAACCATTTTTTTCAGTCACGGCACCCTTCATGTGTTTATAGGTCTCACCCTCTGGCCTCTGAAGTTGCTAATGTCTTTTTTATTTGGGCCTCACAGGGTTAAAAGTACCCTGTGAGACCCACGGTTGCAAAATTACAAAATCACGTTTTGGCCATTTAAAAAAAAAAAAGTCTGTAAATGTTTATTTAAATTTTTTTAAGCACATGTATAGTCAATTGGTCCTGTTGTTCAGCCTCACAATGCTATTTGATAGTAAATGTGTTTATATGTCCCACCCTCTGAAGTTGCTAATGTCTTTTTAATTTGGGCCTCACAGGGTTAACCTCTTATGCCCGAAATATACAGTAAAAGTGTATATGTTCAGCATTACGTTTGTTTACCAATGATTTTAACTGTTATTAGTGAAATATAAGATTATAGAAATCTCAGGGCATTGAGTCGGAAACCGGCGCATATTGACAGGAGGAAGTGGAGCAGTCAAAAGTGAGTGTAGTCTTTTGAAGGAAGAGACTCGGGGCTTTCGAATTTCGAAAAACTACCCTACCCAGCTCACACCAGCCCCTGTCAATCATCTGACTTCTGGATTTACTTTTTTATTTCTCTTATTTTTTGGGATTATCTCCCACAAACCTGAACGTTATTGCCATAAAACAGAACGCAGTTAGTTTCTCTACCTTTCTGTGAACGCCTAGCAAAAACGGGGTTGCAATATGATGAAAAATGGTGGAGAAATTTACATTATAAAAAAGATGGCAGAATTCCGTACTGTATCTACAAAACCTGTTTAATCATCTTCCCTTTATTCATTTGTTTAGATTTTTCAGGTCTGGTAAATCTTAGCATGGCGTTATTCACAGTCAAAGATAAAAAAAAAATGTTTAAATATAATTGATATTCTTTTTTGGTTCATTACAATTTACTCAAGCCTAGTAACAGACACACTATTTCTGACACTGCGAATACATTCCCTGAGATCCATAGATGTCCCTAGAATCAGATACCAAGAACATGCAAATGGACCATTTAAAAAAAAATCAGTAAATGTTTATTCTACGACCTTGTGGAATGAGTGACATACAAAAAAAATTAAAATAAAATAATAATTATAATATATATATATATTTTTTATGGATGGAAGAGCCACACATTGACGGGCAAAGAGCCACATGCGGCCCGCGAGCCGCAGGTTGGCCGACCCTGGTCTAGATAGAGAGACTGATTTATGACGTGATGTCATGTTGGGACCGGTACCGGTCCCGTCGGGTGGAAGAGGTTAATAATATACTACTGTATATCTCGGTCTTATAGACACAGCGAGTGGGTGTCGGCTCTCGGACAGCAGTAGCCAATCAGCCAATCTATCCCGATGCGACGCTAGTGGGTAAACCGCGCCGGCTGGAGGACACGGTGTGTCCTGATTGGCACAGGCCATGCCGCGGGCACAGAGGTGGTATAATAGTCCTCCGGAGGGTCTCCACAAAAGGCTGGGATTATGTGGTCCGGCTTGGCCTCGTGGTTCCAAAAAGCAAAAATAAAAAAAACATCTGGGTTCTTAGAGAAAGATTAAAATACATCTATTTCCCAGATAATTTGAAACGGTGGCGGTGTGACCTGGAGGGACCCGTCGCCCCGGCGGATCTGTTTACATGCTGCATCACCCACCTACCCCCCCCCCCCCCCCTCCTCCTCCCACCCCCGCATCGTGACTCACAGAGAAAATCATTTGGGTTTTGAAATGTCATGAAATTGAAATGCCTCCTCCACACTGGTTTTATATAAGCCTGCCGCCAGACTCATACCAATAACACGTCAGACTTTTTACAGTAACACACCAGACTCATGACAGTAACACATCAGACTCATGACAGTAACACATCAGACTCATGAAAACAACACATCAGACTCATGACAGTAACACATCAGACTCATGACAGTAACACATCAGACTCATGACAGTAACACATAAGACTCATGACAGTAACACATCAGAGTCATGAAAACAACACGTCAGACTCATGACAGTAACACATCAGACTCATGACAGTAACACATCAGACTCATGACAGTAACACATCAGACTCATGACAGTAACACATCAGAGTCATGAAAACAACACGTCAGACTCATGACAGTAACACATCAGACTCATGACAGTAACACATCAGACTCATGACAGTAACACATCAGACTCATGACAGTAACACATCAGACTCATGACAGTAACACATCAGAGTCATGAAAACAACACGTCAGACTCATGACAGTAACACATCAGACTCATGACAGTAACACATCAGACTCATGACAGTAACACATCAGACTCATGACAGTAACACATCAGACTCATGACAGTAACACATCAGAGTCATGAAAACAACACGTCAGACTCATGACAGTAACACATCAGACTCATGAAAACAACACGTCAGACTCATGACAGTAACACATCAGACTCATGACAGTAACACGTCAGACTCATGACAGTAACACATCAGACTCATGACAGTAACACATCAGACTCATGACAGTAACACATCAGAGTCATGAAAACAACACGTCAGACTCATGACAGTAACACATCAGACTCATGAAAACAACACGTCAGACTCATGACAGTAACACATCAGACTCATGACAGTAACACGTCAGACTCATGACAGTAACACATCAGACTCATGACAGTAACACATCAGACTCATGACAGTAACACATCAGAGTCATGAAAACAACACGTCAGACTCATGACAGTAACACATCAGACTCATGAAAACAACACGTCAGACTCATGACAGTAACACATCAGACTCATGAAAACAACACGTCAGACTCATGACAGTAACACACCAGACTCATGACAGTAACACATCAGACTCATGATCATTTAAAGGAAATAATGCATCTACAGAGCTTTTAGAAAGGTGCAGAATACTTAAGTATTGATTTTCCATCCAAAGATATCTAGTGCAACATCTACAGTAGTAGCGGAATGTTATCTATTGCACCTTTAAGATTATATTGGGTCCTGGGGCGAGAGGGGGGGGACGGGGGGACGAGCGAATATTCATGTGTGTTGATGGCTATGGTGTTTCTTTTTGTATTTTTGTTTTATTTATAATTTTTCATTCAATGTTAATTGTTAATATATTTTCTGATCCTCTTCTGACCTGGGGCTGGTGATCGTGGGCTCTGGCTGGGGGTGGCCGCGGTTCGGGGTCTCTGCGGGTCGGGGCGCTAAAGAGGCTTGGTACTTTGGCTCGTGGGGGGGCCGGGCTGGGGGTCCTCCGGGATGGGGCCTGCGGTTGCCGGGCCTGCGGGTGGAGGGGATTTGGTAAGCAATTTTATAGTATATTTTTATTTTATTTTATTTTATTATATACCTTATTGTCTAATCAGTGTTGTGTTAGTTTATGTCCTTGGATGTCTTTTATGTATTATTGTTATTATTGTGTTGTGAGTTGTGTTGTTTCATGTCTGAAAATTGAAAATAAAATAAAAAATGTCACAAAAAAAAGATTATATTCATATAGTAATCGTAATGTATAGTAAAAATCTCATCATCCAATCATTGGCATCTGTTTCTACATAAATCCATAATTGGATACGATTATGATATGATACACAATCCAATGACTGGCTCTCACACTTATTAAAGCACCTAGGGGCGAATTCACAAAGAATGGATTGCGCGGCGCTAAACTGTGCCCGGTATTTGCTCCGTCTTTGCGAGCCATTCACTAAGGATATTGCATGGATGATGTACTACCGCAAACATGCCCATAGGTGGAGCAATTTGCTCCTGATTATCTGGCAGCGCAGTTGGCTCTTGGAGCAGTTTGCGCCTGACAGTGCTGTTGGCAGATATCAGGAAGGGGAACAAATAAACCCCAAATGAGGCATAGACATAACAGTATTTTTCACCATTTGTATTTGGTTTATTTTGTATTGTATTTTAGTTTATTTCGTAATATATAGAGCTTGCTTGCTTTTCATGCCACATTGCATCCTATGTTTTTGTCACTATCTTTCGTCATTGCAATGTTCATCAAAGTGTTGCGTGCTACAGTGTAGTTTAGTATATGAATTAATTAATCATTTATTAGGGGGCGACAGTGGCTCAGGAGGTAGAGCAGTCATCTGGCAATCCGGAGGTTCCCGGTTCGATTCCCGCTCCTCCCGGGCAGCGTGTCGATGTGTCCCTGAGCAAGACACTTAACCAGTGGCATCCTTTCACTAAAAGGCAAGGTATGGCGAGGAGGGGGTGAATTGGTGGATTTTTTTTGTCAAATCAGTTGTGCAATAGTCACTTTTGGTGAGTTGTTTCTATACAATTCAGTTATATGACATTTAGGTATGACACAGGACTACACAAGCATTATTAGTATAGAAATGTGTCAACAGACTAAAGCAGGGAACCACAATATTTTGCATACGAATTATGCAGAATGTAATATCATAACTGTCTATTACTTTTCTTGCAATTGAGCCAATTTTCCTTAGGTACGGTTTTGAGGTGTGTGTTCAACAGAATGTAGTATCAAAAACACATTCACAAAAAGTATGGGTTACTGAATGCTGAACTGCACTATTATAATCACTAAGCCAGACCTTACCTGTGTCCCTGTATCACTTGTCTCTGCTGCCCTTTGATAAAAAAACGTCCCTATGTCCATTTTCCTTTTTTTTGGGCATATTTCAGTTAGTCACAGCAAAAGTCACCTAGTAAAAGTGAGATAATTGACAATATAAAAACATGCTAGGGCTGTACCGAATAGTTCGAAGCTTCGTTCATAATGTTGACATTCGAATTCTAAATCAAGATTTTTTTTTTTTTTTTTTACATTTTTATTTGCCAATGTATGGCGAGTGCCATACCTTGCCATACCAAATGGACGCCCCTGCACTTAACCCCTAATTGCTCCCGATGAGCAGGTTGGCACCTTGCATGGTTGCCTCCGCCATCGGTGTGTAAATGTGTGAGTGAATGGGTAAAAATGTGAGTAACAAATTGTAAAGCGCTTTGGATAAAAGCGATATATAAAAAAAGCTCCCATTTATTAGTTACCACCAAATCTCTCAAGACGTAAATAGTGTTGCTTTAACTGTGCATGGCAATTAGCGCCGATCTTTTTGAATTGGGAGTGTTTTTGCGATTAGGCTCGTTTGCATAGAAAGTTCAAGTTCAAGTTTCTTTATTAGTTGTCATACAGAAGTACAGAATACTTTTATACAAAATGCTTCTTTCTGTTACGCTCCAGAGACTGTGCTAGACAAAAATAGACAAGTATAAAATAAAAATAAGTATAGCAGTATAAAATAGAAGTCACGTACGTAGACACAAGTGTTCAGTATGTACATATGTACAATGTTCAATGCAGAGTAGAAGTAACTGAGTTACCATACAATATACTATACAATATACTAATATACAATATACTATATAGTGCAAAGGAGAAATGGGATGAGGTACAATTTAGGTACAATTTACAGTAAGGTGTAATGAGGTATGGGTTGTAGTGCAAATTCTTTACCAATAAATATAAAGTGTGTGTAGATGTTCTAAAGTGTGTAAAGTGGGTGCTGCAGTGAGTTGTTTGTTTAAAGTGAGTGTGTGCGTGTGGATGTGTGTGCTGTGAGTGCATTTGATGGTTGTTACATAGTGTTATTGTTCGTTGAGCATCCTGATAGCCTGGGGATAGAAGCTTCCTAGAAAGGGTCACATAGAAAGGGTCACATGTTCCTGTATATTTGTATATATTGTATGTCATAAATGTAACAGTAATATTCAGTAATTTAGTAATGAATGAATGAATGAATGAATGAATGGATGAATGAATGAATGAATGAATGAATGAATGAATGAATGAATGAATGAATTAATGAATTAATGAATTAATGAATTAATGAATTAATGAATGAATAAAAAGCTACCCAACAATATGGCCAGAGAGTAGATCCTATTAATTAACCCTTATGTGGTGTTAGGGTCACGTCTATTATTTTACCAACAAACTTGCATTTTTCCGCGATCTGATCGGCCACTGACGTTTCTGGTCATGTGACATCTGCGCCAATCGTGTGACGCCTGTTTCTATCACCGGTTAAGCTTAGGCACTCTTTCGAAGTTGGTTAAGGTTAGAGTTTGTCTTAGAGCAGGGCGATAGAACACCAGCCCTGATTCCAAACTCTAACCTTAACCAACTTCGAAAGAGTCGCCTAAGCTTAACCAGTGATATAACTAGGCGTTAGGTCGTTTGCAGGCTGTTAGAGGCGGAAATAGGTGCAGAAACAGGCGTCACACGATTGGCGCAGATGTCACATGACCAGAAACGTCAGTGGCCAATCAGATAGCGGAAAAATGCAAGTTCGTTGGTAAAAGAATAGACGCGTTAGGGTCTCCAGCGACCCGTTTCAAGGTTATAATATGTAATAACTACCATGTAGTTGATTTAATTAGAACAAGGCTTTATGATATCCTCCACAACACATATATAAGCACATCAAAACTATCTTTCACCATTTTGAAAATTCTGAAGGTATCTGCAGAAAAAAAGGTACGACTGTGGTGTTAGGGTCATTCTTGACCCGGCAAGGTAAAACTATACTATAAAAATACTAAATATAAATAAATAAAATAATAATAAATATACTAAACTTTTTTTCAGAAGTTATATTCTAATATTGTTCTATTATAGTCAGAAAACATTATCATCTATGGGTTTCACATTTAGTATATTATGATTGAACAACCTCATTTGCATCTTAAAAATAAGGGACATGATGTGTCTCTGGGGCCATAAATCAAATTACAATGGGATTATATGGTTATGAATGCATATAATGTTAGTTAGGATGTAGTATTAACTATATTGAGTGATACTCCTTTCTTTTTAGTGGTCAGGACTGAGTTAGACCCCGGGTCAACATTGACCCGCTAACAACGGTCAGTGGTGCCAATTCCTAACACAACATGTTAACAGTCACAGAGCTCTATATGAAGGTAGTCAAGATCCGCTTGTTAAAAGGTTCGTGAATCCTCGCTGGTAGAACACATAAAAAATAAAGCACTTAGTGTTAATTCCTACAAGACACATGCGCAATCTACTTCAATTACGATTCAAGTAGCTTTGAGAGAATACTGGAAAGTCCCCTTTAATCAGCCCACTGTGTTGTGATCACAGCTCAGACCAACAGACCAGTACAAAGTGTCTTAGTTAACTACTTAACTGACGGGCAAATTTGTCAGAAAAACGCCTGAAAATTGCATACCCAAAGTAATCTGCCATTTATTATACTTTATACTTATAGCACATGCATGAGTCTGGTCTCTTTTGAAAGGAAACATTCAGAATTTTCATTGGAAGAGAGAGAGAGAGAGAGAGAGAGAGAGAGAGAGAGAGAGAGAGAGAGAGAGAGAGAGAGAGAGAGAGAGAGAGAGAGAGAGAGAGAGAGAGAGAGGAGAGGGAGAGGGAGAGGGAGAGAGAGAGAGAGAGAGAGAGAGAGAGAGAGAGAGAGAGAGAGAGAGAGAGAGAGAGAGAGAGAGAGAGAGAGAGCGAGAGAGAGAGAGGGAGACAGACAGACAGACAGACAGACAGACAGACAGACAGACAGACAGACAGACAGACAGACAGACAGACAGACAGACAGACAGACAGACAGACAGACAGACAGACAGACAGACAGACAGACAGACAGACAGACAGACAGACAGACAGACAGACAGACAGACAGACAGACAGACAGACAGACAGACAGACAGACAGACAGACATGTTCCTGGACAGGCGTCTTGAGCGTACTCTGTCTTGGTGTGAGCTATATGTCATACAATAACCTGGTTCAGTACTAAATAAACAAGCACTACTCCTGTGAATGCCTGTGTGAAAAACAACACAATCATCAAATTTTCTGATGACACAGTAGTGGTGGGCCTGATCTCTGCAAACGATGAGAGGGCCTACCTGGAAGAGGTAGAGGTTCTGGCGCGGTGGTGTCAGGAGAACTGTGGGGTCAGTGACTACAGCCCCCTCAGCATCGATGTGGCACCGGTCGAGAGAGTGAACAGTTTTAAGTACCTCGGAGCCCACATATCCGAGGACTTGACATGGACCACACACATTGACAGTGTAGTCAAGAAGGCACGACAACACCTCTACTTCCTTAGGTGCTTAAGGAAGTTCAAAGTGAGTCAGAAGATCCTTAAGAACTTCTACTCATGCACAATAGAGAGCATCCTGACTGGCAATATCACATCCTGGTTTGGGAATAGCACCGCACAAGACCGTAGCAGACTACAGAGAGTGGCCCGTTCAGCCGAACGCACAATTGGAGGTGGGCTTCCCACTCTCCAAGACATTTACAACAAGCGTTGCAGGAGTAAGGCTAAGAGAATAATCAAAGACTCTAGTCACCCTAACAACTGCCTCTTTTAACTGCTGCGGTCAGGCAAGCAATACCGGAGTCTCATGGCCAGTACAGAGAGACTCAGAAGGAGCTTCTATCGCCAGGCCATCAGGATGCTCAATGACAATAACACTATGTAACAAACCATCAAATACACTCACAGCACACACATCTACACAAGTACACACTCACTTTAAATAAATAACTCACTGTAGCACCCACTTTACCCACTTTAGACACTTTAACACACTTTATATTTATTGGTAAAGACATTTGCACTACAACTCATACCTCATTGCACCTTACCCTAAGTTGTACCTCATCCCATTTCTGCATTGTACTGTATATTGTATTGTAACTCAGTTACTCATTTTTCTACTCTGTATTGTATATTGTATATATGTTGTATATTGAACACTTTTGTTTACACTTGTTTACATACTTTTGACTTCTATTTTATACTGTATCTATTTTTTATCTAGCACACTCTCAGGAGCAAAACAGGAAAAAACCTTTCATATAAAGGTATTCTGTATTTTTGTATGACAAGTTGACAACTAATAAAGAAACTTGAAACTTGAAACTTAACTTCTAGCACTAATTTGCTTGCGCTTTAGCCCAAAACCTTCAACTTTTTTCAACAGAAAAAAATAAGCCTAGAAACAATGGCCCTATTTGAATACGGCGACCTGTGTACCACAAACTAAGCACACCGCTTTACCTTTGACTTCTGTAAATAAATATTTAGCAGTCTATATCTTGTTGAAAACGCGGCATTCGGTATCAACTTTTCTTTTCTTGCCGTGAGCTGACATTTGGATGGTTAGCTGCACGCAGTGGTGCAGTGGTGAGTTTAATGCTCTTTTTTATACAGTGTATGTGAGAACGTATTTGAACACACCTGACGACATATTTGAACACACCTGACGACCTGACCTATTGTTATGCAAAGTAGCCAGGTGTCGAGTGGAACGCATTCCGGAGTGCAGGACTTGCGGCATGCTCCTGCTCAAAGAAGTTTAGTACGGCGTTCTGATTGACCGCGGGCCGGACACGGACGCCCAAAGGGCCGGACGTGGCCCGCGGGCCGTAAATTGCCCAGGTCTGCCCTATACAGACAGTGAACATTGGCACTAGCTATCTTAACGTAGCTAATTAATACTCCAGTCTGCAAAAATACGACACTCTGTGCTAATTGATGGAGCTGTAAACATCGGTAGCCTAGCCAAGCTCTAGTACGCTGTAAGCTTGGCGCTGTTTAGCTAACGTTACATACAGATGCAGTTCTCAGATCTCTGAGCTCTGCTCTGCTCTGCTACTGCGGTAATCATGCACCATTAACCTGGCAGTGCTGTTAACGAGGCGTTAACGATACTGCGCCCTTGCAGTAGAGGTTTGATTTTTAAGAGCTGGATCTGTACAGCTGGTTGGTGGACACGCAGCCTCAACATAACTGAAATAAGGGGGGGCAGGTGGCGTAGCGGAGATTACGTTCGTCACCAACACCGGGAGACACTGGATTCGCCTGTTCGAATCCAGCTACCGGCGTTGCTATCAGCTTGGCTGGCCTCTCACACTGATACAATTGGCTGTATCAGAGGGTGGGAAAGCTGAAGGTTGGGTCCTGGGCATTGTGGACAGCGACCCCTACAGTTCGGTCGGGGCGCCTGCTCAGCAAGGGTAGGAACTAAGGAGAGATAGTGTGGCCTCCCACACGCTACACTCTCCCCGGTGAGAACCTGCGCGGCCAGGCTGGCCTGCCGGCAGGCTGCACATGCGTCGGAGGAAAGCATGTGACAGTCTCCGGTCTCCCGGACCAACAGTAGGGGTAAGTACGCAACAACCAGGAAAGGTGGGATGGGAGAAAAATCGGGAAAAAGAGGGGAAGAAAGATAATAAAAAAAAAAAAAAAAAAACATAACTGAAATAGCGTTCGCTTACCAAGCATTATCGATGAGACGTTCTGTTTTCCAACATGTAAGCTAACGTAAACATTACAATACTATGGCTAACTAGCTAAAACGTACCCGTGATCCGAATAACTTCTTTGGCTTGTCGTCTGTGAAATACTCCCACACTTTTGAAACTTGCTGTCTCGCTTTTTTGAGCTCTTCATCACCCTCATTCTCTCTCCTTTCCACCATTGTTCATATTCTTTCTTCTTCTTTGTTGTTAGTATAGAATGCAGTCATGGCAGACAATGGAAATTACACTGCCCCCAGCACTTCCTGTAGTGCATTGCAGTTACAAATGAACATTTGCGCAGATTTGAATGAACGTTACCGGCTCTCTGTTTTTATACGACACAAGAATTCTGCGTCGACGAGTTTATATGATCGACGTTGTCGATTATGTCGACTAATCGTTGCAGCCCTAATATATGCAGCCACCGCATGCAGAGAGGGTCACTCCCATTGACTCTGTGTGTTGACAAGATGCAAAGCAGCGATTATACTTACCAGCCACTTTTAATCCTAGCTCCCTCCTTACATCTGAAGACGTGCAGTGTACTTTCAACCCTAGCCCCCTCCTTACATCTGAAGACGTGCAGTGTACTTTCAACCCTAGCCCCCTCCTTACATCTGAAGACGTGCAGTGTACTTTCAACCCTAGCTCCCTAATTTCATCTGAAGAAGTCCAGTACACTTTCATCCCTAGCTCCCTCCTTACATCTGAAGACGTGCAGTGTATTTTCAACCCTAGCTCCCTCCTTTCATCTGAAGAAGTGCAGTGTATTTTCAACCCTAGCTCCCTCCTTTCATCTGAAGAAGTGCAGTGTATTTTCAACCCTAGCTCCCTCCTTTCATCTGAAGAAGTGCAGTGTATTTTCAACCCTAGCTCCCTCCTTTCATCTGAAGAAGTGCAGTGTATTTTCAACCCTAGCTCCCTCCTTTCATCTGAAGAAGTGCAGTGTACTTTCAACCCTAGCTCCCTCCTTTCATCTGAAGAAGTGCAGTGTACTTTCAACCCTAGCTCCCTCCTTTCATCTGAAGAAGTGCAGTGCACTTTCAACCCTAGCTCCCTCCTTTCATCTGAAGAAGTGCAGTGTACTTTCAACCCTAGCTCCCTCCTTTCATCTGAAGAAGTGCAGTGTACTTTCAACCCTAGCTCCCATCCTTTATCACCTGTTCACTACATGGGTCATTCTACAACAGCGGTGGAAGGGCTGACACTTATTTTTGCAGACACCAAAATCCTTAACGTTGACACATTAACTATTAACTGACACTGCCCTTGCAATGATTTAAAAAATAATAAGAAGAATTTTAGCAATTTATTTAAAATACCAAGTTGAAGGAATTGTCTTATTGTCACTTTGATCATGGAAGTGGAGCCTATACCTTTCATTTAAATAATCATGAATTAAATCTCATTCACATTGAAATGACATACATTTAATAGAATATTAAAATGTAAATAAAAAGAGAATTATTATTAATAATATCTAATAAATAAATAGAACAGTGTCACCAGTGATGTTCCTGTATAAATGAGCCACGTAAAATAGTTATTGGTGTGGCAGTCATTAAGCTCTACTTGTTGTGGATTCATCAAGTTTCGAAGTTAGTCATTACAAAAAAACAAAAGAAAAGCTTTTAGTACGTAAGAAGGAATACTTTTCAGCAGATTTGTATGATGCAGATTCCACCGTTTCTGTATAATTACCCACATACCTGAGAGTGGGACTCTTCGGCTTGCCTTCAGGCACTTACAGTAGCTTTCATTTTCACACACACACTTCTACCATCAATTATTTATAACGAGTTAGTGCAACAGAGTAGTCTTTCAAAGATTCAAACCCAGCGAAATAGTTTCCCCCACACGTCTATCCATGCAGTACTTCACTTTATTTGCAACCTGTCAAATAAGACCTTCATCAGAGCAGAGGCTACATCAGATGGAGAATGGTTTAGGAATGCCAATAGAAACCCGAGATACACCTTTTGGTTCAGATGCAACCAATGGCTGCGACCCACGTTTGTCTCAAACAACACATATGCACACACGCACGCACGCACACACGCACACACACACTGCACTAGGGATGTCCCGATACAGATACTAGTACCAGGGCCCTGTTCCTCGTACCTGGCTAACTGAGTTAGCCGGATCATTTTCAGGATAGCTTCACTTAAGCCAGACCTTTCCGTTCCCCGACGTCGGATTGGCTAAATCACTATGGCAACAGATCAGAAAGTTTGAACCAGCGCAGGGTTAAGTTCAGTTAGCTGGATAACCTACATGGCCACGCCCTCGCAAAGAAATGCCAGCTCCCTTCCTGAAATAATCCTCAGTCTAGATCCCATTATACCATTCTGAATTATGTTTTTGTGCTTCGTTTTTCTAGAGGGGGCTTTTGAAATGTAAAATAATATACCTAACATGCTGATAAATCATATTCAGGCTATAGATTTACTTTGTCCTAAATAATGGACGTCATAGTTATATGGATACGGCGCTCGCGCGTCGCGACACACACTATGTGTTTATTTTAATAACGCGGAGCATTGCAAATGTGAATCCCGCAGGGATATTTTTTATGAATGAAATCGGGCGTTTGGCTCTGATTAGTTTCATATTCTCCGCTGGATGTATTTGCTTAACGGAGCGCCCGGATTGTGTTTCATTCAAGCATAAATTGAAGCGTCTTTATGCGTGGACTGTGGCTATGAATTACAAGGAATCTGAATCTGTGGATTGTTGAATTGTATCACTGTCACTCACACGTTATTGTGATATTGTAACAGGGATTAAAATGTCTGGTGAGATGCGCTGTTTGACGGATTTGAGAAATTTAATGAGCCCTTGACGTTTTGATGAATGAATTTGAAAAAATGCATTTAGCTGTTCAAGCACTGTTATCTGATGATGAACATGAGGTGTCACTGGTATAAACCAAAGGTTAATCAATTCAATACATGTATGGATGATGTCCGAAACAGATTAAAACCTGATTAATAGTGAAACTTTATAGCCTCCCTCCAAGCCTCTCTAACACTTATTTCGGGGGTCGCACCTTGAAAACTTTGGGAACCATGTATTTATATATAAAGTACATGATACCTAAGCCGAGCGCATATGTACAGATATCCTCATAAGTATCTATTAATTCGTATCAATTAGATACTCTTTGGGCTTGTTTGTATCTACTTATTCTGGATGACGACCAACCACCTCAAACTGAACCTAAGCCAAACAGAATTGCTCCACCCGCCGGCCAAATCCTCCCCCCTGACCGACCTTTCCATCACAGTCGAGAATGCAGCTGTGACCGCGTCCCCGACCGCCAAGTACCTTGGTGTTGTCCTCGACGACCAGTTGAACTTCTCTGCTCACATCGCAGCGACAACCAGAACCTGCAGATTCCTCCTGAGCAACGTCAGAAGGATCCGCCCCTTCCTGACAAAAGAAGCTACCCAACTCCTCGTCCAATCAACAATCATCTCCCACCTCGACTACTGCAACGCACTGCTCGCTGGCCTCCCGGCCACTGCCACTAAACCTCTTCAACTCATTCAGAACGCAGCGGCCCGCCTGATCTCAAACCTACCGAAGTCGGCCCATGTCACCCCACTTCTTAGGGACCTGCACTGGCTCCCCATTGCTGCATGAATCCGCTTCAAGGCCCTCAACCTAGCATACCGTGCAGCAAAGGGAACCGCTCCCGCCTACCTCTGATCAATGGTCTCTAACTACACACACTCAAGACCCCTACGCTGTTACACGCCCAGACCTGCTCAAGTCTGGGAGGATCAATGCCCCAGGGTCATGCCGCCATCTAGCAGTCATCTGCAGAAGCTGCAGTCAACATTGACCCTGCTTGCTCAGATTAATCATATTTTATTGTGGCAATTAGTGTCTAGGTTAGAAGTGTTGTTTGTTTAGGTTTTCTCTGTGTTGGCATTTTGATTCTGTGTGTTGTTTTAGTTTAGTCCTTGTTCGGGATTGTTGTTTATTGTATTTGTTCTAGTGTCTTCTTCCCCCAGGTGTTTTCCATTGTAATCAGTGTTAATTAGTGTCTGTATTTATTGCTTGTGGTTTGTTGGGATTGTCTCCTCGTTTTCCCCCGTGTCGTACCTGCCTTCCCTGTCGTTTTCTTGTTTTCCTTCGTTGTATTAGTAGTCCTAGGTCCTTTCATTTGTTTTGTATTCTGATTGTACTTCTCCTCGTTAAGCATCACCCCTCGTCTCTGCCTCCATTCCTTCCTCCTGGTCTGCAAACTGTGTTCTCACCTTCATCATCACCCTCAACCCTAACACTACGCTCTGCATCTTCTGGCCGCCTCAGACCTACTCCTATCCAAGCTCCGGGAGGGTCATCAAAGAGAAGTCGCCTATTCTCAGTCCTTGCCCCACAATGGTGGACTGAACTACCCACCCCAGTTAGTACAGCCGAAACCCGTCCAATCTTTCGCCGTCGACTAAAGACGCACTTCTTCAACCATTATCTGAATAAATTTAAAAACATATCTAACCCTAACTAACCTTACTGTCATGCACTTGTCCTAATAAACTAACCTACACTGTAGCACTCAACACTTTGATGAACATTGTTACTCAGCTGATAGAGTTGTGCCCTTCCTGCTGTCTTGTTGTACAGAACGTGTAAGTCGCTTTGGATAAAAGCGTCATCTAAATGACTAAATGTAAATGATGTAATTATTTTCGCTAGCAAGATCTCATTCGATTATTCATTCCATTAATTAAGCCTACTGCCAGCAGGCACATTTAAATAAATATAATCTGATTGATTGGGGTAATGAGGGACTTAACATTAGCCTATAGATTATGCATTTAACTTGTCGGCGAGGCTATTGAGCCGTACTGTATTGTACCCATTCTGCAATCTGTTAATAAAGTTTTCAATCAATCAATCAATCAATGCCGTTAGAAAATCAGGATTTCTGCAAGCGACACCTGCTGTCTTTTCAGGTGAGGCGGCCGCACGCACTTATCCTGAGTATCAAGTCTGGTTCGAATTAACGAGACTGAATCAGCGTTCGAGAAACAGGGAAAGAATGGATTCAAACATCGGGTTAATTGAATCTGGATAATGGGACTTTTGATCGACTTAGTTGAAACAGGTACGGGGAATAGGGCCCCGGTCCAATACTGCTTCCAATTGCTGGAGAACTAACGGCTGGTGAACTTGAGGACTGTTAGGACTATCTGACTCTTAATAATAAACACTCTTAGGACTGTCTGACTCTTAATAATACATAAACACTGTTAGGACTATCTGACTTGTAATAATAAACACTGTTAGGACTATCTGACTCTTAATAATAAACACTCTTAGGACTGTCTGACTCTTAATAATACATAAACACTGTTAGGACTATCTGACTTTTAATAATAAACACGGTTAGGACTATCTGACTCTTAATAATAAACACTTTTAGGACTGTCTGACTCTTAATAATAAACACTGTTAGGACTATCTGATTCTTAGAAATCTGACTCTTAATAAACACTGCACAGACTCTGGTGTGTGAGTGAATGGGTGAATGTGAGGCATACAGTATGTTGTAAAGCGATTTGGATAAAAGCTGTTATATAAATCCACCAATGCAGTCCCTTCCATTTGAATTGTCTTCCATCAGTGTCAAGCTGCTTATTGTTTCTTTGAATGGCGTTGTGTACTGAATACAAATGCTGTCGTGTTAATCATTTTATTGGGTTTGTGTACTGAATAGAAATGTTGTTATAAGCCCTATTTGCACGGCACTAATATTACATGGTAATGGTTTCCATGGTAATGGCAAACGACCCCTGCAACCTCTGTGATTTCCAGATGTGTCTATAGTTTTGACTGTGTTTTGTTGCGTGATCAAACATTATTGTTTCAAATGGCACCTGAAATGTATTACGTAATAATAAAGCCAAATACAATAGCTTGGTTTCAATGATAAAACAAATGAAACAAGAATGACCTGGATAACAGTTCTTTGGATGGAAATATATTTTCAAGAAACAACTGTAGGCTTATCGATCTCCAGCTTGAATTTAGGTTTGCACTGAAAATGCATTTAAAGCCTTCCTGTATTGATCATACTACTACCAAGAACAAATTACTGAGACGCCAATTTGCACGTGACTAATATTATCAGGTGAACTTTGTGTTTGCTGAAATATGGTAGGTAATTAGCACTGGAAGTTTTACTTTACAAATTATGACAGACTTGCATGGGATAAAGATCACAAACAATCTCCACAATTATTACAAATGAGGTCCCCAGGTAATACTACTATTGTCCTGTGCGAAGAGGGCTATAGTTAGTACTGTTATTGGGTTTGTGTACTGAATACTGTTATACTTATCTCCACCAAGGGGTAGCCTGGGGGGAGATCATGCAATCAGCTGATTGTGTGCGTGCGTGCGTGTGCGTGTGCGTGTGTGTGTGTGTGTGTGTGTGTGTGTGTGTGTGTGTGTGTGTGTGTGTGTGTGTGTGTGCGTGTGCGTGTGCGTGTGCGTGTGCGCGTGTGTGTGTGTGTGTGTGTGTGTGTGTGTGCGTGTGTGTGTGTGTGCGTGTGCGCGTGTGTGTGCGTGCGTGCGTGCGTGCGTGCGTGCGTGCGTGCGTGCATGTCTGTCTGTCTATCTGCAGCCAAAACTACAGGGCCGATTTGGATGAAACATCGCACACAGGCTGACGGCAGGCCAAGTACCTGAAGTCCGGAATATTTAACCGATCAGTCAACGACAAGTATTTTATTTGAATGAATTTCCAACATTGTCCATTGAAATAACATATTCAGTATGAAGTTGCACATTTTGACCACAAGAGGCCGATGCTACACTGCTTCGCTGGTAATCATCTCTCTTTTCTTATATTTAAAATTGAAGAAAATGTTATCTGAATTTAAAACTTTCAAACCAGCCAGTCTCTTAGTTACATCAATATTGTGCTGTCAAAACGGTCTTATATTTGTAGGTTAACACTCTTTTTATCTGCAAAATGCTAAAAAGGTTATTATGATATATTGATATAAAACAAACAAAACAAACAAACAAACAAACAATATATTTCCTCAATATTAAAATGTATTGAGATACACCTGTATATATATACATTACATTTACATTTTAATAGCTGGCACTTTTATCCAAAGCGACTTACAAGTTTTGTACGACAAGTCAGCAGGAAGGGTAACTCTATCAGCTGAGTAACAATGTTCATCAAAGTGTTGAGGGCTACTGTGTAGGTTAGTATATTAGGAGGAGTGCAGCATGACAGTAAGAAGGTTAGTTTCTAGTTATTTTTTTATTTTATTGATTGAAGAAGTGTGTCTATAGGCCACGGCGAAAGATTGGTCGGGTTTCGGCTGTGCTAACTGTGATGGGAAGTTCGTTCCACCATTGTGGGGCAAGGACCGAGAATAGGCGGCTTCTCTTTGATGACCCTTACACTGTATATAAGCTTCTTATATCGTGCCTGTGAAGCACCACTAGGGGAAGAGTGGTTAACAGCGAGTGAGTGAATGAGAGAGTGACATTGTGGGTTTGGTGGCTGCATCAGGGTGTGTTTATAAATATTGATGGTATTTCCCTCAAGATGACTGCATTTGCTGCTGCGCTTCCTACCCTCTTGACCCCTCTCTGCTGCTCTTACTCACTTTAATATATATATATATATATATATATATATATATATATATATATATATATATATATATATATATATATATATATATATATATATATATATATATATATATATATATATATATATATATATATATATATATATATATACTGTATATATATCTTATAGGGATGGATCTGTTTCTGTATACAGTATGTGCCAGTATCAACCAGCAACCAGCGATTGACTCTAGTCCCCCACGGTTCCTGTAATCAATTGATCTGTCAGTTGTCAAGTCAGTTGTATTTAGTTTATTTAATTTAGTTAACCTCTACTGTCTTTAACTATGAATGAACACAACACTCAAACTCACCATCTTTAGATAATAAAGTACTCAACCTCTACTGTCTTTAACTATTAATGAACACAACACTCTAACTTACCATCTTTAGATAATAACGTACTCAACCTCTACTGTCTTTAACTATGAATGAACACAACACTCAAACTCACCATCTTTAGATAATAAAGTACTCAACCTCTACTGTCTTTAACTATTAATGAACACAACACTCTAACTTACCATCTTTAGATAATAACGTACTCAACCTCTACTGTCTTTAACTATGAATGAACACAACACTCTAACTTACCATCTTTAGATTATAAAGTACTCAACCTCTACTGTCTTTTTTTTTTTTAAACTTTGACCAGTCACCTGGTTCTTTTAGCGTTTATCGCTTTTTCTTCGCATTCATACTTGGTCAAGTTCGACCGACAGATGCAGGCTGAAAGGTTTCAGATGGGGGGGAAAGACACTCTGGGAAAGGCACGGCTGCCGTCCGGGATTCGAACGCGCTCAGCCCCAGATCCGCGCGAGCGCGGTTGTCCACGGCACTGAAATAGCACTCGCGGTACGTGGTGAGCTACTGGAGCTCCCACCTCTACTGTCTTTAACTATGAGTGAACACAACACTCTAATTTACCATCTTTAGATTATAAAGTACTCAACCTCTACTGTCTTTAACTATGAGTGAACACAACACTCTAATTTACCATCTTTAGATTATAAAGTACTCAACCTCTACTGTCTTTAACTATGAGTGAACACAACACTCTAATTTACCATCTTTAGATTATAAAGTATACTCAACCTCTACTGTCTTTAACTATGAATGAACACAACACTCTAACTTACCATCTTTAGATTATAAAGTACTCAACCTCTACTGTCTTTAACTATGAGTGAACACAACACTCTAATTTACCATCTTTAGATTATAAAGTACTCAACCTCTACTGTCTTTAACTATGAGTGAACACAACACTGGAACTCACCATCTTTAGATAATAAAGTACTCAACCTCTACTGTCTTTAACTCTGAATGAACACAACACACTAACTCACCATCTTTAGATAATAAAGTACTCAACCTCTACTGTCTTTAACTATGAATGAACACAACACTCTAACTCACCATCTTTAGATAATAAAGTACTCAACCTCTACTGTCTTTAGCTATGAATGAACACAACACTCTAACTTACCATCTTTAGATTATAAAGTACTCAACCTCTACTGTCTTTAACTATGAGTGAACACAACACTCTAACTTACCATCTTTAGATAATAAAGTACTCAATCTCTACTGTCTTTAACTATGAGTGAACACAACACTCTAACTTACCATCTCTAGATAATAAAGTACTCAACCTCTACTGTCTTTAACTATGAATGAACACAACACTCTAACTTACCATCTTTAGATTATAAAGTACTCAACCTCTACTGTCTTTAACTATGAATGAACACAACACTCTAACTTACCATCTTTAGATAATAACGTACTCAACCTCTACTGTCTTTAACTATGAATGAACACAACACTCTAACTTACCATCTTTAGATAATAACGTACTCAACCTCTACTGTCTTTAACTATGAATGAACACAACACTCTAACTCACCATCTTTAGATAATAAAGTACTCAACCTCTACTGTCTTTAACTATTAATGAACACAACACTCTAACTTACCATCTTTAGATAATAACGTACTCAACCTCTACTGTCTTTAACTATGAATGAACACAACACTCTAACTTACCATCTTTAGATTATAAAGTACTCAACCTCTACTGTCTTTTTTTTTTTAAACTTTGACCAGTCACCTGGTTCTTTTAGCGTTTATCGCTTTTTCTTCGCATTCATACTTGGTCAAGTTCGACCGACAGATGCAGGCTGAAAGGGTTCAGATGGGGGGGAAAGACACTCTGGGAAAGGCACGGCTGCCGTCCGGGATTCGAACGCGCTCAGCCCCAGATCCGCGCGAGCGCGGTTGTCCACGGCACTGAAATAGCACTCGCGGTACGTGGTGAGCTACTGGAGCTCCCACCTCTACTGTCTTTAACTATGAGTGAACACAACACTCTAATTTACCATCTTTAGATTATAAAGTACTCAACCTCTACTGTCTTTAACTATGAGTGAACACAACACTCTAATTTACCATCTTTAGATTATAAAGTACTCAACCTCTACTGTCTTTAACTATGAGTGAACACAACACTCTAATTTACCATCTTTAGATTATAAAGTATACTCAACCTCTACTGTCTTTAACTATGAATGAACACAACACTCTAACTTACCATCTTTAGATTATAAAGTACTCAACCTCTACTGTCTTTAACTATGAGTGAACACAACACTCTAATTTACCATCTTTAGATTATAAAGTACTCAACCTCTACTGTCTTTAACTATGAGTGAACACAACACTGGAACTCACCATCTTTAGATAATAAAGTACTCAACCTCTACTGTCTTTAACTCTGAATGAACACAACACACTAACTCACCATCTTTAGATAATAAAGTACTCAACCTCTACTGTCTTTAACTATGAATGAACACAACACTCTAACTCACCATCTTTAGATAATAAAGTACTCAACCTCTACTGTCTTTAGCTATGAATGAACACAACACTCTAACTTACCATCTTTAGATTATAAAGTACTCAACCTCTACTGTCTTTAACTATGAGTGAACACAACACTCTAACTTACCATCTTTAGATAATAAAGTACTCAATCTCTACTGTCTTTAACTATGAGTGAACACAACACTCTAACTTACCATCTTTAGATAATAAAGTACTCAACCTCTACTGTCTTTAACTATGAATGAACACAACACTCTAACTTACCATCTTTAGATTATAAAGTACTCAACCTCTACTGTCTTTAACTATGAATGAACACAACACTCTAACTTACCATCTTTAGATAATAACGTACTCAACCTCTACTGTCTTTAACTATGAATGAACACAACACTCTAACTTACCATCTTTAGATAATAACGTACTCAACCTCTACTGTCTTTAACTATGAATGAACACAACACTCTAACTCACCATCTTTAGATAATAAAGTACTCAACCTCTACTGTCTTTAACTATGAATGAACACAACACTCTAACTTACCATCTTTAGATAATAACGTACTCAACCTCTACTGTCTTTAACTATGAATGAACACAACACTCTAACTCACCATCTTTAGATAATAAAGTACTCAACCTCTACTGTCTTTAACTATGAATGAACACAACACTCTAACTTACCATCTTTAGATAATAACGTACTCAACCTCTACTGTCTTTAACTATGAATGAACACAACACTCTAACTCACCATATTTAGATAATAAAGTACTCAACCTCTACTGTCTTTAACTATGAATGAACACAACACTCTAACTCACCATATTTAGATAATAAAGTACTCAACCTCTACTGTCTTTAACTGAATGAACACAACACTCTAACTTACCATCTTTAGATTATAAAGTACTCAACCTCTACTGTCTTTAACTATGAGTGAACACAACACTCTAATTTACCATCTTTAGATTATAAAGTACTCAACCTCTACTGTCTTTAACTATGAGTGAACACAACACTCTAATTTACCATCTTTAGATTATAAAGTACTCAACCTCTACTGTCTTTAACTATGAGTGAACACAACACTGGAACTCACCATCTTTAGATAATAAAGTACTCAACCTCTACTGTCTTTAACTCTGAATGAACACAACACACTAACTCACCATCTTTAGATAATAAAGTACTCAACCTCTACTGTCTTTAACTATGAATGAACACAACACTCTAACTCACCATCTTTAGATAATAAAGTACTCAACCTCTACTGTCTTTAGCTATGAATGAACACAACACTCTAACTTACCATCTTTAGATTATAAAGTACTCAACCTCTACTGTCTTTAACTATGAGTGAACACAACACTCTAACTTACCATCTTTAGATAATAAAGTACTCAATCTCTACTGTCTTTAACTATGAATGAACACAACACTCTAACTCACCATCTTTAGATAATAAAGTACTCAACCTCTACTGTCTTTAACTATGAATGAACACAACACTCTAACTTACCATCTTTAGATTATAAAGTACTCAACCTCTACTGTCTTTAACTATGAATGAACACAACACTCTAACTTACCATCTTTAGATAATAACGTACTCAACCTCTACTGTCTTTAACTATGAATGAACACAACACTCTAACTTACCATCTTTAGATAATAAAGTACTCAACCTCTACTGTCTTTAACTATGAATGAACACAACACTCTAACTCACCATCTTTAGATAATAAAGTACTCAACCTCTACTGTCTTTAACTATGAATGAACACAACACTCTAACTTACCATCTTTAGATAATAACGTACTCAACCTCTACTGTCTTTAACTATGAATGAACACAACACTCTAACTCACCATCTTTAGATAATAAAGTACTCAACCTCTACTGTCTTTAACTATGAATGAACACAACACTCTAACTTACCATCTTTAGATAATAACGTACTCAACCTCTACTGTCTTTAACTATGAATGAACACAACACTCTAACTCACCATATTTAGATAATAAAGTACTCAACCTCTACTGTCTTTAACTATGAATGAACACAACACTCTAACTCACCATATTTAGATAATAAAGTACTCAACCTCTACTGTCTTTAACTGAATGAACACAACACTCTAACTTACCATCTTTAGATTATAAAGTACTCAACCTCTACTGTCTTTAACTATGAGTGAACACAACACTCTAATTTACCATCTTTAGATTATAAAGTACTCAACCTCTACTGTCTTTAACTATGAGTGAACACAACACTCTAATTTACCATCTTTAGATTATAAAGTACTCAACCTCTACTGTCTTTAACTATGAGTGAACACAACACTGGAACTCACCATCTTTAGATAATAAAGTACTCAACCTCTACTGTCTTTAACTCTGAATGAACACAACACTCTAACTTACAGTACCATCTTTAGATAATAAAGTACTCAACCTCTACTGTCTTTAACTATGAATGAACACAACACTCTAACTCACCATCTTTAGATAATAAAGTACTCAACCTCTACTGTCTTTAGCTATGAATGAACACAACACTCTAACTTACCATCTTTAGATTATAAAGTACTCAACCTCTACTGTCTTTAACTATGAATGAACACAACACACTAACTCACCATCTTTAGATAATAAAGTACTCAACCTCTACTGTCTTTAACTACTGTATGAATGAACACAACACTCTAACTCACCATCTTTAGATAATAAAGTACTCAACCTCTACTGTCTTTAGCTATGAATGAACACAACACTCTAACTTACCATCTTTAGATTATAAAGTACTCAACCTCTACTGTCTTTAACTATGAGTGAACACAACACTCTAACTTACCATCTTTAGATAATAACGTACTCAACCTCTACTGTCTTTAACTGAATGAACACAACACTCTAACTTACCATATTTAGATAATAAAGTACTCAACCTCTACTGTCTTTAACTATGAATGAACACAACACACTAACTTACCATCTTTAGATAATAAAGTACTCAACCTCTACTGTCTTTAACTATGAATGAACACAACACTCTAACTTACCATCTTTAGATAATAAAGTACTCAACCTTTACTGTCTTTAACTATGAGTGAACACAACACTCTAACTCACCATCTTTAGATAATAAAGTACTCAACCTCTACTGTCTTTAACTATGAATGAACACAACACTCTAACTTACCATATTTAGATAATAAAGTACTCAACCTCTACTGTCTTTAACTATGAGTGAACACAACACTCTAACTCACCATCTTTAGATAATAAAGTACTCAACCTCTACTGTCTTTAACTATGAGTGAACACAACACTCTAACTCACCATCTTTAGATAATAAAGTTACGGACGTACAATTACAGACATAAAAAACATATTATGGAAAAAAGGCACCCATACATTGGCTAATGTGAAAGCTGTGGCAAGCATAGAGACTGGAAATACTGCTTCACCATAAGTCAGAAAAAGAGCTTATTTCAAATCTCTGGATCAATATTGACTGACTGGCTGAATAACTGACTGATCGTCTCTTAATGTCACAGAGTTACAAAGGTTATTCTGACTGGTACCATAAACCACTTGCTCTTAGTCAGGAAGCTCGGCTATGACAGGTCCCTGTGAGGACGGATGGCGGTACAGAAAGTTTCATATAATCTTTTTCACTGTAAAAAAAAATGGTGGTGCCACGTTTGGCCTAAGAGGGTAACAGATGAGTGAATCCCGGTTGTTAAAGGAAAAGATGGCAACAAACACAATTTTGATATATATATATATATATATATATATATATATATATATATATATATATATATATATATATATATATTAAGGCTGTCAAATATATCGCGTTAATATCGCGTTAACTCCCGATTCTATTAATGCCACTAATTTTTTTAACTCAAGATTAACTAAAAAAAAAAAAATTATAAATAAATTTTTTTTTTACTATACTTCACTCAGGTGTATTATTGATGCTCTCATTGATACTATGTTTGTTTCTGAAGTGTGTGTGTGTGTGTGTGTGTGTGTGTGTGTGTGTGTGTGTGTGTGTGTGTGTGTGTGTGTGTGTGTGTGTGTGTGCGTGTGTGTGTGTGTGTGTGTGTGTGTGTGTGTGTGTGTGTGTGTGTGTGTGTGAGATATAGAGAGAGAGGGGGGTGAGAGAGATGAGGAAGGGGCAAAAGAGAAAAAGAGCTGGGAGAGTGTGTGTGTGAGGGAGAGAGGGGGGTGTGTGATTAATCAGCCCTTGTGTGGGTGAATGTAACAAGTTCCTAACGTTTTCTTTCCCCTATTATTTCATGCACACTTTATTCATTGTTTTAAATTATTATTTTCTTTTAAGTTATTTTGTGCATCACTCTGTTTTGAATTTGATGCAAATTTGCAATGCATGAGGGTCATCCTTTTGTGTTAAATGGCTGCACAAAGCAAGCATTTGTTGACTCGCATGTTGATAAGAGTATTAAAACTTGGAACTTGAAAAAGATCTGTTTAAGGTAAAAAAAAAATATTTAAAATAAAAAATGCGATTAATTTGCGATTAATCACGAGTTAACTATGGACAATCATGCGATTAATCGAGTTAAATATTTTAATCGTTTGACAGCACTAATATATATATATATATATATATATATATATATATATATATATATATATATATATATATATATATATATATATATATATATGGTTTATATATAAAGATGACAACATAATTTTTAGTAAACCAACTAGTAGAAGAAGGATATGCCGGGTCAGATATGCTTACTGCTTTATACAAAGTGCATTTCCTCTGAGGGGGCAGAGTGAGTGAGTGAGTGAGTGAGTGAGTGAGTGAGTGAGTGAGTGAGTGAGTGAGTGAGTGAGTGAGTGAGTGAGTGAGTGAGTGAGTGAGTGAGTGAGTGAGTGAGTGAGTGAGTGAGTGAGTGAGTGAGTGAGTGAGTGAGTTAGTGACATTGCCACTATATTAGGGCTGTCAAAAGTAATGCTTTAATTCTGGAGATTAATTTAAATTATTTAAAGCGTTAAAAAAAAGAATCTAGATTAATCTATGGAGTGAAAAATGTTCAACGTTCTGAACTTTCAGCAGTATATTTGCTCGTTCATTTTTTGCATTGAAAGTTATCTGACATGAAGATGGAACACATTTTTGCATTGAAAGTCATCTGACATGAAGATGGAACACATTTTTGTTGTTAACATGATTTATATTACTGGTAGTTCATACCAGACATTATCGTCCTCTAAACCAATCTTCACTTTAACATAGGCCTGGGTTGTTTTTATTTCTGTTAACGCCGCGGATATAAGAAAGCGGAAAGTGTTGATGGTTTTGTTGAACATTTGTATTTCACAGGAGATAAACTGTATACAAAGAAAGCTGTTAAAATAGTCTTTGAATCTAAATATACTTTCTTTGTGTTGATTTTACATTAATTCCCTGATTTTACTAGATTAATCTAGATTAATTACAGACAATTGTGAGATAAATTAGTTAATTTTTTTAATCTATTGACAGCACTAATATATATATATATATATATATATATATATATATATATATATATATATATATATATATATATATATATATATATATATATATATATATATATATATATATATATATATATATATATATATTAGTTATATAAAATAATATAAAATATATATATATAAAATAATAATAATAATAATAATAATAATAATAATAATAATAATAATAATAATAATAATAATAATAATAATAATAATAATAATAATAATAATAATAATAATAATAATAATAATAATAATAATAATAATAATAATAATAATAATAATAATAATAATAATAATAATAATAATAATAATAATAATAATAATAATAATAATAATAATAATAATAATAATAATAATAATAATAATAATAATAATAATAATAATAATAATAATAATAATAATAATAATAATAATAATAATAATAATAATAATAGAAAAAAATAGGATTAAAGATTAGATAAATACTTTACTCTCCCGGTGGGTATAAATTGCATTGTTGACAGCTCCACTACACTGGAATGAATAGGATAGAAATTGAAATCAAAATAATAGATACTACATAAATCATGTGCAACAGCCTCAGACTGTTAAATAAATATGAATAAGCAGAAAAATGCCCCGGGACGTCCATGTTTAACCGTTGGTGAACAACAGTGTTTTGGAGCGACGGTGAAAGCTTTGCATGGGCAGAAGAACAGAACAGGTGACAGAGAGGGCAGACTTTTTTTTACGGAACCCGGGAAAATAAAGTGGTTTTCAGGCAGGATGGAGCCCTGCAGATAACAAGACTGGAGATTGCTTTCTTTCCAAACTGTTTGTGATATTAGGTGCAGATCAGGAATAAGTTTGCCGGAATCACGTCAGGTCGGTGAACAGAGAGGATATTGAGAGTAAAACTGTTCAAACACTGTTCTCAGATGGGAGAGATTGCTGGCGCGTGCAGCTCCGGACATGCACTACGTTTAGGCAAAAATGATGAAGGCCTGTTGCGGTTCTATACTGAGATGCAGTGGTGTGTTCACAGAGAGTAGGTGTGGCAACCGGCTCTTCCATTTTAATAATAAACTAAACTAAAGTTAAAATTAATAGTATTGTAGCAACCCTAGTTAGGGATTATATCCAGGGGTGTGTTGGTCATGGGACGGGGTGGCACGGCGTGCACACAATAATGCGCTGCACTCGACTGATGCGCCAACTCGCCAAGTATACCCCACCTGGCTACTTTGCATAACAATAGCTCAGGTCGTCAGGTGTGTTCAAATACGTCCTCGGATACATTCACACAAAACTTGTGAATGAAATGTGTTACATCCCATTCCTAGAGGCAATTAGGCGTTGTCTTTATTCTGTGCGCATGCAAGGGAACATTTATGCCCGGGAGCGCAAATGCGCGTGGCGTCATTAAAACACAGTGCAACCAACCAGGTATGAAATCACCAACTGGCTATATCTGATATGTGGGTAAGGAGTTTTTTTTTTTTTTTTTACTGTCAATCATTCATGGCCCACTAAGCTCGGGGCTCCTTGTGTGTTTGATGAAGGTGCCCTGGGGTTGGTGGGTTCATGGGTGAGGGGCGGGGGCTAAGGTGTTGAGAGAGCAGCACACCTGAAAGTGCGGTTGTTGAACAACGAACTGAGCAGCATGTACCTGTCAGACTCATAAGTAGCTTAGCATAGCTAACTCTTGGTGTCGAACTGTATGGTGTGGGCTATGGGCAAATAATAGCCTGTGAATAAACCTGACTGTTTCCCGTGAATACCATGTGGACATTCGACTCCCTGCTGGCGAGGTCGCTACAGTATTAACACTTTGAGTGCCAACAACGCTATATGTCGTTAGTTCATGCCGACCGTTGAGTGCCAGCGACGACAAATAGCGTTTTTTTTTTGTTTTTTTTTAATTAGCGATTTGAATTCATATTTCATCAATCTAGTCTCACGTTAGTGCTGCAAACTCTCTCTGAGCTCCATTGGGAAAATACCGCCCCCTATCGTCTCTCCCTGTTGTACTGCACCCCATTGGATTAGACTGAATGAAACACATGGCGGGGGGGGAATCCAGCTTTCTCGTTTTACTTCTCGGGCAAGCCATCCGAAGGGGATCCAAGTCATTGCAGAGCCGCAAAACAGCGTGGAATACATATTTCCAGTACCCAGCACTGGATCAATAAACGCGATCGATATTTGGAATGGCGATCAGGAATTGGAATAATCTTTTTGGAGAACATCTGATCTGTGGTAAGGAATCTATTTTACCAGTCTTAGGATAATCAGAACCTTTTTCACAGAGATATCAGCATGTGCCATATGTGTGTGTGTGTGTGTGTGTGTGTGTGTGTGTGTGTGTGTGTGTGTGTGTGTGTGTGTGTGTGTGTGTGTGTGTGTGTGTGTGTGTGTGTGTGTGTGTGTGTGTGTGCGTGCGTGCGTGCGTGCGTGCGTGCGTGTGTGTGTGTGTGTGTGTGTGTGTGTGTGTGTGTGTGTGTGTGTGTGTGTGTGTGTGTGTGTGTGTGTGTGTGTGTGTGTGTGTGTGTGTGTGTGTGTGTGTGTGTGTGTGTGTGTGTGTGTGTGCGTGCGTGCGTGCGTGTGTGTGTGCGTGCGATCAGGAAATAAGAGATTCGATTTTTCGGCTCGCTTCTCTAGCGTGCATAAGTACACATATACTATCGATAATCTAGCGTTTATTTGAAAACTATTCATAAATAGGCCGAAAAATTACTACGTTTTTTGTGTATTCCAGAATATTCCAGTAAAGGGTGTTTATCACAGAATCTTAATATTTTCCTGAAACTTTCAAGAAAACAAGGGTTTTTCAAAATGGTATAAAAACGGAAATGAACCGATTAAAAAAACAGTCTGTTTCGACAATGTTGACTGCAAACAAGTCATTGATAAGCGACGGCCAGATTAGACACATAGCCATAATTTAAGACATAGTTTATGCGTTCACAAATATGACAGCGCTATCATTGAAGTGGGTGGTGGCATTCAATGGGGGTAAGGCGCACCGCATCGCTGGTAATCAAAGTATTAATAATTAATTTGCTTCAATCACTGAACTCAACTGGCCTATATTTGGGACAGGTATCTATATGGGATAATAGACCTTTAATTCCTTTCACACACAACTCTGCTCTCTGCTCAGCAACGATGGGAAATACTATCATTTAAAAAATGTAAACCAGTACAGTATTACTTGTATAAATTAGGCTATCGAATAACATATCAATTACAAATCATCGATATGTTCTCACTCACCTAGACCAACCCCATGCACAGAGAGAGAGAGAGAGAGAGAGAGAGAGAGAGAGAGAGAGAGAGAGAGAGAGAGAGAGAGAGAGAGAGAGAGAGAGAGAGAGAGACGTATCAAACGCATACCTCTCGTATTATCCACTGTAGTTAAGCCGACCATATCAAACCACACCGCTGTTTCATCCTAGCTATGATGTTGCTCTCATGTATAATTTTTTTTCCAGATTTCATAAAGAATGTGACAGAATTCACCAGCTTCTCGATGAAGTGCCTGGGGCAGGCATGTCCAAAGTCCGGCTCGAGGGCCAATTGTGGCCCGTGGACCGATTTGAAATGGCCCTGTGCCTTGTCTCTCTGTATGTATTAAAATACTGTATGTGTCACCTTCCGATGGCAGCACTAGCATGAGAACCAAGGGCACCAAGTACGAACTACTCAGGCGGAACTAATGTTTTCATTATAGTAAACAGATGGTAAACAACCAAACAGACAGTTACCTAGCAACAGACATGTCCTTCTTGTGTAGAAGATATGGCCACAGCAGAGAAACCACTGCTTCCAGGAGTGGTGGAAATATATATATTTTTTTTTCACTGAAAAGAGTTGCGTTTGTGTCTGATTTGCCAAGACCGTCGCTGTTATGAAAGAGGTCAAGGTGAAGAGATATTACGAGAGTAATCATAATTCATACTAGTGATTGTCCTGAAGTGAACAGGTGGAGAAAGTGAAACAGCTTGAAGCTAGTCTATAGCCTCCCACCAGCAGCAGCTTTTTACACGGAGTCGAAGGAAAACACTACCAGGGCTAACTATGCTAATCACTACCAACTCGCCAAGTACCCACCTGGCTACTTTGCATAACAATAGCTCAGGTCGTCAGGTGTGTTCAAATACGTTCTCAGATACATTCACACAAAACTTGTGAATTAAATGTGTTACATTCCATTCCTAGAGGCAATTAGGCATTGTATTTAGTCTGTGCGCACGCAAGGGAACATTTATGCGCATGCGCGGGAGCGTCATTGTGGCATCATTAAAACACAGTGCAACCAGTTTTGAAATCACCAACGCACCCCTGCTAACGATGCTAATCACTAAACGCTACCAGGGCTAACGATGCTAATCACTAAACGCTACCAGGGCTAACGATGCTAATCACTAAACACTACCAGGGTTAATGATGCTAATCACTAAAGGCTACCAGGGCTAACGATGCTAATCACTAAACACTACCAGGGTTAATGATGCTAATCACTAAACACTACCAGGGCTAATGATGCTAATCACTAAACGCTACCAGGGCTAACGATGCTAATCACTAAACACTACCAGGGCTAACGATGCTAATCACTAAACGCTACCAGGGCTAACGATGCTAATCACTAAACGCTACCAGGGCTAACGATGCTAATCACTAAACACTACCAGGGTTATTGATGCTAATCACTAAACGCTACCAGGGCTAACGATGCTAATCACTAAACGCTACCAGGGCTAACGATGCTAATCACTAAACGCTACCAGGGCTAACGATGCTAATCACTAAACGCTACCAGGGCTAATGATGCTAATCACTAAACACTACCAGGGCTAACGATGCTAATCACTAAACGCTACCAGGGCTAATGATCAGGCATGCGTTCTTCATGGGACGGGGTTGCACTCCGTGCCACCCCATGATAAGTACTCGCTATTTGCATATCAATAGCGCCGGTCGTCAGGTGTGTTAAATACGTTCTCAGATACATTCACACCTAACTTGTTTTTTTTTTTTTTTTTTTTGGTCTTTTTCCCCCTCCATTTTCCTCCGATTTTCTCCCATCCCAATGTTAGTCGTATGCCAATTCCCAGTCCCTTCCTGATCGCTGCGCACTTACCCCCCACAGTCAGATCATCTGGGAGAGTGGAGGCTACCACGTGCTTCCTCCGACACACGTCCAGCCAATCACCGCTTCTTTTCACCTGGCAGCGCGGATTCTTATCGAGAGGGCGTAGCGTGTGGGAGGACCACACTATCCCCCTCGAGTCCTATCCGCGCTTAGCAGGCGCCCCGACCGAACTGTAGGAGTCGCTGTTTACAACGACCCGGACCCACCCCGCCAGCTTCTCCCACCCTCTAATACAGCCAATTGTATTAGTGCAGACGGCCAGCCAAGCTGGTGACAACCCCGGAGCTGTGAGCTGGACTCGAACAGGCGAATCCAGCTCACAGCTCCGGGGTTGGTGACGAACGCCACCTAACCGCCACACCTAACTTGTTGTGAAGACATGTGTTACATTCCATTCGTAGAGGCAATTAGGCACTGTTTTAGTCTGTGCTCAAGCGAGGGACATTAAATGCGCATTCGCGGGAGCGCGCGTGCACGTGGTGCGTGCAACCCCTGATGATTTGAATAATGCACCACTGCTAATGATACTAATCACTAAACAATACCAGGGCTAATGATGCTAATCACTGAACGCTACCAGGGATAATGATGTTAATCACTAAACACTACCAGGGCGAATGATGCTAATCATGAAGTTGTGATGTAATCACTAAACACCACCAGGGCTAGTTATAAAGTGGTGATGTAATCACCAGGACTAGTTATAAAGTGGTGATGTAATCACTAAACACTACCAGGGCTAGTTATAAAGTGGTGGTGTAATCACTAAACACTACCAGGACTAGTTATAAAGTGGTGATGTAATCACTAAACACTACCAGGGCTAGTTATAAAGTGGTGATGTAATCACTAAACACTACCAGGACTAGTTATAAAGTGGTGATGTAATCACTAAACACTACCAGGGCTAGTTATAAAGTGGTGATGTAATCACTAAACACTACCAGAGCTAGTTATAAGTGGTGATGTAATCACTAAACACTACCAGGGCTAGTTATAAGTGGTGATGTAATCACTAAACACCACCAGGACTAGTTATAAAGTGGTGATGTCATCACTAAACACTACCAGGGCTAGTTATAAAGTGGTGATGTAATCACTAAACACTACCAGGACTAGTTATAAAGTGGTGATGTCATCACTAAACACTACCAGGGCTAGTTATAAAGTGGTGATGTAATCACTAAACACTACCAGGGCTAGTTATAAAGTGGTGATGTAATCACTAAACACTACCAGGGCTAGTTATAAAGTGGTGATGTAATCACTAAACACTACCAGGCTAGTTATAAAGTGGTGATGTAATCACTAAACACTACCAGGGCTAGTTATAAAGTGGTGATGTAATCACTAAACACTACCAGGGACTAGTTATAAAGTGGTGATGTAATCACTAAACACTACCAGGCTAGTTATAAAGTGGTGATGTAATCACTAAACACTACCAGGGCTAGTTATAAAGTGGTGATGTCATCACTAAACACTACCAGGGCTAGTATAAAGTGGTGATGTCATCACTAAACACTACCAGGGCTAGTTATAAAGTGGTGATGTAATCACTAAACACTACCAGGGCTAGTTATAAAGTGGTGATGTAATCACTAAACACTACCAGGACTAGTTATAAAGTGGTGATGTAATCACTAAACACTACCAGGGCTAGTTATAAAGTGGTGATGTAATCACTAAACACTACCAGGCCTAGTTATAAAGTGGTGATGTAATCACTAAACACTACCAGGACTAGTTATAAAGTGGTGATGTAATCACTAAACACTACCAGGACTAGTTATAAAGTGGTGATGTAATCACTAAACACTACCAGGACTAGTTATAAAGTGGTGATGTAATCACTAAACACTACCAGGACTAGTTATAAAGTTGTGATGTAATCACTAAACACTACCAGGACTAGTTATAAAGTTGTGATGTAATCACTAAACACTACCAGGGCTAGTTATAAAGTTGTGATGTAATCACTAAACACTACCAGGGCTAGTTATAAAGTTGTGATGTAATCACTAAACACTACCAGGACTAGTTATAAAGTTGTGATGTAATCACTAAACACCACCAGGGCTAGTTATAAAGTGGTGATGTAATCACTATAACACTACCAGGGCTAGTTATAAAGTACCAGGGCTAGTTATAAAGTGGTGATGTAATCACTAAACACTACCAGGGCTAGTTATAAAGTGGTGATGCTAATTACTAAACACTACCAGGGCTAGTTATAAGTTCAAGTTCAAGTTTGAAGTTTCTTTATTAGTTGTCATACAGAAGTACAGAATAATTTTATATAAAATGCTTCTTTTTGTTTTGCTCCAGAGATTGTGCTAGATAAAAATAGATAAGTATAAAATAAGTATAGTAAGTATTAAATAGAAGTCAAGTACGTAGACAAAAGTGTTCAATATATACATATATACTATGTACAATGCAGAGTAGAAAAGTAACTGAGTTACAATACAATATACTATATACTATACAGTGCAAAGCAGAAATGGAATGAGGTACAATTTAGGTACAATCTACAGTAAGGTGTAATGAGGTATGGGTTGTAGTGCAAATTCTTTACCAATAAATATAAAGTGTGTTTAGGTGTTCTAAAGTGGGTAAAGTGGGTGCTGCAGTGAGTTGTATGTTTAAAGTGAGTGTGTACGTGTGGAAGTGTGTGCTGTGAGTGCATTGTATGGTTGTGTTACATAGTGTTATTGTCATTTAGCATTCTGATGGCCTGAGCTCAGGATAGAAGCTTCTTCTGAGTCTCTTATAATAAAGTTATAAAGTGGTGGATAACATTTTCTCTGAAAGGAAGCAGAAGTTTGCAAATGTCTGCCTTGCTCACAACAACACTATGACACATAGAGATAATGAAATGACATCAGACATCAAGAGACAAGTGAGTAGCAGGGGGGGCTGATTTAGATTTGTTTCCCCCCTAGCCTGCGATGAAAGCACTGATGTATTCGCAACACAGTTGCTTATTTTTTTGCGAGGAATAGACGATGATAATGAAGCGCCAGACATGAGGGGTGGAATTATTTCAGTCCGTCTCTTCAGTTCCTCACATTCTTTTTCTCCCCCCCGAGTGTTCATCTTGAAGTAAGACAGACCTGTTGACGTTATGATCGTCCTAAAAGGCAAGCTGCAAAACTAAAGAAATAAAGAACAGACGTTTAAAGAAATAAAGAACAGTGATATTGAGAAGGTATTTAAAGATAGAATGGGTTAGAATAAGGATAGCATATAATAAGAATAAGAATAATGAGAAGAGCACTTGGACCAATATTGCACTAAAATAATGTTATGTTCTCATGTTCAATAACTCATGTTCTCAGGATGCAGTAGGTGTGAGTTGTTGTTTTTTCTTTCATACTCTAAACCGTTGAAAGACTATCGAGTGAACCTTTTTGGGGTCACTCAGAACAGCCGCACCCCTGCGGCATCGTCAGATTACAGGCTGGCCCGCTGTGCGAATGGTTTGGACACCCGTGGCGGGTGTACCTCTTCTGACAGAGAAGTTATTGCTGTGGAGGAATGTGTCTAGCCAGGCAGCAGCGCTAGCAGCAAAGCCCTCCTCATCCAACGCTGTCGCTCGCGGTGGGGCGTCGATTCCGTTAGCCTCCAACCCTGATCATCTCGCAAGTCAAGTCAAGTCATTTATTTATAAAGCACGTTTAAAAACTCAAGAGCCAACCAAAGTGCTGTACAATCAAAGCATAAGATCAATGTCATAATATAAAATACACAAATACAAACATAGAAAAAGGCACAACAGGACAAGACAGTACATTCAGAGAACAGTAGGCCAACAAACGGATAGGGGAGCACAAAGTACAATATAGCACACAGGGGACAGAGGAGCACAAGAAGAGATACAAGGGGGGGGGGGGGGCAGGATCAAATTGCATGGGGGTGTGTGAGTTAGGGTGTGGGAGAATCAGGGTTTATTGAAGGCTAGGGAGTAAAAGTGGGTTTTTAGACGGGCCTTAAATGTCTCCAGCGAGGGGGCAGATCGGATCTCCAGGGGAAGCTGGTTCCACAGTTTGGGGGCCACGGCCTTGAAAGAGCAATCGCCTCTCTTTTTGAGTCTGGTGCGGGGGGGGGGGGGGGGGGGGGGGGGGGGGGGGGGACGACCTTATACCGTCTTCCTCAGACAGATGTTGGAGTTCAACTGTATTGAACACTAGAGAGTCTTCGAGAGATACCTCCTGGAGCTGCTCCATACACAGTGGCCTAGTGGCACAACTCCTAGGGCACTATAACAGTAGGCTGGACAAGATAAACCCAGATTCGGCTCAAACAAGGGACTAAACGCGTTTCGCAATTATGCCACATCAATGTGGAACGCCCTACCCAAAGCTGTAAAGGAATGTGAATGCCTACCCTCAATCAAAACCGCTCTTAAAGAGCACCTACGGGAGGCTGCAATTCTAAACTGGCCACCGTAAATGTCCAAACCCCCCCACCCCCACCCCCTCCTATTAGACAGTCTCCTCCCCACCGTATGTATATTTCTCTCCCACCCACCCATCCCCTCCTAATGTACAGTCTCCTCCCCACTGTATGTATATATTCTCTGTCAGGATCTATGGGTAACAGTACTGTATATTATTTTGCATATCATATATGTCACAAATGTAACAGTACTATATACCTGTATGTCATGTATGGCATGATGTCATGTATGTTGTGTATGTTATAAATGTCACTATGAATTGAAAATGGGGGACCCTGATGTAAACAAGACAAACGTCTTTCTCTGGTCTGCATCCCCTTAACAATTGTGTGTATTGAGCCGTACTGTATTGTACCCATTCTGCAATCTATTAAATAACGTTTTCATTCATTCATTCAATCATATGCCTCCTAAAGTACCGGTTCTGGTCAGCCCGGATCTGTTTATAGTCCCCAGCGAAACAAAGAACGAAGCAAGACATCTTTTTCTTCGGCCGGTATCCTCAACTGGTTTCGTCGGCGTAACGGTACTCGTCTGTTCCATTTTCAGGTATCGTGTGAGGCTAACCTTGTTCCCAGTTTTCTCTCCGTGCGTGAGGACGACGCGGCGATAACGAGGTTGTTTCTGGGGGAATGCATTTTCATGAACACCGTGTCGTGATTGATCTATTCGGAGGCAGCTTCCAGGGGAAGTACATACACCGGAAATTCGACCCCATAGACACTTTCGGCAGTAGTTCTTCACCAGGCTTTATCTCACGGAGATACTGGGAACGAGGTTACTGTAACAGTAACCTGAGGGTGACAGCGGCTCAGGAGATAGAGTGGGTTCTCTGGTTCTCAGTTAGATTCCCGCTCCTCCCCTGGGCAGCGTGTCAAAGTGTCCTTGAGCAAGACACTTAACCCCTAACTGCTCCCGATGAGCAGGTTGGCACCTTGACACGGCCGCCGCCGCCGCCGCCGTCTGTGTGTGAATTGTGTGAGTGAATGGGGAAAATGTGAGGAACAAATTGTAAAAAAAAAAACGCTGTATATGAATGCATCATTTACCGTTTAAATGTTTACATATATACCCGACTTGTGCCCTCTGCGTTTGACTCACCCGAGCTGGCGAGGAGCAGTGGGCAGCCGCGGCCCGGAGATCAGTTCCAGCTCTGACCGCCGAGGCCACGGTTTAGAGGCGGGCGGATGCACGTCTCTTATAGCGTGGGAGGAAAACATCTCACTAACTGAACGATCTCTCGACATGGATGCAGAAACATCACATGGCAGCGACATACATGGAGCGTTGATATAGCCTCAGAGGAAACACATATGCAACACATAGTGAGTACGTTTTTATTTCTAAAGCACATTTTAAAAAACGACTGTAGTGGCACCAAAGTAAACAGTAAAAACATGGTAAAAACAAGGTCTAAACAAGGGTATCCAATGGAGGTTTTGACCACTAGTTGATGAAATTGGCCCTATAGTAAGTAAGTAAGTAAGTAAGTAAGTAAGTAAGTAAGTAAGTAAGTAAGTAAGTAAGTAAGTAAGTAGTGGCACCAAAGTGCTGTACATATAAACTGCACTATAATAAAACATAGTAAAACATGGTAAAGAAAGCAATACAAATATGACATAATAACAACAAGTAAGATAACAACAAAAATAAGAAATAGAAAAATACACAATATGAAACAGGGTAGGTGTGAGATCAGATTATACACATATGTGTGTATGTGTAACTGGGAGGGATATGGAGACTGTGTGTAAGTGTGACTAGGAGGGATATGAGGACTGTGTGTACAGTATGTGTGACTAGGAGGGATATGAGGACTGTGTGTATGTGTGACTAGGAGGGATATGAGGACTGTGTGTACAGTATGTGTAACTAGGAGGGATATGAGGAATGTGTGTACAGTATATGTAACTACAAGGGATATGAGGACTGTGTGTATACAGTATGTGTAACTAGGAGGGATATGAGGACTGTGTGTACACACTACAGTATGTGTAACTATAGGAGGGATATGAGGACTGTGTGTATGTGTAACTAGGAGGGATACGAGGACTGTGTGTACAGTATGTGTAACTAGGAGGGATACGAGGACTGTGTGTACAGTATGTGTAACTAGGAGGGATATGAGGACTGTGTGTATACAGTATGTGTAACTAGGAGGGATATGAGGACTGTGTGTACAGTATGTGTAACTAGGAGGGATACGAGGACTGTGTGTACAGTATGTGTAACTAGGAGGGATATGAGGACTGTGTGTACAGTATTTGTAACTAGGAGGGATATGAGGACTGTGTGTACGTGTAACTAGGAGGGATATAAGGACTGTGTGTGTGTGTAACTAGAAGGGATATGTGAAAAGACACATTTAAATTGCCTTGTGTACATTGACAATAATAACACAAATAATCTTCTTCAGCTCCTCCTTAGTTAACCACAAAACCGATTGAATGGGACCACTGTGGAAAATCACTTCAACGTTTCTTTTGTGGAGTAGGTGTCAGCATGTATTCCAGGCCTGTACAGATTGGAGCTTGGCTCCATTGACTTTGCATTAGTTTTGCGGGCTAACTAGAGGAACAGCATGGCTTCAACATCATCGCTAAGTAGGGAGGAGGGCGAGAGGTCCAACGTCCTCAACTCACACTTCATCCAACACCTCAGGAATGCATAATTATAACAAGGATACCATTAGAGCTGGATTCAGAAATGGTTTTTCTACCCAGAATGCTACACTGCTGCTGCTTCTTATTCTACGTGGTTTCATAATGTTGGAGAACTGTACTTTATACACTGCTGCTACTCCTTGTTTTGAGGTCATTGTTGGATAACTGTACTTTATACTACACCGCTCTGCTGCTTCTAGTTTTGAGGTCATTGTTGGGTAATTGTACTTTATACGACACCGCTCTGCTGCTTCTAGTTTTGAGGTCATTGCTGGATAACTGTACTTTATGGATTATTGCCACGTAGTGGGAAGAGTGAGGGGTTTAAAAGACAAGGTAGATGAGATAAGATATTCCTTTATTAATCCCCTTGTGGAAATCCAGGGGTCATAGCAGCACATGTGAGGGGGAGGGGGGGGGGGGGGGGGGGGGGGGGGTATAGGCAGGGTAATAGAAATCACAATAAAAATATATGACAATAAAATTTTGAATTTTTTTAGTTGAGTTTTTAAAAGAATATATCAGTAATAATAACAACACAATGACAGGTGAGACATAATGTTACTCTATCCATAATAATAACATAATGACAGGTGAGACACATGATACTCTGTTCTTGATTTATGTTTCTTCTTGACTTGTTTAAAGAAGACATGTGCGGCCCATGGGGACATTAACTCATTCACTGCCGATGACGAGTATACTCGTTATTGGCCGCCAATCGTTGGACGCCAACAACGAGTATACTCGTTATTTGATCGTTATTTCTTTTATTTGCTATTTCCATTCATTATCCATCCAGGGAGCCTGGTGTTACCATAGGGAATGAGTCTGAGATAGCAAAAGTCCAATACCGCCGCCTGGTGGGATGCGGCCGGTGTTGCACTTCCTTTGAGACTCTGTGTGTGTGTAGATTATATTGGTCCGGGTGGACTTTTCCAGTAACCTGAACCAAGGGCTTCACCCGATCGCATTGAATAGTTTTCGGGACCCCCGATTCATTATGCTGTGGTGGGTTATGTCGTGGGCCAAATGGACATACGATCTACCAGATGGCAATCAAATAATTGGAATATTCTTTTTGGAATCCCACCGGCCACAGGTAAGAGCAATTTAACGTCAATTTCAGCTTGATTGTGCCTTGTTTTCATAGCCATCGCCCTGATCAGCGTATGTTGTTGTCCTAACGAATGCCGTTATTGACAATCAATTAATCAGAAACGACCCCCCCCCCCCCCTTTCATGCATTCATGATGGAACATAATACCGATCATATGCATTTGAATCTTTTATTGTAGCGTGTATAGGGACGAAATGCCAATGGATTAAGTATAATATACGTCACAGGCTATTACTAGCCTCCCAGGAATTACCCTAAACCGCTCTAAAACCATATTTCTTTTTCACATCTTGAACAATAGATACTCTATGTCAAATGGGCCATAGTGCTGCATCCATAGCTATAATATAGATTATAGTTATAGCCCTGCAAACAAGGTGACCGACTCCATTGGTTTAATGCGTGGCAGCACATAGCCGTATGGCAGAGAAAGAGTTAACGTGTGTTGTCGGGCCTTACAAATAAATTTGATTTCATTTCATTTCATTACTCTGTGTTTACATGTGATGTATTGTATATTGTATAGATGCACTTTTATTATGTTCTTGTGTGATGTATCACACATTTTTATTGCTGTGTGATGTATTGCAAATGTTATTGCTGTTATCTTGGCCAGGTCTCCCTTGCAAAATAGATATTGTATCTCAATGGGACTTCCTAGTTAAATAAAGGTTAAAGAAAATAAAAAATTAAATTGTCGGGCCTTACAAATACATTTTATTTGATTTGATTACTCTGTCAATAATAATAACACAATAATAACCAGACCTCCCTGGTATAATAATATACAGACTCTATCCTAAGTCAACCCCATGTACAAATATATATATAGCTAACTAAGTCTACTCTGTACAATGTGCAATACTCCATACCGAGTCTTAGTCTGCCCTGGTATATGTGAACAGATTAAGCGGATTACCAATAAATATGTGTATAAAAATAAGATCCAAGGTGCTAGTAAAGGAAAGAGCAGTGACAGGCAGGTTTATTTTTGCATCACATTCAAAGCAGAGTACACAGTTGAACCTTAGACCTTATACAAATGTGGTTGTAGCCTTGCCATACGTAAGCTTCCGTCAGATAGGCCTACATCGTGTTGCCTCCGTCCACATTAAAGAGCCACTTTGCCACTGGGCTGTGGGGGGGGGGGGTCAAGCAGGCGAGGAAGACAAAAGGTGAGGTGTGAGGAGGAGGAAGGGATGGAGGAGGGTGGAGGGGTGAACAGAGACCTTAGAGGAAAAGCCTCCACACAGGATACTTCAGAATAGACTAACCCAAAGTAAGACACTGGGGCACTCATACCGTCTACACGTTTATTGCAGGTGTCTTCCTCAGAGTCAACAGTAGAACAAAGGGGGAGGTATATATAACCACTCACATATAACCACTCACAATAATTAGGTAATTGACAGAGATTTTTGTAAAATAATGAAAATAACAAAGACAAATCTAATATTAATAATGGTAAATGGTGCATTTACTGTATATAGCACCTTTATCCAAAGCCTCATTTATCCAATGTGTTCCTCACATTTGACCCATTAACTCACACATTCACCTACCGACGGCAGAGGCAACTATGCAAGGTGCCAACCTGCTTATTGGGAGCAGTTAGGGGTTTAGTGTCTTGCTCAAGGACACTTCGACACACTGCCCGGGAGGAGCGGGAATCGAACCGAGAACCTCCGGATTACCAGACAACCTTCTGAGCCACTGTCACGCCCCAAATAATGGCACTTTACAATTACACAACTACATCACAATTAGTAAATAATGCAGAGATAATATTATAATATCAATCAACATAATAAACACAACAGTATTTCCCTATAGGCCGGGTGGGTGGCCTAAGTATTCCTACAGGGGTGGGGTCTATATCAGTTACCTTGTTACATTGTGACCCTTACATCCCATCTACGAAGTATCCTGGGGAATATTGAATGATTGATGATTCTTTACAAAATTACAGATATTTACATATATATATATATTCTAGATATTGGTTTCCACAGTACCTAGACAAACGAGAGAAGGAAGAGAAACTATAGATAATTAGAGGAAGCAAGTGAGGCTTGGTTGATCATTCAGGGCTTTCCCTAAACAATAGTATAGGGGCGCTAGCGCCACCATGTGTTTAAAAAAAAACATTGAACTTGGGGCCAGCTTAGAAACAGACACGTCATTGTCTAATATTATTATTACTTAATATTACTATATTATATTATATTAATAAATGATGTGATTGCTTGATCCTCTGATGCAGGGACGTGCACAGGACTTTAGAGGGGCAGGTGCTCAAAGGCTGAAAAGGCCACTGGGCCTGTGCTATTTTTGGGGGCCCTTTTTGGGCGGGGAGGGGCCTTTTTATGGTTTTTGGGTTTTTTTGGTGATCAAATATTGAATATTGAACTATAATAATCAGTGCAGAAGCTCACTTATCCTTGAAAGACACTTTTCTCACTGACTTAAAAGGCCCATACATCTCCATAAATGTATTAATACCTACAAACAACTCTTATATGTTGTGTAGACGTACTTGATGTCGTGGTGGGCGCTAACGTTACATTTGTTCCTAATGTGTGCTCAGTGCTCAGTATATTGCGGTATGTGATGAACACAAGGGTAATAATTATTTGTATTTTCAGACTGTATAGGCGCCGATACAGCCTGAAAATACAAATAATTATTACTCTTGTGTGTCGTGTCATCATCACATACCGCACTATACTGAGCACTGAGCACACATTAGGAACAAATGTAACGTTAGCGCCCACCACATCAAGTACGTCTACACAACATATAAGAGTTGTTTGTAGGTCGGAAATGATGGAATAGATTTACCAACAAAAAAGGTGTTTAACCTGCTCATACCTTATTAAAAGCGCGGGGCAGGACCAGCACAGATAACTTGGTTCTGCATGTATCGTGCTTCCATTCAAACAGACGGCAACACACGTGAACATGTGATGAAAAAGTAAACAAATAATTAACTGTATTAGACATTTGTTAATGATGAATAGGCTTCACAATAGCACACAATAGCATCTGCAAATGATTTATAGATGTTTTATGAATGTCTTAACAAATCATTTGTTGAACATGAACAAATAAATGGTCGTTTTTTCATATCCATTTTTCAAAGCATCTACAAATGTGTTACTACACATTAAACAACATTATGTAATGATGAACAAATCAAGTACAAACAATGTTGATAATGAGTTATAAATAATGTAGAACTAATCTGTAAGTGTTATACAAATATAGTTATAAATGATTTAATAATAGTTTACGAATGTATATAAATGATTTGTTCATGATTAGTTCATTATCTACAAATACCCTATAAATGTATTATAACAGGGTGTTATTATAAAGTGCATATTGAGGAGATATATTGGTTGCCTCCACGCCACACCATATTGATTCATGCAAAAGGAACCCTGACCAAGTATTGAGTGCATATACTTTTCAGTAGGCCGACATTTCTGTAATATATATATATACTTTTTTTTATTGGCCTTTTCTCAGATATGGAATTTTGGGTTTTCATTAGCTGTAAGCCTTAATTGTCAAAATGTAAAGAAATAAAGGCTTGACATATTTCACTCTGTGTGTAATGAATCTAGTATAATATATGATTTTCACTTTTTGAATTTAATTACTGAAATAAATGTACTTTCCCTTGATATTCAAATGTATTGAGGCGCACTTGTATATCAATTTGGGGATCATTGACATGAAAACGTTGGAAATCCACCACACTAGACGGTCAAAAAAGTATGTGGACACCTGGTTGTCTAACACCTCATTCCAAAAGAATCACGGATCAGTATGGAGTTGGTCCTTGTCTGCTTTAAAAGGCTCCTCTCTTCTGAGTCTCCACTGGCCGTTTGAACACTGCTGCAGGGATCGGCTCCCACTCAGCCACCGTGAGGTCAGGCCCTGATGTCGGGCGATTAGGCTTGGCTTGCAGTCAGTGTTCCAGTTCCTCCCAGCAGTGTTGGATGATGGGGTCGAGGTCAGGGCTCTGTGCAGGCAGGCCAGTCAAGTTTCTTCCACACTGATGCTGACGAAGCGTTTCTGTATGGACCCGGGTTTGGGTCACTGCCATGCTGACACAGGAAAGGGTCTTCCCCAAAGGGTTGCCGAAAGAATTTGGAAGCACAGACGGAGGTAAGGGTCCTACCTTGAACCATGAAGGACAGTCCCAGACCGCTAGCCTGTGTCTGCATGCTTTTAGTCAGTTTGTGTTAAAGAAACTTATTAAATAAAGTTGTAGAATGTATTGTTCTGACTGAATAGTAGAGAGAGAGAGAGAGAGAGAGAGAGAGAGAGAGAGAGAGAGAGAGAGAGAGAGAGAGAGAGAGAGAGAGAGAGAGAGAGAGAGAGAGAGAGAGAGAGCGAGAGAGAAGCTTTCTTGTACATAGACACATAGACTTGGGTATGGACAGAATGTTGTTATGTAAGATAATCCCTACTCTGCATAAATGACTAATTTCCTTCTGTTCCAGGCCTTGTAGATATAGTTGGACATTGCAGATATGTGGGGTTAACACATGCCCAAATCTATTGCCACAGTGCTAAAGCGTAGCATGGAGATAGGTCTGGTAATGCTAGACTATGATAGACAACACAGTCTGGTATTTCACAACACAGTCTCTTATCTCACAACACGGTCTGTGTTATCTCACAACAGAGTCTGTATTTAGTGGAGAGTGGGGTGAGTAGTTCCACTTTTTACTTAAAGTGCCTTTAAAGCAAGGGGATTACAGTAAGGCCCCCAACTGAAATATGTACATATAGTTTAGGATGTTGTGCATCCCTGGGGACAATCACTTTGGATCTTAAATAAACTGTTTCAGAAATATAGCTTTAGAAAAAAAAGTGGTTTTGTGGCACAACTTGCCCCCGGTGTGGGGTAAGTTGTGACATTAGAGAGAATACACTGGGGTAAATTGTGCCATTGATAATTTTATGTAAAACAGATCATTTTAATCTCAAAAGCGGTAAAAGCATCCTGCAGATCTTCATCTCCTTTCCAACCTGACGTATAGTCTTCCCCTGTTGCACCTCTTTCACTGCTATTTCCAACTTCTCAAGAGGAGTTGAAACCCTGTCTGTCTTCCATTTGTATATCTGCGTGGCATGATGGATTTTGGTCTAAAATTAAGAATATCACATAGTTTTAGTGATCAAATGCAAGAATGCAATGTACAATAACAATAAAATACAATAAAGTAATATATATATAGTTAATAAAATAAGTTGGGGCAACTTAACAAAGAGAATATCTGGCACAACTTAACCCAGGCCCTTTGGCACAAATCACCCCAAGCCTACCATTTTGAAAAAAATGCATCCCCCAGCTGTTTTGAGCTAGCATCATGCTAACTGTATAGACTCATGGTGTAGCTTACTAAAGCACTAAAACATGTGTGAACTGTTTTCAAAGTTGTCTATAATTGTTCAAACACAGCAATCAAAAAACCTTGATCATACAAATTTTACTTTGGAGGGCAAAAAAACAGTTTTTTGAACTTAAATGTGCTTACCTCTCAAGCCAGGTGTCTCCCTTCTCTGCAGGTTGAGTGAAATGGATGCCTCTTCAAAAATATGTTGTCACATGACCAACTTCTTCTATGGTTTTCTAGATAACAGGGGTGGAACTACATGCCCATTGGCACTACTCACCCCACTCTCCCCTACCATCAGAAAAAATAAATAAAAAAAAGTATAGATTTTGTTTTCTAAGCAGATATATACTGCCGAAATATTTTGGCCGAACCACTGCTGCCTGGGCGCAGTGATTTCATCACCTCAAACGCGCAGTTTTTCAAAAACCAACAGGGCTTTTGTATATATTTATTTTGGAGTTGGGAACTAGGCTACACTGGCACACCTACTTCCAGTGAATGACGCTAAGCTAGGCTAACGGTGTGGCTGTTCCCTAAGCCTAATGCATGCACAGCTAAGAAAAGGGTATGTATCTGCTTGTCCAACTCCAGGGTAGATGGCAAATAAGCAAATTTCCCAAAATGTTGGCGTGTTCCTTTAAGTTAACAGTGTGGATAAGGTTAACCTAGGTCTGTATGGAGGACGGCCTCCTCCCCACCGCAACATATATTCTCTCCCCACCGTATGTATATTTCTCTCCCACCCACCCACCCCCTCCTAATGTACAGTCCCCTCCCCATCATATGTATATACTCTGTCAGGATCTAGGGGTAACAGTACTGTATATTTGCATATCGTATATGTCACAAATGTAACAGTACTAAAATACCTGTATGTCATGTATGTCCCTATGTCATAAATGTCACTATGAATTGAAAATGGGGGACCCCGATGTAAACAAGACAAACGTCTTTCTCTGGTCTGCATCCACTTAGCAATTGTATGTATTGAGCCGTACTGTATTGTACCCATTCTGCAATCTGTTAAATAAAGTTTTCATTCATTCATTCATTCATTCATTCATTCATTCATTCATTCGTTCATTCATTCATTCATTCATCCATCCATTCATTCATTCATTCATTCATTCATTCATTCATTCATTCATTCATTCATTCATTCATTAATTCATTCATTCATTCATTCGTTCATTCATTCATTCATTCGTTCATTCATTCATTCATTCTAGAGGAAACCCACACACACACAGGGAGAACACACAAACTACTTGTACACCTTTCCCATTTCTGAAGATAGTTGTTCAATAATAAAAAGAATAGCCTAACTTGCAAATTCTCATTGAAAGCTTGTCTCCATTCGCCTGTCAGAACTCATGGGAGATGATTTAGAGCCCCCCCCCCCCCTTAACGACAGAAAGATTTACCTCTACAATAACTAGTTACAAATGCTTGAATATTAAAGGTGGTGTTGGGGTATAGGAGCACTACAGACAAACAGATCATGTCTAGTTTCAAACCGTGCTGCAGAAATTCAGTGTTCCTTTTTGTCACACTATGTATACAATGCTAAATATATATCATACTTATCCCCCCAATACCCAGTGCACCTTTAAATTAACCACTCATCTTTGATTAACCATAAGCCCAGTCTGCAGAGAGACGTGAAAACAATGTAGCTGTATGGCTTCTTCACTGACAAAGCATTGCCTGTAATAGCTTTAAAGGAACACTCCAACATTTGGGGGAAAATAGCTTATTTGCCATCTACCCTGGAGTTAGACAAGAAGTCGCACACTGTTACAAAGGATCAGATTAAACCGAATATATATATTTATTGATTGATATATATTGCATAGTATTTGTATATCGTTTGATATCCCTTGTATATTCCTTGTACATATACACGGAATATCCCTTTAGCCTAGTACAGACCATAATATTTCATTCTCCTATTGGACAGCGGTCCACAGGCGCCAGGGCCGTGCCTCCAGAGTCAGGTTCAAAGCCACCGTCAAGACATGTCTGTACATGCCCGGCCTTGCCCAGGAATACGAGACAGAAATGAGGTTGGCACTAGATTGTTCGCCGTGCATATAAATATGGCGCAGGTGAATACAGAAGTAGAGTTACCCAATAAGTTGAAGCCTCACCCACGATACTCCGTGCGGTGAAGTATGGCCTGTTTGGCCCCAAATAGAGCATTGAGACCGCGTGCGAATTAATAACTGAATTGTCAGAGTTTGGCGCTATACCGTCGAGTGCGACATATTTCTATTAAGTCAGTAATAGTCTATTTGTGTATAGTGTATCGTGCGGCTAAAGTTCTACAGTGACCAGCATCACCAACGCTTCCTCGTACCAGCTAGAATGCTTATCCAGGCTGGGCTGCTTTCATGGCGCTTTCACCCGAGGAGACCTAGACGAGAACCGTGTGGACACGTACACTGGATTAATCTACCCGACGACTACATAGCCCTTTGCGGCTGGATTATATTTGTTTTGGTCCTGTGATTTATGGAGCGGAGAATCGCCGACGCCTACACGTGTGGGATTTACCCTGTGAGGAGCCACGTCGAGTCTGCGCCTCAGAGAGCCTGAGGCCGGCTAGCTTTCTTCACTGTGGAGCTACAGTCTACGGAGAACAGCTGTATTCGTCTGTGGATCAAGAGACTATTGCACCGTCTCCTGTACTTGGAGTCTCCTTAGTCATCGTTGACCAGACTCTCTACTACCGACAGATCCTCTACCCCTGCTGGCTTACAACCGGGGGGACCCCTCCAGTATCTCCCGCTATATATTACTAGTGTACCATAGATATAATTCCCTAAGATTCAGGTTGTATAATTACCTCCTGCGTAACCAGAGAATGGACATTCATTATTGATTTGCCTACGCACATTCCTTTGCCTTATCAATGGTCTCTAACTACACACCCTCAAGACCCCTACGCTCTGCATCTTCTGGCCGCCTCAGACCTACTCCTATCCAAGCTCCGGGAGGGTCATCAAAGAGAAGTCGCCTATTCTCAGTCCTTGCCCCACAATGGTGGAATGAACTACCCACCCCAGTTAGGACAGCCGAAACACGTCCAATCTTTCGCCGTCGACTAAAGACGCACTTCTTCAACCATTATCTGAATTAAAAAAAAAAAAAAATCTAACCCTAACTAACCATACTGTCATGCACTTGTCCTAATAAACTAACCTACACTGTAGCACTCAACACTTTGATGAACATTGTTACTCAGCTGATAGAGTTGTGCTCTTCCTGATGGCTTGTCGTACAGAACTTGTAAGTCGCTTTGGATAAAAGCGTCAGCTAAATGACTAAATGTAAATGTAAATGTTATAAGCGCATCCAAAGTAAAATAGAGAAGTATATTATGTACCTTTTGCTGCAATAAATACTTAATTACCACTTTGTGTGGAACCGATTCATTGTGGGAAGTGTTCATCATATTTATATATCATGTACTGTATGGCCAGTAATTAAAGTACATAAAGCGGTAGTGGTTTAATGATACCATACTTATCAATACAGTCAGGGAATTGTACCCCTCAGTTACAATTGGTCCTTTGAGCCGGAGGGTAACTAGTGTAATATTAATATAGTGGTATTAATATTGACATGGCCTATGATGAACACTCCACAAAACGGTTCTCCTAAAGTAGATCGCCCGCAGCGTAGACGGCAGACACCTCAGTACTTAGAGGATTACGTTGCCAATATACTACCTAGCTTTCTACAGACGGTAAACGCGGAAAAAGTAGATAGTAAAATTATGTCCGACCCTATCGACCAGGCTACCCCGCCAATAGAGGCCCTAGTGGGTTCTAACGTAACTGACCAAGCTCACGGTAGGGACCAGGAGCGACCCGACATGACTTTACCCCCCGCCAAGACCGAAGAAGTAGTCCCCGGAGAGCTCCAGGATAAAGACAGCCCTCCAGGGATGGAACTCTACCCGCTACAAGAAGAGGAGAGCACCCCGGAGATGGATCTCCAGGACTCGCCACAGGAGAACAGATCTCCAACGAGTACTGCCAGGAGCGGATCACCTCAACCAGCGTCTTCCTCCAGCGAGGCGGACAAGATGCTGGCACAGGCATTCCTCGCCAGCCTAGCAGCCTCAACAGAGCGCGATCGACTCCAAGCACAGACGCTTAGTGAGCGCGAACATTCTTCCATGGAAAGAGAACGCCTTCAGGCGCAGCAACGGAGCGACGAAGATCGTATACGTCTAGAGATTAGACGCCTTCAGACGGAAGAGAATATGGTAAGGGACCGGGCCGAAGCCCAGCGCGCCGCCGCCGAAGCCCAGCGCGCCGCTGCCGGTGCCCAAAGAGAAGCAGAGCGCGACCTCGCTCTCACCAAGTGCGAAGCCGAGCGCGACCGATTACAAGCGCAGATAATGGAGCAGCTGATCACCAGGGCAACACCCCCTCCCTCCGCACAGGGTTCCAGGGCCTCGTCAAGACAAGGGTCAAGGGCACCCTCCCCTACCCGATCAAGCGACCCTGAGCCCGACCACCAGAGAGAGCCTATACCCCCCTCCAAACTCCTTCCCCGACCGGTCCACGCGAGACCCAGCTACAAGGAAGAAACGGTCTACACCGCGGAGAGGCTAAATAGACGACTACAGGATCTAGAGGACCTGCCAGAGGAAGAAGAAGAGGGAGAGGAGGAGAGTCAAGCCCGACAGCAGCACAGTACTCCACAGGACCAGGAGGTCCAGTACAGCCCAGGCTCTACCCCCGCGGCTCTGCGCTACAGACCCCCGACTCAATTCACGGGTGAGCTTGACGCACGACCAGCCCCGAGGAACAGCACCTGGATACGCGGGCCATGGTACCCAGCAGGTACCAGCCCACCAAGAGGTGTAAGAGGAGATTCGCCTAGGAGGCCTCTCTTCCAACGCTCACCGATGTGCCAGCCATCCATGGCATCATACATTGGCACACCGACGTTTCCGGACTTCACCCACAAGAACAGAGCACAGTACACGGAGCTACGAATGTGCTTAGAGACAATGATGTCCGATGTAGCTGATGAACCGTACAAGTATGCTATCCTACTGAAGCACCTCAAGGTGCCCCGAGCGCACAATATAGCGCTGGCCTATGCCACCTCTACTACCCCATACACAGCGGCTCTAGCAGCACTCGACCAAAGATATGGACGCATATGGGACTACGTAATACAAGAGATAAGGCATATTGACCGCCTACCCCCAGCCACAGACAATCGCTCACTAGATGACCTGTCTATCAAGGTACAATCCCTGGTAGGGATGCTGGGGGCGCAAAGAGAAAAGGGTATGCACGAACTGTACGCGAACTCTAATGTCGAGAGGATTTTAGAGAAGCTTCCGCCCGCCCGACAAGAGCGCTTCAGGCGGCAAAGAGACCACCGTGATCCTAACGGTCCCGAGCCATCCCTCCTAGACCTAGCCGACTTCCTGGCGAGAGAAGTCAACAGCCTACGGTTGGATACGTTCATGCGGAGCACCCCAAGCTCCAGAGAGGGACCTAGGAGAGCAAACGATGGCCGAAGATTGGTGACCGTCATGCACCAATCAGAATCAGTACCGAGCAGCAAGAACCACAGTACCCCCTCGATGAAAGAGAAGTGGAAGATGGTGTGCCCGTACTGCGAAAAGGAACACTGGTTGTCACAATGTGACACGTTCAAGAAGATGACCGCCGACGAGGTGAGTCAATGGATAAAGTCCAACCGACGCTGTTACCGATGTGCGCGCAGTCACATGGCAGCCGATTGCCGCTTAAAGAAGAGGTGTAGTCGGTGTGACGGAGCCCACCTAGATGTCCTACACGACAGTAACAGAAGAAAGCCTGCACCCTCAAGCAGCACAAAGGCAAGTGTTATGTACATTGACCCCGCCAGCAGCGGGGGCGCCCGGGTGCTCTTAAAGGTGGTCCGCGTAACACTGAGTTATCAAGACAAGGTCATGGACACTTACGCCTCCTTGACGACGGGTCAGAGAAGACCCTTCTCCTCGCGTCCGCTGCGGCCCAGCTGGGGCTGCGGGGGAGCGAAAACCAGATGACGATTCGGACAATAAGAAGAGATCTAAAGACGATAAAGGGCGAGAATGTCTCCTTCACTATCGCAGCAAGCGGGCAGCCAGAGAGACGGTATAGGATTACTAATGCTTTCACCAGCCAAGAAATAGGCCTGTCGCAGTACACCTACCCCATCGCCAAGCTGATGGATAAATATGTGCACCTGCGTCAACTACCTATACCGCTCATAGACGGTGCCACCCCGACCCTGCTGATAGGCTCCGACCATGCAGACCTCATCGTCCCGATAGACCGGGTCCACACAGGGCCCAGAGGCTGTCCTGCAGCAGTCGAGACCCGCCTAGGATGGACATTACAAGGCCCCCTCGCTAAGTCTCTTAACCGAACAGCAGCCACTAACTGCCTCCACTCCAGAGTGACAGAAGAAGACACCACCCTCCTACAGCATGTCGAGAGGCTATGGACACTAGAGACAATGCCCTTTAAGAACGAAAAGAAAGACATTCGTTCCAAGGAAGACATTTACGCTATAGCCCTCCTCGAGCAGGGGACAAAGAGAGTCAAAGTCAACGGAGTGATGAGATACGCAACTCCACTCCTGAGGCGAGAGGGTATGCCTACCTTCCACGCCCCAAAAGAAGCGACGGAGCGGTATCTATTGAACACAGAGCGGCGCCTAGCCAGAGACCCCGCTCAACAGTGAGGTCGGAGACGTGCCAGATGGACCTGCACGTCTTCAGCGACGCCTCCGAAGTAGCCTACGGTTCGGTGGCCTACTTGCGTGCCCGAGAGGAGGGAGGAGAAATACATACTGCTTTCATCCTGGCTCGCTCAAGAATAGCCCCACCAAAGCAACAATCTATCCCGCGTCTAGAGCTCTGCGCAGCCCTAGCAGGAGCGCAACTCGCCACGTTAATCCAACGTGAACTCACCATTCCGGTGCAAAGAACAATCTTGTGGTCAGACTCCACGACAGTACTCACATGGATCCGGTCTGATTCGTGCAGAAACAAGGTCTTCGTGGGAGTCAGAGTCACAGAGATTCAAGATTTAACAGAAGTAGCAAGCTGGAGGTATGTGGACACAAAACACAACCCAGCTGATGTCATCACCCGGGGAATGTCCCTGGATGACCTCACCCGTCACAACCTATACAGTGACGGGCCAGAGTTCCTCAAGCTCCCGGAAGAAGAGTGGCCTACACCCACCCCACGGGAAGCGAGTAAAGAGGAGGCCGAAAACAAGAAATCTATGTTCTGTGGATTGAACACACTCGTCTCCACAGACCCCGACATAGACGATTGCCTCACCCTAGAGAGTGCGCAGCTAAAGACATTCCTGTGGCACCACCCAGAGGTTCAGCTCACTACTGACATTACAGCAGCTGACTACGAAGAAGCAGAACTTCTTCTACTACAACGAGCCCAGAGAGACTCGTTCCCCGATGAGCTAGACTGTCTACAGGGAGCAAAGCCCATCCCATCAGACAGCAGACTGCTCCACCTAGCCCCCGAGAGCGACGCCCATGGTCTCATCAGAGTGGGTGGTCGTCTGCGGAGAGCTCCAGACTTACCGGATGACGTCAAGTACCCGATAGTCTTAAACAGCCGACACAAGGTCACAGAGCTGATCATAAAGAAATACGACGAGGATGTGCATCACGCCGGGGCAGAGAGAGTCTTCGCGGAGATCAGACGTCGTTATTGGATACTGCAAGGGAGAGAAGCAGTGCGGCGCTTCCAGCGAACCTGTCTAGACTGTCGTAAGTGGCGAGCGCAGCCCAGTATACCCCGGATGGCTGACCTACCTCCCTGTCGCCTCCGACTCGGCGACAAGCCTTTTCACTCCACCGGTATGGACTGTTTCGGCCCGCTGTATATAAAGAAAGGAAGAGGAACCGAGAAGCGGTGGGGTATTGTATTCAAATGCATGACCACCCGAGCGATGCATATAGAACTCCTTCCAACCATGAGCACAGACTCATTCCTTATGGCCTTCCGAAGATTCACATCGCGGAAAGGCAAACCGTCTATATTATTGTCTGATCACGGGACAAACTTCAAAGGCGGAGAAAGAGAGCTGAGAGAGAGCTTCCAAGCTATGGGCCCAGAACTTAAGACCCACCTCGCTCCATCCCAGATTGACTTCCAGTTTAATCCCCCGAACGCACCTCACTTCGGTGGAACTTGGGAACGAGAAGTACGTTCAATAAAGACAGCCCTGTACGCCGTGCTTGGGGCCCAGACCGTGGCGGAAGAAGTCCTAATGACAGTCCTCACGGAGATCGAGGGAGTATTGAACTCAAAGCACCTCGGTTACGTCTCAAGTGATGTAGCAGATGTCGACCCAGTCACCCCCAACACACTCTTGATGGGGCGGCTGGACCCCGCGCTACCACAGACAATGTACAGGCCTGAAGAAGCGAACGGCCGAAGAATGTGGAGGTACAGTCAAGTATTGGCTGACAAGTTTTGGAACAGCTTCCTACTCCACTATCTACCGTCTCTACAGACCCGCCAGAAATGGGTGAAAGAGAGAGACAATTTGACAGAAGGGACAGTCGTCATGATTATCGACCAGTCACTACCCCGAGCTATGTGGCCGGCTGGCCGCGTAAGCAAAGTGATCACCGGTGCCGACGGAAAGGTCCGAGCAGCCGAAGTGCTCGTCCAAGGACGGATCTACACCCGACCCGTGGCGAGGCTAATAGAACTGCCAAGGCTCCCCGATACTATCGATGACGACCATGACCCCATGACTTTGTGAACTGCCCGACCCCTCACAACAGACATTGAGTAGTGGACAGTGCGGTTAATCTGTCTCTGCTTAGCTAATTAGGTGGGACTAATTAGGAGGCGGCTGTTACAAAGGATCAGATTAAACCGAATATATATATTTATTGATTGATATATATTGCATAGTATTTGTATATCGTTTGATATCCCTTGTATATTCCTTGTACATATACACGGAATATCCCTTTAGCCTAGTACAGACCATAATATTTCATTCTCCTATTGGACAGCGGTCCACAGGCGCCAGGGCCGTGCCTCCAGAGTCAGGTTCAAAGCCACCGTCAAGACATGTCTGTACATGCCCGGCCTTGCCCAGGAATACGAGACAGAAATGAGGTTGGCACTAGATTGTTCGCCGTGCATATAAATATGGCGCAGGTGAATACAGAAGTAGAGTTACCCAATAAGTTGAAGCCTCACCCACGATACTCCGTGCGGTGAAGTATGGCCTGTTTGGCCCCAAATAGAGCATTGAGACCGCATGCGAATTAATAACTGAATTGTCAGAGTTTGGCGCTATACCGTCGAGTGCGACATATTTCTATTAAGTCAGTAATAGTCTATTTGTGTATAGTGTATCGTGCGGCTAAAGTTCTACAGTGACCAGCATCACCAACGCTTCCTCGTACCAGCTAGAGTGCTTATCCAGGCTGGGCTGCTTTCATGGCGCTTTCACCCGAGGAGACCTAGACGAGAACCGTGTGGACATGTACACTGGATTAATCTACCCGACGACTACATAGCCCTTTGCGGCTGGATTATATTTGTTTTGGTCCTGTGATTTATGGAGCGGAGAATCGCCGATGCCTACACGTGTGGGATTTACCCTGTGAGGAGCCACGTCGAGTCTGCGCCTCAGAGAGCCTGAGGCCGGCTAGCTTTCTTCACTGTGGAGCTACAGTCTACGGAGAACAGCTGTATTCGTCTGTGGATCAAGAGACTATTGCACCGTCTCCTGTACTTGGAGTCTCCTTAGTCATCGTTGACCAGACTCTCTACTACCGACAGATCCTCTACCCCTGCTGGCTTACAACCGGGGGGACCCTTCCAGTATCTCCCGCTATATATTACTAGTGTACCATAGATATAATTCCCTAAGATTCAGGTTGTATAATTACCTCCTGCGTAACCAGAGAATGGACATTCATTATTGATTTGCCTACGCACATTCCTTTGCCTTATAAGCGCATCCAAAGTAAAATAGAGAAGTATATTATGTACCTTTTGCTGCAATAAATACTTAATTACCACTTTGTGTGGAACCGATTCATTGTGGGAAGTGTTCATCATATTTATATATCATGTACTGTATGGCCAGTAATAAGTACATAAAGCGGTAGTGGTTTAATGATACCATACTTATCAATACAGTCAGGGAATTGTACCCCTCAGTTACACACACCTTTTTCTTCTCTGTGCATGCAGTAGGAGTAGGAAGACGTTGGGAACTAGGCTAATGGAGGAACCTACTTCCAGTGACTGACGCTAAGCTAGGCTAACGGTGCGTGTCTTCCTACTCCTACTGCATGCACAGAGAAGAAAAAGGTATGTATCTTAACACTCCAACATTTTTGGAACCCTGGAGTTAGACAAGAAGATGCATGCCTTTTTCTTCTCTGTGCATGCAGTAGGAGTAGGAAGACGTTGGGAACTAGGCTAATGGAGGAACCCATTTCCAGTGACTGACGCTAAGCTAGGCTAACGGTGCGCGTCTTCCTACTCCTACTGCATGCACAGAGAAGAAAAAAGGTATGTATCTTCTTGTCTAACTCCAGGGTAGATGGCAAATAAGCTAATTTCCCAAAATGTTGGAGTTTTCCGTTAAAATAAATGAATATATATATATATATATATATATATATATTTTTTTTAGGGCGGGGCTAATGGAAGAAAGGGTCTGATGAGGCCACTACCATGACCACACTGCCTGAATTGGTGGAATTGAGAGAAATTGAGGAAGTGACTTCAATCAAAAGGACACAATCACCCTCACTCAGCCATGTTTCTGTAATCATAAGAAGAAGAATATCAGAGACCAGACTGAGGCAATTACAGCCAGCCGCGCTGAAGTACAGACATCGTTTGTGATGTGAATACGATTAATTTCTGTTGGTAGCAGACCGTCTGGGGAGGGAGAGGCGTACTTTGTACAGTTGTAGGGAAGTTAACGAGTGTGGGACTTCAGTTTAGGGTTATTTAAATTGTTTTCTTTTGCGACGCCATCTACCAAAAAGACAGAACTATGAACACTATTGCCTGTTTTCAAGAGGTGGAGGAGAAAAATCGATACAGCAATATATTATATATCAATACAGTATTGATATTTAAAAATATATATATTATATATACGGTATGTATATGCTTGACAATTCCATTTGACTGAAACAAATAAAGCGTAATACATTATTGGAATGAGGTGAACAGACTGAACGTTATCTTATTAATAAGGCTGTCAATTGATTAAAATATTTAATCTGATTAATCGCATGATTGTCCATAGTTAACTTGCGATTAATCGCAAATGAATCGCATATTTTTTATCTGTTCTAAATCTACCTTAAACAGATATTTTTCAAGTTTTAATACTCTTATAAAATAACATAATAATAATTTAAAACAATGAATAAAGGACTCGCACCCCCGCCCCCCCCCTCTCTCTCTCTCTCTCTCTCTCTCTCTCTCTCTCTGTGCGCATGCGTGTGTTTCGGAGCGAGTGTGTTGGAGCGGGCGAGTTTGACTGAGCGGTTCGCGTGGCGTGAGTTAAAACTTTCTGAAAGTTATTTCCATCTTCTATCTGTGTGTCTATTATATATGTACGTTTTGTTTGTCTTTTGTCAGTGTTGTTCGTTTGGTGTGTTTTGGAGCGAGTAGCAGCCACCAGTTCTGCTGGTCGGTATGCCGCCCGCAGCAGCTATGAGTTTGGAGCGTCTGACGCGCAGACACGCTATAAAGCTCTCCCCGGGACTGAATTGTACCGTAGAAGAGTGCGGGCTTGCGGTCGGGGCTATTGTGGGTCATGATAGCGTGAAATCTGCATCGCGGATGAATAATGCAGTTGTAATTTTTCTCGATTGTGTAGATAAAGTGAATTTGGTGGTGGAGCAGGGTGTGGTAATTAAAGACACTTTTACCCCCGTGTTTCCACTAGTGAGTCCTGCACAAAGAATAATCATTTCCAATGTTCCTCCTTTCATCAGAAATGAGGTCCTGGAAAGGGAACTGGCTAGACACGGACCGATAGTTTCCCCAGTGAAGATGATTTCTCTGGGTTGTAGATCCCCTCTGTTAAAGCATGTGTTATCTTTCAGAAGACAGGTTTTCATGATTTTAAAAAATGAAAAAAGTGATCTGAATTTATCCATGAATTTTAGAGTGGATGACTTTGATTACACTATTTATATAACTTCAGACACTATGAAGTGCTTTGGGTGTGGACTGGACGGTCATATGATTAGGTCCTGTCCTAATAAGAGGCCTGGGTCGTCTGATCAAACACCGCCATCACCCAGGGCAGGTCCAAGTGGCTCGAGCACCAACAAGGGTCGAGAGAGAACCTCTGGGAGGAAAGGTACAGGAGAAGGTCTGGTGGAGAAGACAGGACAAGGTGAGAAGGTGCAGGGGGGGGGGAGAGGCCTGGTGGAGGGAGTAGAACAGGGTAAGCAGGTGCAGGAGGAGAGGAGAGGCCTGGTGGAGAAGACAGGACAAGGTGAGAAGGTGCAGGGGGAGGGGGGGGGCCTGGTGGAGAAGACAGGACAAGGTGAGAAGGTGCAGGGGGAGGGGGGGGGCCTGGTGGAGAAGACAGGACAGGGTGAGCAGGTGCAGGAGAGGAGAGGCCTGGTGGAGAAGACAGGACAAGGTGAGACGGTGCAGGGGGGGGTGGACCTGGTAGAGGAGGCAGAACAGGGTGAACAGGAGGAGGGGGTAGACCTGGTAGAGGGGGCAGAACAGGGTGAGAAGGTGCAGGAAGAAAGAGGTTTGGTAGCGGAGGCAGGATTAAATGTGAATTCTAATTGGAAAAAAGCGGAGAAAAGGGGAAGAGCGAAGGCTGTTGAGGAGATCAATGTGGTCGAGGAGGGTGAAGGAGTGGGAGGTCAGAAGACAGGGGTCGGAGGTGAAGAAAGAATCAGTTTGGGCAAATGCACTGGATCAGCTGCTGGAGAAGTAGAGTGTAGCATAAATGAGGAGGAAATGGAATTTGATGCTGATATTACCAAAATTTCCCAAAAAAGGAAAACTGAGGTCAGTCAATCTGACTCTAAAGCAAAAAAAGAGTGTCAACCTGAGCAGCAGGTAGACAGTGACAGTGGAGACTCTGACTTCAGTGATGAGGCGGAGTCTCTGCCTCCCACTCAGTCTCAGGCTGACAGGAGGGATGGGTATTCTTTAACTAGAATAAAAAGTTTTCTACAGGATACTAAAGGCTCAAGGGCAGTTAAGGTGGAAAGTTTTTTTCCTGATGTAAAGCTGTTTGTTGAGTCCGCTAAGTGGCTAATGAAACGCAGTGACAGGAGTGACGAAGGTTTCTCTGATCAGGAGATTTATCGTTTAAGGAAACATGTGCAAAAGTCAAGATCAAAAATCTCCAATGATGGTTAAGTTATCTGGTCTCCTTTTATTATTTTATGTCCTGCAATTTGGATATTTTCTCATGGCAGAATTTAAAGTAGGTACCCTAAATTTAAATGGTGCAAGAGATGATGCAAAGAGGGCATCTCTTTATCAACTAATGGATTTAAAAAATATTGATGTGATGCTTGTCCAAGAGACGCACAGTACTGAGGATAATACAGTGGCTTGGAAAAGGGAATGGAATGGGGAAATAGTTTTAAGCCATAACACCAGTACTAGTGGTGGAGTGGGGATTTTATTTTCCAGACAATTTTTGCCGCAGTCATGTGAGATTGAGGAGGTTGTAAAGGGACGTCTTTTAAAAGTAAGAGTGTTATATGAGAAGGTGAAAATGGTATTTATTGTTGTTTATGCCCCAAATATTGGTTTGGAAAGAATGTGTTTTTTAGATTCTTTGGCTGATGTTATTAAGGGTTGTGATAATGAAGAGTTTTTATTTCTGGGAGGGGATTTTAACTGTACTGTTAACCCCGTTTTAGATAGGAACCATCAAGAGCCTCACTCTGCATCTCGTAGTCGTCTCTCTAGGGTGATTGAGACGTATGAGCTGAGTGATGTGTGGAGACGAATGCATCAAAAGCAGAGGCAATACACATGGGTTCACACTAGAGATAATTTATTATCTTTGGCCAGACTTGATCGGTTTTATTGTTTTAAACACCATTTTAGTGTTTTTAATAATTGTTATATAACCCCTGTTGGTTTTACTGACCATTCTCTTGTGTACTGTTCTGTTTTTATCAAGTGTGTAAAGCCACAAAGTGCTTACTGGCATTTTAATACGTCTCTTTTAACTGATACAAATTTTGTGGATGCTTTTACCTTCTTATGGAAGGTTCATAAGCAGACAAAGGCCAGTTTCATCTCACTACAGCAGTGGTGGGATGTGGGGAAGTGTAAAATTAAGCAGTTCTGCCAACAGTACACTCTGAATGTTACTAGGGATATCGCCAGGTCTATGAAGGCTCTGGAGATTGATGTGGAGGAGCTTCAAGAGCTAGCAGAATCCACAGGAGATCGAGGCCATATTGGAGCTCTCAAAGTTAAAAAGTCTGCTCTGGCTGACCTGTTAGGTATTTCAGCACAGGGTGCTCTGGTGAGGTCACGTTTCAGAAACATCTCAGAGATGGATGCATCTTCCCGTTTTTTTTTCGGTCTGGAGCGCAAGAATGGGCAGAAGAGGCTCATCCACAGCATGCGCTCAGACACAGGTCAGATACTGTCTGAGTCCACTGACATCAGGAGGCATGCTGTGGGTTTTTATAGTAGCCTTTTCCAGTCTGAACTTGGAGAGGAGCAAGAGGAATCTCATGGTTTCTATGAAGGCCTACCAAAGGTAGAGAAAGAGTCCAGTGCAGAGTTGGAGGCGGATGTGTCTCTTGATGAGCTCCATACTGCCCTGCAGAGCATGGAAAATGGGAAAGCTCCGGGTATAGACGGATTACCTGTTGAGTTTTATAAGACCATGTGGGCAGTGTTGGGAGAAGATCTCCTGATGGTGCTCGGAGACAGTCTTATTGGAGGGCAGCTGCCGCTGAGCTGCAGGAGGGCAGTACTCACACTGTTGCCAAAGAAGGGAGACTTAATGGAGATCAGGAACTGGAGACCTGTCTCACTTTTGTGTACAGAATACAAGCTCCTCTCCAAGGTGCTAGCTACCAGGCTGAGAGAGGTAATGGGGCAGGTGATCCATCGTGACCAGACCTATTGTGTGCCTGACAGGTTGGTCAGTGACAATGTGTTTCTGATTCGGGATTTTTTGGACATCTCTAGTGCATTGGGTTTGGAAACTGGTCTTATTTCCATAGATCAGGAAAAGGCTTTTGACAGGGTTGAACACCAGTACTTGTGGAAAACTCTAGAGGCCTTTGGTTTCAGCCCAGGTCTCATAGCCAAGATCAAGGCCTTGTACAGTAACATTGAGAGTGTGCTTAAGATTAATGGTGGTTTGAGTGCTCCTTTTAAAATCCAGAGGGGTATTAGGCAGGGGTGTTCATTGTCGGGAATGCTGTATTCCCTGGCATTTGAACCCCTGCTACACAGGCTCAGGGCAGGCATCTCGGGGGTAAGTGTCCCTGGTTGTATTGCACCTTTTAAGCTTTCAGCATATGCAGATGACTTGGTTATTTTTATAAATAAACAAGAGGACATCAATGTGTTAGTTGAAAATGTGGGACGTTTTGCTTTGATTTCCTCGGCTAAGGTCAATTGGGGGAAGAGCGAAGCAATCATGGTGGGTACGTTGTGCAACAGACTCACTTTACCAGGGGGCCTGCATTGGAAAAAGGGAGGTTTCAAATATCTGGGAGTGTTTTTAGGGGATGAGACTTTTAAAAGGAAAAACTGGGAAAATGTACTGGAAATAGCTCAAGGCCGTTTAAAGAAATGGAAGTGGATTGTGCCAAACATGTCGTATAGGGGCCGTGTTCTGGTAATCAATAACCTAGTGTCTTCTAAATTGTGGCATCGTCTGATGTGTGTTGATCCCCCAATAGACCTTCTCCCTAAACTTCAAGCTTGTTTTTTAGATTTTTTCTGGGACAAGCTGCACTGGGTGCCCCAGAGTGTTTTGTACCTGCCCAAGGAGGAGGGTGGGCAGGGTCTTGTGCATCTGTGCAGTAGGGGTGCAACTTTTCGACTCCAGTTCATTCAGAGACTTTTTTATGGACCAAAAGACTTGGTGTGGAGGCCGGTGGCTTGTGCCATACTGCAACAGCTTGGAGGGCTGGGACTGTCGAACTCTCTGTTTTTGATGGATTTTAGCGGTGCTCGTTTAAATGTTCTGCCTGTTTTTTATCGTGTACTTTTTAAAACATGGAGTTTGTTCGATAAAGGACCGCTGGATTACTCAAAATCACTGTTCTGGCTTTTGAAGGAGCCAGTTGTGCTGGGAGCACGTTTGGACGTAGCTGGTGGGCCAGGTCTGACATTTTCCGGGCAGCTCTGCAGGTCAAAGATCACCACACTGGGCCATGTTGTGGAATTGACAGGAGCGAACATGGACAATGCTGCTGCTCTTGCTTCACGCCTGGGAGTGAAATCCATCAGGACGGTCAGCATGATGCTGGGAAAATGGAAGCAGGGGCTCAGTGAGATAGAACGTTGCATGTTGACAGAGTTTAAAAACGGGTTTCTTCATCCTAGTGATGAGGATATGTTTCCTAGTTTTAAGCTGCAGCCTGATTTAAAAAATTGCACAGGGCCTCTTTTAGCAATGGGAGATGTTTCTGGTGTGTTTTTTGATGAGGGTGATGGAAAATGTTTGTACAGACTGTTAGTCAAGGTTCTCAACAAGGAGAAGCTCAACGGGAGAGGTGACACTCCCTGGAGAGCGCACCTTGGTCTCAGTGATGAGGTGAAACCAGAGTGGCGAGCACTGTACAAACCACCGTTATTCAAAAGAATTGGCGATCTGCAGTGGAGGGTTTTACATGGTATAGTGGCTGTCAATTC
>NC_140172.1:154558416-154563416 GCF_963971535.1 Notolepis coatsorum | reverse complement strand
TATGTCGTGGCAGCAGCAGGGGGGACGACGACGACGACTTCGTAACCTAGTTACTTTCAAAGTAACTAAATTACTTTGATAATCAAGTAATCAGTAAAGTAACTAGATTACTTTTTAAAGGACTAATCAGTAATCAGTAATCTGTGGCATCACTGGCCATAGACAACGAGGATAAGCTACTGTACACAAAGAACGCGGCTCAGGAGGTACAGTAGACAGTGGCTCAGCTATAGAGAGCTGTTGTTTCAGAACCTTGGACAGCGCTGTTTCTTGTGTGTAGGCCTGGGGTGTGTTCCAAGGACAGGTGAAGTGTAAACAAATTCCTCTCTGTCTTTTATTTTTTGTTTAGGCATTTCCACACTGCATAGTTGGTGTTGGTGCTCCAGGGGGCAGTGCCTCGCTCGCCTTTAGCTCCATTGTTGTTGCTGGTGGGAGGTTGTCAAGTCTTTCTTCCCACCGAGTGACTCTTTCACTGCTTGTGCTCGGTATTCCGAGGTGTTAGTTGGACAATGTCGTGTCTGCTTCCATTCATTTGTGCTAAGCTAGGCTAACGTCAAGCCAGATAGCTTTCTACTGTCTCTCTCTCTGAAGAAGACGATAAGCTAATTTTTCGTAAAATGTTGGCATGTTCTTTTAACATTACTGAACGTTAGCATGATGAATGATAAGAGACATACAGGTTTAACATGACTGAAAGTTAGCATTATGAATGCTAAGAGACATACAGGCTTAGAGAAATGTCTCAATAAAGAACCTACTGTCTCCCTCTCAGCCTTCCTACTGTCTCAATAAAGAACCTTCTCTCCTGTGTCTCCTCTACTCTGTCTCCCTCTCAGCCTTCCTACTGTCTCAATAAAGAACCTTCTCTCATGTGTCTCCCCTACTCTGTCTCCCTCTCAGCCTTCCTACTGTCTCAATAAAGAACCTTCTCTCCTGTGTCTCCCCTACTCTGTCTCCCTCTCTGTCTTCCGAGTGTCCCAATGAAGAAAGCTAATGCAGCGAGTAAAATGCCTGCTCTCCTTAAAAAAAAAAAAAAACACAAACACAAACAAAAAACCAGAAGCATGTTAGAATGTCTATGCAGCCAGTCAGCCAATCAATCAGGCTCCCAGTGTTGCACCTTGGTGCGGGGCTCGCTGCCTGACCCCTGCCTCCATGTAGTGGCAGAAACATGCTTTGCTGTCTCGCTCATCAACAATGTCCCTAGGAAAATCTCACCCACTCTTTCACCTTTGACCCCTCCCAGCCTTCCCCCGCTGCAGAATGGCGATGGCATGACTACCAGATTGAAATTGGCCACAACATTGCGCCAAGCGGAGATGCAGTCGCCACCGGACAGTTCGTCCTCTTGTCCGTTTTCATATCCTTCCATTTTACTCCCCCGTTAATTATCCCTCTTTTTATAAAAAGTAGAATTCTTGTTATTTTGAACATGAGACACGGTTTTCTCTCATCCTCATGGTTGTCATACCGGTTGATTCCAACCAAAAAACACACCAATTGGACCGTGAAGGAAAACTGCATGTTTTCCTGGCTGCTGACTTCTTTCTCCATCTGCCGCTTGATCCCACAGGGACGCCGTGCAACAGTCACAGAAATGTCTTAAAAAGAAGCCAAATAACTTGCTGTTGAACTCTGAACTCTGTGCCACGTTGACAGCTGCTATATAAACTCTGACCCCACTGCCGACACCCTAGGCTCTGTTACCCATACTGTATGACTTTGAACTCTGTTGCCTATATACCTACCTACTGCTTTCACTGTCATAGTAATCATACTAATACTAAACTACACACCTAATAGTATACCCACATACTCTGTCTGATAGCATGTACAACAGTGCTGTACATACAGCATATTTACATTTCTATTTACTGCACATATATATATATTTGTCTGAATATACCCCTCTATATACTTAGTTGTACACCTGCATATAACCCATAGCTCTGTATGATAGCATGTACAATAATGCTGTATATACCCTATTTATTCTCACCGCATTTATCTATCCACACCTGTCTGTACATACCTGCATATAATCCTTTTGCATATCTGAAGAAGATACTATATCTGTACATATCCTAATCTTGCTATAGTTATGCTGCTGGCCAGTATGTATGACTACTACCATACTGTCCGTATACCCGTATCACTGTCCATATTAATACTACAACTCTGTACATACATCTGATTAGCACTCTTACCCAGTAGTTGCATGCGTTAGGAGCACAAAATTGCCCTAAGACAAAATGCCTGACTGTTGTCAGGCGAAGTTTCTCTGAACAGGCCTTCATTCACACTTTGGCTGAGGTCAATTGGTTTCGTTTTGCATTGATTCCATCATTTAGCGATGCTGTCCCTCTCTTCCAGTACCAGTTTCTTGCTTATATAAATAAGCATGCCCTTCTCAGGAAGGTCAGGATTAAAGACAGATCGAATCCTTGGTTTTCGAGTGAACTATCAGATGCCATTCATGCTCGCAAACAAGCAGTGGTCTTTAGCTAGAAAGTCCAAGACTGCTAAGGACTGGTTGAATTTGCGGTCGCCTTGAAACAAGTGTACTCATCTTATTAAAACATTTAAAGTAGAGTACTACTTAACCTTAAAGGAAAACTCCAACATTTTGGGAAATTAGCTTATTTGCCATCTACCCTGGAGTTAGACAAGAAGATGCATACCTTTTTCTTCTCTGTGCATGCAGTAGGAGTAGGAAGACGTTGGGAACTAGGCTAATGGAGGAACCTACTTCCAGTGACTGACGCTAAGCTAGGCTAACAGTGCGCGTCTTCCTACTCCTACTGCATGCACAGAGAAGAAAAAAACGTATGTATCTTAACTAGGGATGCTCGATATTGGCTTTTTTACCGATACCGATATACCGATATTGTCCAACTCTTAATTTCCGATACCGATATCAACCGATACCGATATATGCAGGGTTTCCCCCCCCAAAAAACGGAATAATTTCAGGTAATTAACATTACATATCTCTTGTTGTGGAATTAACACAACATTATGCATACTTTTGACAATAAATAAAATCAGAATGTGTTCTTACTTGCTTGCCTGGGTAAATAAAAGTTATATATAAAAAAAAAAACGATACCGATATTTTCCGATATCACATTTTAATGCCAATATCGGTAGGCCGATAATATCGGACATCCCTAAACACTCCAACATTTTGGGAACCCTGGAGTTAGACAAGAAGATGCATACCTTTTTCTTCTCTGTGCATGCAGTAGGAGTAGGAAGACGTTTGGAACTAGGCTAATGGAGGAACCTACTTCCAGTGACTGACGCTAAGCTAGGCTAACGGTGCGTGTCTTCCTACTCCTACTGCATGCACAGAGAAGAAAATGAGTATGTATCTTCTTGTCTAACTCCAGGGTAGATACCAAATAAGCCAATTTCCCAAAATGTTGGAGTTTTCCTTTAACCTCTGACACCCAAAGTACCCCCCCCAGGTTTTGGACTACAGTGAAAGCCTTACAGAATAAGAGAGTGGGTGGCCCTCCTCAAAAACTGTTTTTCAAGGATTCCCTTATTTCTGACAAAAAAACTAATGTCAAATGCTTTCAAATCCCATTTAAAAAAGGATGGGCATGTTTTTGATGACTTACATCCTGACTCGAGGTTGAGTATCAACTCCTCAGAGCCCTCTTCTACTCTGCCTACTTTTGTCTTTGTTCCTTTTCTGCAAACATTAGATCCTAAAAAGACTGCTGGCCCTGACGGCATTGACCCTTGATTGAAGCTTCGAGATAAAAAATAAATAAAATAAAAAGTATACGTTTTTAAAATGTCTTTACATTTTTTTTTTTAATGTTGTACAGCACTTTGTTCAACTTTGTCAGTGCTGTAAAGTTTAAACCTTTTTAAATCTTACACAGACAAAACACTTTGCTTTCATGAAATATTGTAAGCCATCATTTGAGGCTTTATAAAAGCAGCACAATGAACACAAATCTGTCAGTGCCGAGTCCGACCTCATCTTAAATAACAAACAGCATTGCTTGTTGTAGTTAACAAAGAGAGGCAGAGTTGATTTAAAAAAAAATGTATCGTCCCTCAAGGGGAAATTTGCTTTGCAGCAGTGGTAGAGACAACAACAACAACAACAACAACAACAACAACAACAACAACAACAACAACAACAACAACAACAACAACAACAACAACAAATAAAACAGCACAAGAAACATCACATCTTACAGAATCCAACCAGGAAAAAGAAAAGGAAAATGCATTACTGTTATTTTAAAGGGTTTATTTATTTTGAATTTTTTTTATTATCTTTTCCCCCCTCCTTTTTTCCGATTTTTCTCCCATCCCACTGTTAGTCGTTATGCCAATTCCCAACCCCCTTCCTGGTTGTTGCGCACTCCCCCCTACTGTTGGTCCGGGAGGCCGGAGACTGTCACATGCTTTCCTCCGACGCATGTGCAGCCAGCCGGCAGCCAGCCTGGCAGCACAGATTCTCACCGGGAGAGTGTAACGTGTGGAAGGTCACACTACCTCCCTCCAGATCCTACCCTCACTGTGCAGGCGCCCCGACCGAACTGTAGGGTTCGCTGTCCACAAGCCCAGGACCCACCCATCAGCTTTCCCACCCCTAACACTGCCAATTGTGTTAGTATGAACGACCAGCCAAGCTGATAGCAACGCAGAGAGCTGGATTCGAACCCAGCGTCTCCAGCGTTGATGGCGAGCGCCTTGCCCACTACACCACCTAGCCGCTCAAATACTTTTTTTTTATTATTTCTTTTTAAATATATTCACATTTTATTTACCCATTTTCAATCCCATGCCCATCGAACGAAGCTTCGAAGTATTTAAGACATCCCTACAACGTATTCACACAGCGGCACACGCATGTGATGGGCGACACACACATGCATTTTTTTTTTGGGTCGCCAATGACATTTCGCCTCTGTGCTTCACTCATCCCGTCGTCCTTCCCCCCCAAGGGCAGCCGGGAGCAGACATGGGCTACG